>NC_057819.1:11863181-12166212 GCF_910594005.1 Cervus elaphus | reverse complement strand
CCTTTAAAAAGTGTTTGTGGATTAAATGAACATGCTCTCCAGCTTGAGAAATACCACTTGGAGGAGGAGTAAGGAAGGAAAGAGTTTTGAACTGTCATTGAAATGCCACAGTATAGAATGTAAGGAGCTTCTCTTTTCCAAGTAACGTGCTTGGCACACACGCCTCCCTTTCCTGTCGTTCATTCATTCGTTCATGATGTGTTGATCCCTGTGGCTGCCAGGCCGGACCTGATCCTTGCCCATATGGAGCTCACATGCTCACAGAGACAGGGTGGGGTGGAGAGCCCTACAGGTATTACTCCCAAACTCAGCATACTCTTTGAGGCGGTGTCAGGCCCCTGTGCTAACCTCGTGGGTATTCTGCCCAAGGCCCCCGTCTTATGACAGAAGTCTCAGCGCTGGGTCCAGCCCCCTCGTGGAGAGGCCAGCATCCCCCGGGCAGGATGTAGAAGCACTAGCCCCCTGCCTGTCCTCACCTCCTTCCTCTCGTCCCCCCTCCAGGGCAGGATGCTCCACGTGTTACCATCCACCGTCAAGAAGGAGGCCAGCGAGGATGCCGATGCCCCAGGATCATCGTCCTACAAGAAAAAGAAAGAGTCCAAAGACAAAGCCAACAGCTCCAGGTCCGTACCTGCCTCCGACCCGGGCTTCCCTGCTCTCGTCCCTCCTCTCCCTGCCCCCTGGGCTCCCAGCTCCTGTGGTGGCCTTAGCCCCTCATCTGTAGCCTTGTTGCGCCTGTTTCCCCATCTGCAAGATGGGGAGGATCAGTGGTGCCTCACTCTCGTGGTGGTGTAAGGACCAAGTGAGTGAATGTGAGCAAAGCACTTGGTCCCTGGTGCGGAGTGAGCGCTTGACGGACTTGAGCTGGTGTTAATATCATCATGGCTCTGTTGTCTGCGGGCCCTGGGGGTTTGGCCCACACCAGGTAAGACGGAGCAGGAGGCGGCTTTGGGGACTTGGGGAGGCAGGCCCAGGAGCTCCTTTCTTACAGGCTTTGCATCTGAAAAGAGCTTCCCCCATTCACCGTCCGTCTGATCTCTCTGTCCTGTCTCAGCTCTCACAACTGGAACACACTGTTCATGGGTCCCAATGCGGTGGCCGACGCCATCGCCCAGAAGTACGGCGCCGCCAAGAGTCAAGTGTTCGACCACGTGAGTGGGCACCCCATCTGACGCGTCCCCTACTCTGGGCAGGGGAGGAGGCGCCCTGCACCAGCTCTTGGGGAGTGGTTCTGGGCGGGAAGGCAGCAGGGCCATGAAGGGAAACAATCCAGCTCTTCTCGAACCTTCCAGCAGAGGAGGACGTGAGCTCATTAATCGAGGCACCATGCATTGACTTGAAGAAAGCTTCAGCCAAGTAGGGGGACAGAGTGGGAGCGAGCGGGCTGCCCAGGGATGAGACATTCCAGCAGAAATTGAACGGAGGGTGGAGCTGAGTCTGTATAGAAGCCCCGAGGCGGGAATGAGCTTGACATGAGATCCTTACGTACGAGTGGAGGGGTGAACGTGGGGTCCTTGATTCACCCCAACAGACGTGGAACCCAGAACCATCAAGTCAGAGCGGGCATCCATGGGGAGCATCCATAGGGTCTCGCTCCATCCATGCCTCCTCCTCAGACTGTTAGGAGGTGTGACAGCTGACCTATCACCTGCCCGACAGCCGACAGGGCATCTTCCCTTTCCCTCCTGCAGGAGACCAAGGGCAGCGTGGCCGTGCGCGTGGCCCTGGGGGAGACCCAGCTCGTCCAGGAAGTGCGACGTTTCCTCCTCGACAACGGGGTCTGTCTGGACTCCTTCAGCCAGGTGGGTGCCCTCCGGGATGCGGGTCTCAACATCAGGGGACTTGGGCAAGGGTTGGAGGGTTGGGTCTGTCAAAGACGATCATCGTTGACTTTGCAACTGTCAGTTAAAGTAAGAAAGATCATTGGCTCAGACTCCTGGCCTGTTGGAGCTGGATGGTGTCTCTTGGGGGCTGGTAGGCAAGACTTTCTGCACACAGGTTGGGTGTGTGTGTGAAAGTTGCTCAGTCGTATCTGACTCTTTGCGACCCTTTGGACTATACAGTCCTTGGAATTCTCTAGGCCAGAATACTGAAGTAGGTAGTAGCCTTTCCCTTCTCCAGGGGATCTTACCATCCCAGGGATCGAATCCAGGTCTCCTGCATTGCAGGCGGATTCTTTACCAGCTGAGCCACAGGGGAAGCCCAAGAATACTGGAGTGGGTAGCCTATCCCTTCTCCAGCAGATCTTCCTGACCCAGGAATCAAACCAGGGTCTCCTGCATTGCAAGGCGGATTCTTTACCAACTGAGCTATCGGGGGCCCTTACACAGGTTGGGTGGGAGCCCTAAGCATCCTTCATCCTGTCTCTCCCCTGCCCTGCTAGCACCTTACTAAGAGCACCTGTGGTGTGTTTGGGGACTGAGACCTTTCTTGAGCTACGTGGCGGGAGGGTCCTCCACATGCTTCTGCCCCGCTAGGTAGAGGTTCTTAGGTATCCAGACAGTGAAGCCTTCGAGCGCCTGCTGAAACACTTGACGTCGCCACCCCCTCGCCACACACTTCATTTTACAGACTAGGAACCTGAGGTCTGGGGGCAGAGAGGGGAGGACCAAAAGGTCAGACAGTGAGTCTGTTGTAGGAGCCTGGACTCAGTCTCAGGGCTTTACACCCCCAATCTGCAGTTTCCTCAACTTCACCAAAACTTAAAGAATTTCATCTTAAAAGAATGGTTCAGATGGAAGGACAGGTAGCTAGTGGAAGGATAATTACATGGTTGGATGGTAAGTGGGCACATAGAAAGTGGGAATGATGGGTAGGGGCATTTCATGGGTGAGTGGATGGATGAATTAAGAAAGTGTGCTAGTATCTTAATGTTCACTGCTGCTGCTGCTAAGTCGCTTCAGTCATGTCCAACTCTGTGCGATCCCATAGATGTCAGCCCACCAGGCTCCCCTGTCCCTGGGATTCTCCAGCAAGAACATTGGAGTGGGGCTTCCCAAAGCACTCTTTTCTGTTTATGCCCTTTATTAGTTCTTTCACCCTCATTACAACCCCAGAGAGGCAGCGCCATTGTTCTCGCATTGAACAGAAGGGCCCACAGTCACAGATTCACTTGTCTTGGGTCACCGTGGAGCTGGATTTGAATGCAGGCCCAAGAGTCCATGCCTCTTAACAGTGCACTCTGTGACCTGAGTTACACTTAAACACTCACTGGTGCCTGGCTTTTCCCCTGCTGCCGATGGCTCTAGCCCCTTCTCCTCATTCAACCCTCAGCAACCGCAGGAGGCCTATAGCTAAAAGGTGGGTGTTGCCATTAGCCCAATTTGGAGATGCACAAACTGAGGCCCTTTAGAAGAAAACATAAGCAGAACACTCTTTGACATAAATCATAGTGGTATCTTTTTGGATCTACCTCCTAGAGCTATGAAAATAAAAATAAACAAATGAGATCTAATTACACAAGAGCTTTTGCACAGAAGAGGAAACCATGATCAAAACAAAAAGACAAGCCACAGAAAGGGGGGGAAATATTTGCAACTGATGTGATCAACAGGGGATTAATCTTCAAAATAGCTCATGCAGCATAATATCAAAAATCAAATATCAGTATCAGCCCAATCAGAAAGTGGACAGAAAATCTTAGTTGACATTCTTCAAACGAGACATACAGATGGCGAAAGGCACATGAAAAGATACTCAGCATTGCTAGTTATTAGGTAAATGCAAATCAGAACTACAGTGAGGTATCACTTGACACTAGTCAGAATGGCCATCATCAAAAAAATCTCCAAACAATAAATACTGAAGAGGCTGTGGGGAAAAGGGAACCCTCCTACACCACTGGGGGGAATGTAAATTGGAACAGCCACTATAAGGAACAGTATGGCGGTTCTTTTATAAACTAAAAATAGAGCTACGATATGATCCAGCAGTCCCACTCCTGGGCATATATCTGGTTACTGTTCAGTCACTAACTTGTGTCCAATTCTGTGACTCCATGGACTGCAGCACACCAGCCTCCTCTGTCCAGTGTCTTTTGGTGTTTGCTCAGATTCGTGTCCATTGAGTTGATGATGCTATCCAACCATCTCATCATCTGCTGCCCCCTTCTCCTTTTGCCTTCCATAATTTGAAAAGATAATTCACATCAATATTCAGTGAAGCATTATTTGCAGTAGCCAGGACATGGAAGCAACGAAATGTTCATCAGCAGATAAATGGATAATGAAGATGTCCTTATCTACAATGGAGTATTACTCAGCCACGAAAAAGAATGAAGTAATGCCATTTAGAGCAACATGAAGGGACCTAGAGATTATCATACTAAGTGAAATAATTCAGAGAAAGACAAATATCATACGATATCACCTACATGTGGAATCTTAAAAAAAAAAATGTGAATTAACTTAAAAAACAGAAACAGATTCACAGACTTCAAAGAAAAGCTTACAGTTCCCAGGGGGGAAATGTGGTGGGGAGGGATAAAGATAATCAACAAGGACCTACTGTAGGACTTCCCTGGTGGTCCACAGTGGCTAAGACTGCATGGCCACTGCAGCAGGAGTGGTTTTGATCCCTGGTTGGGGGAACTAAGATCCCAAGTGGTGTGGCCAAGGAAATGCCAAAAAGTATCTACTAGGGACTTCCTTGGCGGTCCAGTGGTTAGGGCTCCATACTTTCACTGCAAGGCGCATGGGTTCGATACCTGGTCTGGAAACTGAGATCCCACAAGTCACATGGCCAGAAAATAAACACAAATTTTTAAGAACCTACTGAAGAGCACAGGAAACTCAACTCAGTATTCTGTAGTAACCTATATGGGAAAAGACTGAAAAAGAATGAATGTGTATAAATGAATCACTTCACTGTAACCTGAAAACTAACACAACGTTGTAAGTCAGCTGTGGTGTTATTTAGTTGTACAGTCATGTCCGACTCTTAGTGACCCCCCAGGCTCCTCTGTCCATGGGATTCTCCAGGCAAGAATCCTGGAGCGGGTTGTCATTTCCTTCTCCAGGGGATCTTCCAAACCCAGGGATCGAACCCGCATCTCCTACATTGGAAGATTCTTTACCGAGTATACTCCAGTATAAAGCAAAGGAAAAGAAAATAGGCCTAGAGGAAAAACACTTGATTGAAGGTTTCAGATTAGACCAGTGGCCGAGTTGAGACTTGTACCCAGATAGACCACATGCCTGGACTTCTTCCCGTTCATTTTTTCAGCTTTTATACTCCATCTGCCATTCATTTTTAAGAAAATAATTGCTAACGTTAGCCGGCTCATACTGAATCAGTTTGCTTGTGTCGACTTGATAGACTCCTTTCCCGGAATGATCCATGAAATGGGTGCCGTGTCCCCATGAAAGGTGATCAGCTGAGCCATAGCCGAGTACATGTCTCAAGGGTGGACACCTGGTGTCTTGTTTTGGGTTCTTCCAAAAGCCAGTTCAGTGACAGATTCAAGCGCAGGTAGTTCATTGGACAGCACACAGGCAAGAAGGGGCGAGGGGGGATGAGCCCAGTACAGGCTGTGCTGGTGGGGCGGCAGGCTGAGGCTTTCCTGGGGGGACAGCCACGCAACTCACATCGGAGTGGTCCCACCCAAAGGACTGGGGATGCACCAACTCCAGAGGACCATGGGCCGCTCCCACCCGGTGTTAACTCCTCACACGTGTGGTGGCAGGCGGTCTGCAGTTCCTGGCAGAGGCCCTGAGTGCAGAGATGCAGCTCCCGGCCCTGGCTGGAGTGTTCTGGAAGGTCCAGCGAGGGCTGTGGTTGGGCAGTGTCAGAATCTGCCTTGCCTCAGAAGTGATGGGGCTGGAATTTGACCCGGGTCGGGGTGGGGGGTCCAACCCTGGAGCCCTCACCTTCATCCCCACCCCTCATCCCCCTCCAGAGAGAGCGGGGTCTCCTGGGCCAGATTCCTAAGGGCCTGGTACCCAAGGTCTTACATGGGTGCCTGGTCTGGGTTTACCCACCCATCACTTGCTGCCACCGGGGGGCCAGTGACTCCCTCCCGTCGTCCCAACTGAGCTGTCCCCTCCCTGTAGGCTGCCGCCGAGCGAAGCAAGACCGTGATCCTGGTGAAGAACCTCCCCGCAGGCACCCTGGCGGCTGAGCTGCAAGAGATCTTCAGCCGCTTCGGCAGCCTGGGCCGTGTGCTCCTGCCAGAGGGCGGCGTCACGGCCATCGTGGAGTTTCTGGAGCCGCTGGAGGCCCGCAAGGCCTTCCGACACCTAGCCTACTCCAAGGTAGGGCCACCCGAGCCCCACTTGCAGGAGAGGACAGAGGGAGCTGACAGATAGGCCGTCTTGGCTTAGATCTTAGACCCTACTCGTGCTGGAAACCACCTGTCTCTGTCGAGACTGCAACTGTCACCCCACCCCTGGAAGCACCTCTGAATGGGGAATGTGAAAGACAGGCTCCAAACATCCCCCAGGAAGCCTGCCTTGGTTCCCTGCTGACGCTGGGTCCCTCAGCTTTCTAGTCCCCTGTAAACTTGAACCATCATCCATGGTGCTTTGGATGGCTTGTACCTGCGATTAGTTGAAAGCCTAAAGGCAGGCTACCTCCTGTTTTTTGGTGTATGCTAAGTCACTGCAGTTGTGTGTGACTGTTAGTGACTCCATGAACTGCAGCCTGCCAGGCTCCTGTGTCCATAGGATTCTCCAGGCAGGAATACTGGAGTGGGTTACCATGCCCTCCTCCAGGGGATCTTCCTGACCCAGGGATCAAACCTGTTGTCTTATATCTGCTGCATTGGCAAGCAGGTTCTTTACCAATGGTGCCACCTGGGAAGCCCTTTGGTAACAGCAGAAAAAAATATATATATTAGTGTATTCCTTTCTGTGGTTGCCATAATAACACCAATTTAGTGGCTTAAAGGAACAGAAATGTTTTCTGTCACAGTTCTGGGGGCCTGAACTCTGAAATCAAGGTGTTCAAGGGCCAAGGGCCATGCTCTCTCTGAAGGCTCTTAGAGGTCGGGGCACAGATCTTTCCTAGCTCCTTCTGGGATCTGATGGCTCTAGTCATCCCTTGGCTTGTGGCCGCATCACTCCAGTCTCTGCTTCTGTCCACACAGCTTTCTCCTTTTCTTCAACTCAGATCTTCCCTCTCCTTTTCTCTTACACGAATTCTTGTCATTGGATTTAGGGCCTTCCCAAGTAATCCAGAGTGACCTCATCTCAGAATCATTTACTTAAACTTTTGCAAAGACGTTTTTTCCACATTCAGAGGTTCTGGGAATTGGGATGTGGACTTATCATTTGAAGGGCCACCATTCAACCCACTGCAAGTAGCTGCTCTCTGTCAAGCACTTTAATGCTTTGCAGACTGTTTGTCTTGTTTATCCTTTCAAAAAAAAAAAACCCTCTGCACACAGATGTGTGCACAAGCACTGTCTGTGAGTGTGTGTCTTTGGAAGGAGAGAAAGCCTGGTGTCCCACAGCCTGTTGTCCCTCCTCCGGGGGGCTCCCCTGTATCCATGGTTCTGCCCCCAATTCTGCTGCCATTGACACCCCATTAGAGACGGTTAAGGGGACACAGATGTGTCCAGTGACAGCAGATGCTCTGACCTCTCCCCTGAACCAGCAAGGGCCCCTGTGTTCTCAGGGCTCAGGCAGCACGTAGGGTTCTAGGCTGTGCCCCTCCTCCTGACTCCACTGAGTCACCCATACTCTGAGCCTCAGGCTCTTGGTCTGTGTCGTGGACTGAGTCCCTCTCCCTGCTTCTCTGCAGTTCCACCATGTCCCCCTTTATCTGGAGTGGGCTCCGACGGGCGTCTTTTCCAGTCCAGCCCCCCAGAAAGAAGAACCCCAAGACACACCAGCAGAACCAGCGGGAACGGACAGGATGGAGGCAGAAACAGGTGAGAGCCGAGTCTGAGATCAGGGTGTCCTGAGGCAGCAGGCAGGGGAAGGGCGGACTGGGGGCAGCACCGAATTGTGTATCAGGTGTTCGGTTGAAAGTTTTTTTCATCCTGACACTGGTGGGTGCCCGACTTTTGGATTTTATAGGCATGAAAAATGTCCTTAAAAAACAGAATGTAAAAAAAAAAAAAAAAAAACAGAATGTAAAAATGATGGGTATGGTTAAGGTAAGCTGACTTTTTTTGATTTGTCAAGTAAAGGTTGTGAAAGGGGGGAAAAAAAGCAACTAGAATCTGTTAGGAGGGATTCAGAACAGAGCAAGAGAAGACCACCTTCTAGTTGATAGATCTGCCAGGATAGGTGAGCCTGGCTGTTGTGGGCTGTTTTAAGATACTCAATCTCCGGGTCCTTGGGATGGCTCCCTCTGGTGTCCAATGACTGCAAAGGCAGGAAAGGGGAGGGACCTGAGACCCCACCCGCTTCACGCTTGGGTGGGGAGGGGGCGCTGCTGGCGCTCCGCAGCATGGCTCTTCCTCGTCAGCCCTGTTGTGCGAATTGAATTGTAAGACACCTTGCTGACCCTGCTCCCTGAATGTCAGGAGTGTCCCCTGTAATTGTGATGTCCCCTGCATGCCTGGTGTCCTCTAGGGGACAGTGCAGCCCTCGATTGAGAACCACTTGGTCAGAGGCCCGTGACTCCGTCCTAGAATCTGAGGCCTTTAGAGAAGACCTGGCAGCCCCTTAACCAGACAGTGAGATCTTACCCGGGGACCTCCCTGGTGATCCAGTGGTTAAGACTCCAGGCTTCCACTGCAGGGGGCAGGGCACAGATTCCATCCCTGGTCAGGGAACTAAGATCCCACATGCTACACAGTTTGGCCAAAAATAGATAAATAAAAATGAGAAACAATTTTTTAAAAAAAGATCTCGCCCATTGGTAATATTCTTCCTCCTTACTCCCATCTTACCATCAGGTTGCCAGTTTATTCAAATAAGGGTTAAAAAACTGCATCTCCCATTTACCCCTAATAAGAGAATGGGTGTTATAGGAGTGGGATAAGTGAGCGGTGGGAAACAAAATTCTCAGATGAAAGAACAGCCCTGTAACTGAATAGACCTCGCTGTTCACAAACCTCTCTAAGCTGTCTGCATATCCCAGTTCGTCTTGGATTGGTAAAACCTCCTTCAGGACTGGCCCAGTTGCTACAAGGCATTGGGAACCCCTGGACAAGAAGCCTCGTTTCCATTAGGAAGGAAAATTCCTCAGTCTCTGCTTTCTACAGCCCCCAAAGCACCCCTCCCCATTGGGGTTACCAATCATGGATACAGATCTTTCAGAAGTCCCTCACTAGCCCCCATCTGTGAGTTATTTTTGTCTACAGATTGGATTAGCCTTCTCTTCCAACCTGCTTATGCTCTCTTCAAAAGGAATTTTCTTTATGTAATCACAGTTTCTTCTTAATCAGCCATCAGCCTCAAATTATTGTCAACTTTGATTTTCACTTAAGTTATTAAACTTGGACGTGACTCATGTTTTTTGGCCAAAAGCAAGTCCTACTTTAGAGCTCGGATTTGCCAGGAGTGAGGGTCCTGGGAACAGACCCAGCGGAGGCCTCTGCCTGCCCTGGTGGGACCGCTGAGCGTGGTGGCTGCTGCCACATGGCCGCGCCCTTCTGCTCCTGACCTGGTGCTTCCTTCCTGTCACGCCATCCTTTTCTTCTGTGGCACTCATCACAGTTTGTATTTATCCTGTCTGTTCACTTGTTTCACTTTCTTAACATCCATCACTGCTGGAGGGTGAACCATGAGGGCATAGAGCCGCCCTCTCACTCACTACTGGGTGCCAAGCACCCCATGGGGCCCCAGGTATGGGGTGGCTCGATGAATGCGAGTCAAAAGGAGTGAATGAATGCAGGAAAAAGGGTTTCTGTGCTTCTCTGTCTCCCCCTGTGAAAAGTAGGGGCTGGGTCATCCTTGGCCTTGTGTCCCGAGCCCCAGCACGTAGTAGAGCTTGGTGACGTCGGAAGCTCTGTTCTCCATCGTTAGCCCAGCATCAGTCGTGGCGCCATCCGTGCCAGTCATCGCCGTGGCTCCCCTCATGGGTGCCGATTTACACCCACCGCCTCCTCTCCCTCTTTAGTTAAAATCAATTAAGTTTTGGCTGTGCTAGCTGTTGGTTGCTGCACGTGGGCTTTCTCTAGTTGCGGCAAATGGGGGCTACTGTTCATTGCAGTGCTCGGGCTTCTCATTGCGGTGGTTTCTCTTCTTGCGGAGCACAGGCTCTAGGGCACGTGGGCTCAGTAGTTGTGGCTCATGGGCTTAGTTGCCCCGAGGCAGTATGTGAAATCTTCCCCAATCTGGGATCGAACCCGTGTCCCCTGCATCGTCAGGCAGATTCTTAACCCTGGGACCACCAGGGAAGTCGTCACCTTGTTCTTAACTTTGTTGCAAACGCTTATCACTTTCAGATGTGCATCCTTACTGCTTCACTTCCTGTCTGTCTGACTCCTTTACTAGCCGTCCATCCCGTGGGGCAGGCGCCGCTTTTGCTTCCACAATGCTGTACCCCAGCACCCGGAAAAGTGCCCAGTGTCAGGTGGGAGAGCAGGAAGTGGGTGCTGAGCAAGTCCGCGGGCCAAAGCCACATTTCCTCGCCGCCAGGCCCTGCACTAGGCACCCTGGGTCCTCAGGATGTGAGGCTTACGGCTCCTGGGGAAGCCTCTGTCTTCCTTGTCCGTTCCTAGCCCTGTGGCTGGGCGGGCCACCAGCCTTCTCCGAGGCTGTTTTGCATCTGTACATCGGGCAGGAGGCGTTTGTGAGAGAGCGGTGAGAAGCTGCCCGTCCATCACCATTACTCTGACCTGCGTCCTGCCT
The DNA here is from genome assembly GCF_910594005.1 of Cervus elaphus. Lineage (NCBI taxonomy): Eukaryota > Metazoa > Chordata > Mammalia > Artiodactyla > Cervidae > Cervus > Cervus elaphus. Next base: position 12,155,467 of record NC_057819.1, on the reverse strand, counting down.
AATTCAGCACTGTCAGCTGAAGGAATGGTCTCGAACTCAGCCCTGAGCATCAGCCAGATGCCAGCTGCTGAGCTGGGGTGACCAGGATGGGCCCAACACATACCACTTTCTCCAGAAGCTCCTGGGCTGGCCGGGGGACAGGGGGAACTTTTAGGGGGTAGCCGAGATGTCACAGGCATAGACATGGGCCCTGGATGCAGGGTGTTTTGGAGCCCTGCAAGGGGAGGCTTTGCCGAAATAGTGTACGCTGGTCAGAAGGTAGAGGACCGCCCCGCCCACCCTTAGAGTGCAGGTGTTGAGCATCCCAGACCAGGCCCTGCCTCCTCCGAGGGGCTGCTGTCCAAGGTCCTGCCGTCACTCACACAAAGGCGGCCTTGGAGCCGGGAGGCGGGAGCCCGTAGTTGTGGCAAATACAGGGGATTTGGGGCCAAGAAGTTGCGCGCGCCTGTGCTGATTTCAGGCCCCACTGAGTCCCGCGTCATCGGCAGGCAGATCCCCACAGAGCTCATCTCCCAGCCTCCTTTCACCCTTTTTTGTTCCCTTTCTTACTCGTATCACATACATGGTCCCCGAGCTGTTCGTTTTCACCCGCTCCTCCCCCACGCCCGCTCTCTACACACTGTCCGCGAAGCTTCCCCAGTTCCCAGTCCCCTTGGCCCCGAGGTCTCAGCCAGCCCCCAGCCCTGGATTTTCCCAGGCTCCCCAGGAAGCCGAGCAGGAGGGGAATGGATGGAGGAGTTTTTTGTTCACTGCCCCCCTCTCCCCTCCCCCTGCCCCTGCCTTCTTTTCTGCAAAGCCCTCCGTTCTCTGTACCCGTCTCGAGGGAGGGGGACAGTGTGTTTTATCTCCCCACAACCAAGACCCTCACCTCCAGATAAAGGGCTCCGAGTGGGGGGAGGTCCTGAAAAGCTGCTTGCAACTGATAACAGTCTGTGCTGTCAGCCTTCCGCGCCCAGAGCCGGGAAGGGGAGGGAGCCACCGTAAATTCTGTGGCCCGATTATAATAAAGCCCCATGTGGCGACGCGTGACTGGATTTTATTGTGCCAACCACAGATGGAAGCATACCCCCCACCCCCCGCCTCTCCCAGCCCCCTTCCACCCCACCTTGCTTTCCAAGCCTTCCCCCTGGTCCCCAGCACCCCCACCCCCGCCCCATCCTGCTCCTGTTTCTTCCCTCTTTTCCTGGATCCTGGTGAGGTCATTGGCAAGCGGTCTATTTGGTTCATGATACATCCTTTCTCCTTCCCAGTCTTCCTGTCCTCTGCCCACTGGAGGTCGGGGCGGAAGCACACTTCGCTTGACCTCTGGCTTCGTCCTTGGCCATTTGCATGCCTTTCTAGACGCGGGCATGGCCCACAGCAGGGCCTGGCCACCCGGGGAGGAGGACGCCCTTCCCAGGGACGTGGCCGGCAGAGACACAGTCCCCCGGACTCAGAGTCGTGGCACCCACCAGCTGTTCTCTAAAGCCTACCACGGGCCAGCCTGCCTCCCATGGCCATGGGCCTTCGGAGTTAGGGATTCACAGCGTTTTTGCCTGGCCCAGACGCTGTTCTGCCAGGGTGTCTGTGCGTTAACTCTCATAACTGTGTGATTGCCCTTCCCCTTTTCTGAATGGAAAGAAGGAGGCACAGAGAGGCTGAGTGACTTCTGCAAAGTCCCACATCTAGAAAGAGCCAGGCTGTGCCCCACAGCCACTAGCTCCAAGGCCTGTGCCCTTGGCCATGACCCCGCAGCTTCTTGTGAAAGCTTCAAGTACCCATCCGTAACTGGGGTCCATCTGCCCACGTGGCAGCTGTTGGCTGGTGCCGTGAGCAGGCTGCCCCTTAAATGACCGTGAGCTCTCCCAGTCACCATCAACCCCACCAGTCTTATCTGCAGAAAAAAATTCTTTTCAGTCAGTCTCCCATGAACCTCTCTCCCAACCTGAAGATGCCTAGGGTTTAGGGTTCAGATGCAGCGACTTCTGGGACTTTCTTCGGGCCCCTCCCATTTATGGTGATGTGGCCACTGTGGTCAGCAATGGGAGAACGTCCTCACAGTGCCTGGCCAGCCCATGCACGCAGTGGGGCATCTGATCAGCACCCCTTCCTTTCTGCTTTCTTCTCCAAGACGTCAGGCACAAGGAGAGCCAGTGGGGCAGGTGTCCTTCGAAGCTGAAGGTCACGGTCATCTTTCCAATTGAAGTTCTCATTCAGAACCTGGAGTCTCAGCCTCTCAGCACAGCTTTTTTCCCCATCATTAACAATACTTTTTTTTCCCACCCCACTTTGCTTTGAAAGTTGGGTTTTGAGGACAAATGGCCACACCATGGAGTCACTTGTTGGGTAAATTGCGTGAGTTTCTTGCGTGGGGGAGGGAGCCTTCATGTAGATTTCTTCTTTTTTGTCCTGGAGCGAGAGTCTAGATTCTGGGTTCACCTCCACAGGAGTGCCAACAGCAGAGGCTGCCCTCTGCTGGTGTTCAACTGATGTGGAACGGCAGAGTCCTCACTGTTGCTGTTTCCATTAGGACTTGAAAGGGTTGTTTCATGACAAAGCGGTTGAAGTTTAATTAGGACTGGCCAGCAGTGGGCTTGCATCAGAAAGGGCCAGGGAGACGGGGATGGCTCTGGTGCTCAGCATGAGGGTGCAGAGGATGGGTTTGCAGCCCCAGCTGCTCCCTTGGGCTTGAACTACTTGAATGCAAGCGTTTGCAGAATGGAGTGTCCCCATTGTGTGCAGGGCTCAGACCTGGGGTGGGGGAGGGAGCCTTGGAGAGGTAGGGATGAACTGCCTTGGAGAATGGCTAAGATGAGGTTTGATTTCTCCGGGGTGGTGGTGGTTGGCGGGGGTGGGGGTCGGTATGGGAGGAGCTTCCAAAATCTGTATGTGGGGAAAGGGTGATTGTCCCCAGACCCTGATCATGAAAGAAATTAGGGAGGTTGACCCAAACAGAACACATTTCCCAGCAGCATAACTTCTCAGGAGGTCCTGATGCGATTCCCAACCTCAAGAGGCTTCCACACTCGCCACCAGGGCTGACCAGTGGCACAAGTTGCAGCCCTACACCCACCCTGTAACTCACAACCTCACGCTTGCCCTTCCCTTCTCCTGCAGTGCTGTTCCTTCAGACAAATGTTGGTTCATCTAAGTTAGGGCTTCTGGTTTTTGATCTGTGCTGCATACTCCTTTCTCTTGAAGACAAGGGCAGGATGGTTTCTCCCCCTCCCCCACTTTGCCCCCCGAGAGTTGCTGAAACACTGCGTGAGGCGGAGTCACAGAGTCCCGTCCCTTCCTGACACTGGCCACTCAAAGACAGAACCCTCTTGATCCCTCTTGGTCTGGCAGGTTCTATGCTTTAGGTCCTGGCGCTTAGGCAGATAAGACATCATTTAATGGATTTCTTTTGGTGGGGGGATTGGCCCATGCAGATGGTGAGACCCCAGAAGGTGAACAGCCGACAGATGGAGCAGCACACGATGCTTCAGCAAGGATGGAAGAGGAGGAGGAAGAAGAGGAGGAGGAAGAGAGCCTTCCCGGGTGCACTCTGTTTATCAAAAATCTCAACTTTGACACCACCGAGGAGACACTGAAGGGAGTGAGTGACCTCCTGGCCCAGAGGGAATGGGTGGGGGCAGGACTTCCGGTCTGTTGATCTAGCCCTGTGGTCCCTGCATCTGTTTCCCACCCCCCACCCCCTCACCTAGAAGCGAGACCTGTGGTAGCGTGTAGATGAGTAACCTACAGCTGCCTGCTTGACTCTTTTGCGAGGCCGTGTGGTAGGCATCTCACCCAGAGATGTGAGGCATGGTCAGACCAGTGTGGGGGCTGGGAGGGGCGTCTGTGTGCGCAGGAGCCACGTGAGAGGACCTCTCGGGGTGCCTGGGGAGGCGTATGCGGTGTGAAAGCTGTAGTCAGAAGACAAGGCCCCTCCCCATGTGGTGTCTGCGAGGCTGACATAAACGCCAGGCCAGTGCACTCTTCTGGCTTTGCAGAGCCAAGCAGGGGCACAGCAGTGAGCAGCCCGGCCAGGAGACCCTGATGGCCGAGAGTGTTGCATTCATAGGAGGGGGCAGAGGGGAAGACGATGGGGAACTCCAGTAGCCTCCGCTCTTACTCTCGTCCTGCCCACGCCTGCAGTGGACTGGGTCCCCTCCAGCTTTTGAGTCAGCGGTCCCCAACCTTTTTGACACCAAAGATCGATTTCGTGAAAGACAATTTTTCCATAGACTGGGACGGGGGCCATGGTTAAGAAAGTGCATTTCATTTCTTGGGCACTTTTATTTCTGATCTAACACCGCTGCTGATCTGATTGGAGATACCGGTCCACAGTCTGGAGGTTGGGGACCCCTGTTTCAAGACACGCCTGCACCAGTTGCAGGATTAGCTGGTAACACATGCCGACCTTCTCTTCCAGGTGTTTTCCAAAGTGGGTGCGGTGAAGAGCTGCTCCATTTCCAAGAAGAAGAACAAAGCAGGTATTCCACATGAGAGCTTGGTCAGAGAGAAACAATTGTGAAAGAAATGGTGTTGCTCTGGGTAGGGGGTGAGGGTGCCTCTTGCTCGCTCGTTCTGAAGGTCTCTTTCATTTCGGATCATTGCCAGCCCCACACTCTCCCTGTCTGGCTCGTCCAAAATGGTCCTCCTTTCTGTGTCCCTGGAGACTTGTGGTTTCCAGCGGGAGCAGCCATGCACATCAGCTTCTCCTGAATTGAAACCCTTTGCCACCCTGGATTGTCAGGGGTGGTTTTGGAGCGGGCTGTTAGGGGGCTGGCAGGGTTGACCCTGTTCAGCGGCAGATACCTCTCCATCCTCCCAGCATCTCTGTGCTCCTGGAGGATCTTCCCTCCACGGAGGAGCAGGAACCAACCCATCTTGGGCTTTCCCACTTCCCTCCCAAGACCAACCACCCAGATATGGGGCATCTGAAACACTCCACCGAGTCATCAGCCACGCCCCTCACTGGCCTTGGGGTGCCTGGGCCGGGCAGATACCACCCTCATCCCTCCAGTCCACCTTAGGCATTCTCACGAGTCCCTTGGCCTCTGGTCTGTTTTTCTTTTCCAGCCCTGGCTTCCTACAGATGATGGACAGGCCCTCGGCCCTTGCTTTTTTTTTTTTTTTTTGTAGCCACAGAGTCCCTGTCCCTTCAATTTGGGGTATCTGTAGGGATACCATGTGGGTCAGCCCATGACTGTGTCCTGAGAGATAAACGAGCTAGTGGTGAGAGCCCAGGCGGCCCAGCTGGACAGGAGCCCAGCCTGGGGTTCTCCACGTCTGATCGAGACTCAGAGAGGAGGGATGCTGAGCAGTTAGCAAGGTGTGTGGCTGAAGGAGGCGGCAGAGGGCTGTGTTAGCAGGTCAGGAATGTACTGAAGGGGCAGAAGATGCTCCTGGAAAGGTAGGCGGATTCCACATCACAGGAGGGCTTTCTGCTGGAGAGAGGAGTCTGGGCTTTTTGAAGCAGACACGTGGCATAGGAATTGGGGCATTCCCCCGTATCGGTTTGGGCTGCCGTCGCAAAGCACCAGGAACCAGCTGGATTCCACTGCAGAAGTTCACCCTCCCACAGTTCTGGGAGCCTGAAGTCCAGGATAAAGGTGCAGGCAGGGTTGCTTCATTCTGAGGGCTGTCAGGGAGGGCTGTTCTGAGGGCTGGTCCCTCCCTGTTCGGCTTGCAGGTGAAGGTCTTCATGTTCACATGGCCTTCTCCCCGTGTACATCTGCCCTGTGCTCAGATCCCACCCGTTCCCACCACCCCTTTTCTTTCTCATAAGGATAACAGTCTTAATTGGATTAGGGCTTAGCCTGATGCTGCTAAGTCACTTCAGTCGTGTCTGACTCTTTGAGACCCCATTGACTGTAGCCCACCAGGCTACATGGTATTCTGTCCATGGTATTCTCCAGGGAAAAACACTGGAGTGCATTGCCATGCCCTCCTCTAGGGGATCTTCCCGACCCAGGGATTGAACGTGCATCTCTTACGTCTCTTGCACAGGAGAGTTCTTTACCCCTAGCACCACTTGGGAAGTCTAATGACCTCATCTTTAACTTGACTATCTCTGTAAGGAACCTGTCTCCAAATAAGGTCGCACTCGGAGAGGCAGGGATTAGGACTTCAGCATACACATTGGGGGGTGGGGGGTGGGGCACAGTTCAAACCATAACATCCCTCTTCCCCCAAGAACTGCATACATAGTTTAGGCTATGAGGAAAGGCTACAATGTAAGTATCAGGTGAACAACATGAAGGCTCTGTTGTGTGGGGTTCAGGAAAAGAGGTGATCCCTGAAGTCTGGGGCGTGAGTCATGCTGGCAGAGGGGTCGCCCGCTCCAGCTGAGGCCGTTCCTGCGGGTTTTGGTGTCACTTTGCCCCTCTGGAGCCTGCCCCCTGGCCCCCCAGAACACTCTCCAGCTTTAGAGCAGTTACTTGGTCTTCCAGTGTCGTGAACAGTTCTCAAGATCTACAGTCTTTCAAGAGCCTCTGTTTGAGAGCCCTGCCCTCTGGGGCTCATCCATCAGTGTCTGTTATCAGCAAGGGGCTCCAGAGGAGCCAGAAAGCTGGCTCAGCTGGGATCATCAAGGGGACAGTTGTAATGAAGGAGCCAAGTGCCTGGGCGTGGGCTGGGCTGAGGGGATCCACAGGGGATGTTGAGGCAGTGGGTCCTGTGGGAGAGCACCCCTTCCCTGCTGAGCCCAGAGGCTGTGGGGGAGGGAGTCCTGTGACCAGAGCCGTAGAAGAGGGGCCCCCAGGGACTTCCCTGGGGGTGGGGGGCGGGCAGGAGGCTGAGACTCCATGCTTCCAATGCAGGGGGCCGGGGCTCAATCCATGGTCAGGGAACTAGATCCCACATGCCGCAACTGAAGATCTTACATGCCGCAACTAAATTGAATGCAGCCAGATAAAGAAATACTCAAAGAAGAAGAAGAGCCACCAGCAGAGCCAAGGGTGTGGACTGGACACTGGTGCTGCCAGAACACGCCAGAGCAAGGAGCCGATGGCGTGCATGGAAGGAACCAAGACCCTCAACCCTCTCCTCCACCCACCCATCTCAAGTCAGGGCTTCCCATTGGCTAAACCCCAACAGGAAGCCAGATGGCCAGGGAGCCCAGGTTGTGCTGTCTGTGGCCGTCAGCCTCCCAGGGCAGGAGAAGGGCAGAATGGATCTGCACAGTGTCAGTGACTCAGTGACGAACTTGACTTTGTGACTGCTTGCTTTCTGCACCATCTCGGTGCACTTTTTAAATAGCCTACAGGCACAGACACCCCTCACCCACCACCCACACCCTTGACCCTGCGAATGGAGCTTGCGCAGATCCCCTGAGACACAAATACTGGAGGTCCCCGCAGGGTGGTGCGACCTGTCAGCCAGCAGTTCCGTCTGAGCCTCCCCGGCGTTGCCCAGAGAGCCACGCACATCTGGGCTGTTTGTGGAATGCCTTCCTGCCTTGGGCTCCCCCCGTTGTGACAACACGTGGCTGTGAGCGGAAATGCAGACAGGCAGGAGCACGTGGCAGAGGCGCAGTCTCACAAAGGAGAGATGCAGAGATGAGGACCACGGAGGCAGGAATGATACACCTTTGAACCTCCTTTGAGCCCGTCAGCCTTGAGCCAGCCTTCTTTGAGTGCAGCTGTGAAAGAGAGTACAGAATAAAGTCAGTAATCGGCATCCCATTTTGTGTCAAAAGGGCGAGATGTCAAGGGAGCTTATTCGTACGTACCTGCAGTTACACATGTTTACGTACAGAAGCCAAGTTCCCTATAAGTGGTTACACTGCCCCTGGCCCTCTGAATTCTTGCTACTCATGCCCCAGCAGGGTGGAGCCAGAGGGGTTCTCATAAAATAGTCACTCTCCCTGTCCCAAGCTGATGTCTGAAACCTGGGAACCGGAGGTCACTGGATGGTCAGGAACACTTTGGAGAGTAAGCCCCTGGCGCCCTTGACTCTGTCGCATGTGTCCATTCTGTGCGTTACGTATGGAAGCAGGGGACTGCCCGGGTTGAGTTTTTTGCTGCTTGGCCCAAAGGCGGTCATCCCTCCCTGTGGAAGACGGGATTCTATCACGAAGTTAATTATTGCTTCTATCATCTGTTAATTAATAGTCTGCCAGGCCTCAGGTGGCGGCTCTGTAACCGCGTTGGCTGATTGTTCAAGACGACCAGTAATAAATGGCAGGCGGCAGGCTGGGGTCTTTCTGGGAACCACGAGGGGCATGAAGAAATGAGAGGGTTGAGGGGACGCCCAGGGGGCCCCAGGAGCCCTTGAACTTGGTCCGTCCCAGCTTCTTCGTTTTCCTCCCCACCCGGCGCCCTGATGCGACTCCCGGCTCTGTCTGTTTCAGGAGCACTGTTGTCCATGGGGTTTGGGTTCGTGGAATACAGGAAGCCAGAGCAGGCCCAGAAAGCTCTAAAGCAGCTCCAGGTAAGTGGGGAGTCTCGGCCGAGGTCCCCCAGGGGCGGCGCGAGGCAGGCGGTGGGGCGGGTGTCCTGTCCAGCTTCTGAGATGAAGCAGGAGCGCAGGCAGGTCCACATCTTCTGAGGCCCTAGGGGACAGCGGCCCGAGGCCCTGCGGCTTCCTCAGCTCCCCCGAGTCCCTGCGGTGCACTCATTCAGTCTCTTGATCAAGAGCCTGGTTTGTGCCAGGCCTTGGGGAGACCGGTGAAGCAGACCTCTGAAGGAGTAACGCCAAGACCAGGTCATGAGAGGGGCTCGGGTTCGCTGGCAGGAAGGGGCAGGAGCGTGCTTTCTTGTGCACCTCCTCCTCTCTGGAGACCCCGGGCTCCCCGCTGTCACCTGCCATGCCTGCTGCCACCTGGGGCGGCGGCCAGTGGGGGCACTGCGGGCAGGCGGGGCGCTAATGCTTGTGCCTCTTGGATAAGCTCCTAAAGGCAGGGACCAGGGAGGGGCCCACAGGGGCCCAGGATCCCTTTCAAACCAGTATTTGGAACAGCCCGTGTCTGTCTAGGCCGGGCAGGCAGTGTGAGATGGAGCTGACCAGGGGGCAGTTTACAAGCCAGGGCCGCGCCCTCCCGGCTCCTTGTTCCGAGACGTGTGCTGGCTGGACTCTGGGTGGTAAGGGCAGCCATGCAGGGCCACCTCTCTGGGGAGCCCAGCTTCATCGTTTGGACCCTCCAGGCAACTGAGTCTATCCCAGTAGAGCTTGCTGGTCAAGAGAAAGGCCTTAGGGGTTAAAGGAAATGTAACTGGGCGCTTAGCCTGTTTGATTGTTTTTGTAGACATTTTTGTAGAATTTTGATGACTCGCCCCTTGGCCCAAGGTGACTCCCAAAAGAGCTGAATTAGGTTTCGGTGGGGGTTGGGGCAGGGGTGGCCTCTGCTTCCACCGGGAAAGGCTCTCTGCTCTCCACCTCAGATACCCACAGGGCCAGGCTGGCCCTGTAAACGAGCCCAGGGGCTGGCATCACCCAGAGTAGAATTGGGGTGCCTCCCCCATCAAAAGAGGCCACGTCTTGGCCTCAGTCAGTTACTGCCTCACAGGCAGGTGGGCCCCAGCCATACCACATCGTCTCTGGTTTTTTGTTTTGTTTGTGGTTTTTTTCAAGAGACACTGGAAATCCAATGTGTCGTTAGATGCCATGTGCTCCTCTAAGTGGGTTTCAGCTGTGCCCGCCTAGTGGTCTGTCTTTTCTCATCCATGTCATCCAGGAGTCTCAGATTTCCCCCCACACACGGGAGAGTTACGTTCTGTGCCTTGCTGTGTGCTACATATGGGCATGTTGCCGCCCAGAACCATTTCTACAAGGCTATGTGTGCTGTATTTTATGGGAGGTTTAAAGGATTTTCAAGGGTAATTTTGCTAATACACCAGTTTTGCCTAAGGGACCCATGTTAGAGCCTCACTTTAGAGGCATCTCCGCTGTGATTTAGAATTTTTTTTTTTTTCCAAGAGCCTACAATTCAAACCAAAGTCTCTCTCTGGAAGCCAGACCGAAGGGGCTCACTTGGCCTGAAAATGCTTATAAACAATGGAAAATTTTGTGCCCCTCGAATGGCTTAAAGGTCAGGGCTGTTCTTGGCGTGAGAGGACTTGGAGGGCTGGGGCTCCATTACCAGCAGCTGCTGCCCACGCTTGGCAGGAGCCACTTCGGGGAGAAACCCTTCTTGGTCCTTGACCCCAGCGGGCTTCTCTGCCCTGAAACAGTCGGCGCCCCCTGGCGTTGCTGTTCCCCTTGCTCAGCCGAAGCCCGCTCCAGCAAAGGACAGGGCTACGGGTGCGTGTTTCTAAGACAGAAGGACAGGCTGTGTTGTCTCCCCTCGCAGGGTCATGTCATGGACGGCCACAAGCTAGAAGTGAGGATCTCGGAACGAGCCACCAAGTGAGTCTCCACTCCCCACCCCCTGCCCCTTCCCTGGAATCTGAATCCATCCCATTAGCCCCAATGCTGGTGCCGCAGAGGGCGTTTCACGGCCCTTTAACATCCTCACCGACCCGACCCCTCTCACCCCTGGGGCCCCGTCCTGATCAAGGAGGTGCCCCACATGCCAGCTTCGATGCCCTTTCCCCTGGTGAACTGGGACTGCGCCAGTCCCCGGAGTAATCATGTAATGCACACTCATTACAACCAAAGGAACATGGGCCAGAGAAGCAAGCAGAGCCTGCTTGTTCTTGCTGGTATCAGTGAGCCAAGGCAGAGTTGGTCGCGAGTTGTTGGCACTTTGATGAACCAAAAGCAGCAGTAAGACCTAGACTTCTTATTCTTTAAATCTTTATGGGGCTTTCCTTCTTGGAGCCAGACAACAGTGCCCAGAGACAGCCTCTGCTTAATTCGAAAAGAGGTTCAGTAGGTGTTAGAGATGGAAGCAGACCACTGCACCCAAAGGCCAGCTTCCTGAAATAGTGGAGGTCTTCTGGGGGGTTTAGTGTTGTCCCTGCGTCTTCACCTGCTCGCACATCCTCACTGAACTCACACACCAGGAGGGCTTTGAGCAGCGGCCGGCACATAAGGGATCAGACGTTATCATCGTTGTCATTGTCAGAGCCACCCACCCCACCTCACTGGTTGTTGAGCAGATTGGTTGCTGGTGAGCTCACCTGAAGCTGCTGCTGTTTCTTCTTTCTCTGTCTGTTTTTTTAATGTTACCTGTGAAGCCTGCCTAGGCAACATCTGGTGGTCTCCACCCATTCTGGTCCATGCCATTCTGAACATCTTTAGCCAGAAGCAGGCTTGGTGCAGGAGCCCCCAGAAGCTAACAGAGGCTCCTGAGCCATGACTTAAGAGTGAGAGTCCAAGCTTCAAGCCCCGCAGCTTTGGGTTCTAATCCAGGGGGCTCCATGACCTCAGGTGGGTGACTTTGCGCATCATGTAAAATGTGAAAACTGGAGATTGTGCACAAAGCATTTAGCACATGCCCTGCACATGATCACTTAGCTGGTGCTGGTCTTTTCTCCTCAGTCCCCTGACTCCAGGGAGTCAGGCCGAAGTCACCGTGCAGGCTCTCAGCTCCTAGGCCGTGTTTATTTAGTCTTTCATTCAACCAAAAATTACAGAAAGTCTGCTGGGCACCAGACAGCCTTCCCAGGAGCTGGGGAGGGAGAAGCTTTGTGGGGTGTTCATTCTGAGGTGGTGCTATTTGATAGAACCTTCTGTAAGGATGGAAACATCCTATGATGTTCTCTGCACTGTTGCTACGCATGGCGTTTGAGCACTTGAGACATGACAGGTACCACTGTGTTAGTTACCTATCACACTATAACTGAGTATCCCCAAACTTAACAGATCAAAACAATCAGTGTTTTTTATTATCTCAGTTTCTGAAGGTCAGGAATTCAGGAACAGCTCAGCTGGGAAGTTCTGCCTTGGAGTCTCTTAGGAGGTCACAGTCAAGATGCTGGGCAGGGCTGCAGTCTCATCCGAGGGCTCAACTGAGGTTGATGGTTTCGCTTCCAAAATTGTGGCCTCATATGGCTGTTGCCAGGAGGCCTCAGTTCCCCACCACATTGGCCTCTTCCCTAGGCCTGCACGAGTGTCCTCACGGCACAGCAGCTGGTTTACCTCCAGAGCGAGTGATCCATGAGAGAACAGGGAAGAAGTGGCAGTGTCTGTTCTGACCTGGTTTCACAGGAGAGCAGGAGGGGAGTACACATGAGGGGCATAAATACTGAGGCAGGGGCCGTTGGTGGTTGGATGACCTCGGAGGTTGGATGACCCAGCAGCTGAGGAGTTGAATTTTTTAATTTTGTGTCATGTTAATTGCAATTTAATTGCTCGCCACGTGTGGCTGGTGGCTACTGTATTGGACAGCATGGCCCTAGAGGACAGACAGCAAAGAGACACACGACTAAATTTTTATGTACAGGGACTTAAGACTCCACGCTCCCAACGCAGGGGGCCCAGGTTCAATCCCCAGTCAGGGAACTAGATTCCACACGCTGCAGCTAAAGATCCCATATGCTGCAACTGAAAACCCTGCATGCCCCGAGGAAGATAGAAAATCCCATGTGCTGTGGCTAAGACCTGGCTCAGCCAAGTAAATAAAAATAAATGAAGTTTAAAAACAAAAAAACCCCAAATGAATTTTTTTGACAGTAACGAGTGCCAGGAAGAAGAACAGAGCCAGGGGGATGGGAGTGGGTTGCTCTCTTAGTGGTGATAGGGAAGAGGTGATGTGGATCAGACTTCAGATGAGTCAGAACAAGTCATTTTAATACCGGCTGCTGTTTATGGAGGGCTTGCCCTGAGCTAGGCACAGTGCAGAGTGTTTCGACACATCTTTCTCTCATTAAAACCTCAAACAATCTGACAAGGTTGGCACTGTTATTAGGCCTGTCATACATCCAAGAAAACTGAGACCCGGAGAGGCCAAGTAATAACTTGCTCAGGATCACACAGATTCTAAGTGGCCACGAGAGTCTCATACTCAGATCATCGATTCACGCCCCTGCTCGTGACCGTCCCCTGCTGCCACAGAGCAGAAGGTCTCCCTGGAAGAGCAGGGGGGCAGGTTCCAGGTGGCCTTGAACCTCAGTGGAGAGTTTCCTCTCGCAGCTCTGGCCGGGCTCGGTGGTTAGAAGGTGCTTCAGGCCCCTCGTAGTTCAGTTGGTAGAGTCCGCCTGCAGTGCAGAAGACCCGGCTTTGATTCCTGAGTTCAGAAGATTCCCTGGAGAAGGAAATGGCAACCCACTCCAGTATTCTTGCCTGGAAAATCCTATAGACAGAGGAGCCTGGCGGGCTACAGTCCATGGGGTTGCAAGAGTCGGACATGACTTAGCGACTAAACCACCACCACCACGAGGCCCCTGTATGCTGTGCTTCCGGTCAGTGATGAAACGTCTCCAGCAAGACCTGAGGAGCAGCCAGAGTCTCTCGGGACACCTGCAAAGATACAGAGGAGACTGAGTTTGGGGAGAAATTGCCCCCCGCTCCCCCCATCGGGGTTCTTTTCTCAAGTGCCTGCTAGTCCCAGATGAAGGGCAGCAGACACCCCCTGGGTAGGGTGTGTCACCTGGACATCCACAGCTGCAGCAAGGAGACAAGAATTAGACTGCGTGCCACCCAGGGGAGTCCTCCTTCCCTTCCCCTTCCTCTCAGCCGCATCCACACTGACTCTCTGAGTCCCTCACCTGAGCAGGGGACGAAAGCATCAGTGCTGGTGGCGGGGCTTGGTGGTGGAGTCAGCGGAGGGCAACAGCTATGCCGAGGTCCCAAATAACCCAAAGCCTTCCCCTGACCCTCCAGGCCAGCCCTGACATCGACCCGGAAGAAACAAGTGCCCAGAAAGCAGACAACCTCCAAGATCCTGGTGCGGAACATCCCCTTCCAGGCTGACAGCCGCGAGATCCGAGAACTCTTCAGGTAAGAGGCGAGGCTGTGCTGGGTGGGAGCCGATGGTGCACCAAAGGCCATCACAGTGGCCTCTTAAAGATCATGTTCTCGCCGCCAATGATGTGTCTCCCTTAATCTCAGACACTGCTGTCTCAGAGCACTGGGCAAAAAGGTGTGCAAATGGGATGATCAGTTTTTCTCTCTTCCCACTGGTGATCTACAGGAGGGGCAGGAACCAGGTGGACTGAACCCCAGGTCCTCCCTTGATGGGCCCGAAGTCCTGCCACCCAAGTTACTCTTTGGTTTAAGCCAGCAATCCACTGCCGTCTCTGCACATGCGAATCACCTGGTAACTTTGATAAATGCACTTTTGCTCAGACTCCACCCCCAGAAAGTTACATTCCTTTCACTGGGGGTGGAGCCCAGACATTGGTCTTGGGATCAGAATGCCCCAGGAGATTCCGATATCCTGCCAGGGTTGGGGACCCCTGGTCTACATTGCTGTCTGTGGAAATCCCCTTTTGAAATGAGGGGAGATCGCATACCTACATTATGTAGTCCATCGGCAGCTGCTAACACAGGAATCGAAACTCACAGGGTTCTCAGGCCGGGCAGGAAACAGCCTGGGAGAGCTGGCCAGGTGGGGACTGACGGGCTGGAGGGCCAGCGGAAATCTAGGTGTCTTAGGTTCTTCTCTTAGGTTTTGAAAGAGAAACTGGCAATCTGGATTCTTAAGAGGGAATAAGTTGGCAACTAATTCACTTTCTAAAAACAGTTCATGTGGGACAGAGTCTATGCGTGGGCCAGATAGAGCCCGGGGCCAGAGGTTTGCAACCCTGTGCTGGTCCATTGCACCAGCCGGTTCAGGTAAGTTAGCTATCACCCAGTACCAAGCCCTGGATGAAGTGTGTTTAGGGAGAGGGCCTAAGGGGGAAACGTTTAAAGCAAGCCTGCTCTCCAGGTGTGTGCCATGTAGCACAGAGAAGTACCGCCAAGCTCTCAGAACCTAAGGGCAGATGACTTTGGCACCAGCCTAGCAGACTGTGGAAGCCTGGCTGCAAACTTGGAGTGTTCTGGGAACCTGTAGCTCCTTGGCATGCACATGGCGGCGGGGGGGGGGGGGGCATTTAGGATTCTGTGTATTAGACCTTGTTTGTTGATCCCACATTTGTCCAGTTCTGGCACAAGGATCGGGAGAGCTCAGTCCCCGTTAAGGTTACCTATTAGCTTCTTGCCAGGTAAGCTGTGGGCAGAAGGTAGAAGTCCTAGATTTTGGAGACTAGAAAGGATGTATCATCGTTGTGTGAAATCTACCCTCTTTGCTCTTACTCAGTGGTGTAAAGAATGGGAAGCCACTTGAGGGATTTCCTTTAAAAAACTCCTGTCCTCCTTCCCACGATCTAAATCACACACTGGCGTGCCGTTCATTAACAGATGTGGTCAGCACGGTGCCAATGCGAAGGTGCTGGCCCTGTCGGTTTCTGAGTGGTAGGGTCTTAACTGTAATTCCAGGATCCCCTGTGTGGTGTTAAAACCTGGTAAGGTGGAGTCACAATAGGGGTGCTGTTTTCCATCTCCCGATATCTGGGGAGGTGAGTCAAGAGGAGTGAGCTTGCCATCCCAAGAAGGTATGTACCCTGAGCCTCTCGCGGCTGCTGGTTTCAACGAGCTCTTGCTTTTTGAGGAGTCCAGTTTAAGAACTGCCAGATCAAACCAGGATTGCATGTGTGGATTGAGAGTCACATCTCGCCGAAATGACAGCTTCGCTTGGTTCTGCAGTCTGAGAATGACACTGATCCAGGGAAACAAAAGACCGAGATGGAGAAGGAAAAGCGCTGTCTGGTCTCGCGTTTTATGTTTGTTTTGAGAAGACAGGGAATTAGTGTCCCTGCCTGAATGTCGTTACGCGTGGCGTCTCTTCTTCCTGCCGTCCCCAGCGGTAGTTTTCACTGGCCCCTGAAAACCCAGCACCTTCTCGGAGCCTGGCTTTGTTGGGTGTCCTGCCGGGAGTTTGAGACCATTCCGAGCCGGGGCAGCAGGGGTCGCTGTGAGTCTTCTCAGAGAGACACGCTGGGCCAGGAAACCAGACCCAGTTTCAGACAAAGCCAGCAGCCCGCAAGGGTCAAAGGCAGGGGAAGATGTCAAGGTTCAGGGGAACCAGTCCAGTTCATTTTGCTGGTTAAGTTTCGTGGGCTTATCCTACCAGGCGTGATCACAGCTCACCGCGTGTTGGTCTCCGCACCATGCTTTCCTGTGCTGTATCTTTTTTTTTAAGCAGCAGAGCAGCGCTGCAAAGGAGGGATGCTGTTATCCCTTCTGTACCCAGAGGGACCCTGGAGATCTGGAGAGACGAGGTTTCCAGCCCAGGACCACACAACTGAGCTGGAAGTGGGGTGTCCTTGGTCTGACCCAGAGCCCTGGCTTGGAACCACACCTCTCTGGGCCTGGCCTGTTAATGCTTCTGTTGGGTCTTGAAGAAGTTACCGTCCTCCAGATCATTTCAGTAGAGCCGTCACCCACGAGGGTGTGCCGTTTGTACCAGGCACTGCTCGAGGTGCTGGGCACAGAGCCTTGTCAGGAGAGACAGGCTCCTATTCATGAAGGGCCAGGGAGGAAAGTGACAGTGACAGACAGTGACGCACTCAGGGGGTGCAAGCTGGAGTGCAGGGCCGTGGGAGAGTGCAGTCTGCTTCTGGAGACCACCTGTTGAGAAGCTGCAGCTCCCCTGCCCTCCCCAGGCCCCTGCCCATGAGCTGGGGGCAGCAGCTTCTCAGCTGAGGCAGTGTTGGCCTGAGCCTTTCCTGGAGGCCACCAGCCTTCCATCTGGGCTTCACTGCCCCAGCCTCTAAAACCCAGCCTGACGGGTGCCCAAAGACCCCGCAGATCCACGCCTCCGCAGGATTGCCCTCTGGGCCAATTCAAGGCTCGCCCTTTAGAAAAGTCAGGGAGGTGGGACCTCCCTGGTGGTCCAGTGGTTAAGACTTCGCCTTCCATTGCAGGGGGCTGTGGTTCAGTCTAGGAGCTGAGATCCCACACACCTCAAGGCCTAAAAACCAGAACATAAACAGCAGAAGCAATATTGTAACAAGTTCAATAGAGATTTTAAAAATGGTTCACATCAAAACAAGGAATTTTTTTTAAAGAGTGAATGGAGTCGCAGTGGAGGAAGATGCCAGTCCCCTCTCTGCTTCCCCTTCTGTACCTGTTTCCCCAGCATAAAACAGTAGTCCTCATACTGCTGGTAACGTGTGCTGCAAATTGTGATAACTATGCCACAGTAATAATCACTAGTGTTTATCCCTATCACAAAGCGGACTTTTGTAGCCCGGCCTCTGTGCCAGGCACCGTGGGCTGAAGTGCTTTGGCTCTTTACAGCCCTGCAGAGTGCTTGTCATCTCCAGTAAAGAAACCAGCTCCGGAGCCCAGAGTCCTACCGCCGGGTCGTCAAGGCGGCTCGGGCTGGCACCCGGCTCCCTCACCACGTGGCTGCCTCAAGGGCTGTTAAAAGGATTAAGTGAGATTATGCATGTGGGGCACTTAATACAGCGCCGGTACGAAGCGGGTAGTTAATCAGCGTTCGCTGTGGCTATTAAACAGCACAAAGCCGGTGGCTTCAGGCTGGGAACCCAGGGCAGGGCTGACTCAGGACCGAGCCTGTATCTCTGGCAGCAGTGCCGGATCCTTAGAGGTTTTCGGCAGTATGTCCATTTTTTAAATTTTTATTTATTTTATTTTTGACTGTGCTGGGTCTTCATTGCCACACAGGCTTTTCTCTGGTTGTGGAGAGCCAGGGGCTCTTCTCGAGTTGTGGTGTGCAGGCTTCTCACGGTGGTGACTTCTCTTGTTGTGGAGCACGAGCTCTAGGCCAGGTGGCCTCAGTAGTTGCGATTTCTGGGCTCTAGCACACCGGGTCGATAGTTGTGGCCCGTGGGCTTTGTTGCTGCATGGCATGCGAGTCACTCCTGGACCAGGGATCGAACCCTTGTCTCCTGTCACATGGGCATCCCCTCTGCTCTCTGGGCTGGCTCTGGGGTTGGTCTGTCGTTCACTGTGGAGGCCACAGGCCCCTGGTGCATAGATGGTTCCCAGTAAATGTGTCCTGAGCACCTGGATTTAACTGCAAAGCCTTCCTCTCTGGGGTCTGATAGAGGTAGAGCAGGAGACACAGAGAGGTTAAGGAGTTTGCCCAGGGTCACACAGCTCTGCAGCAGCCCAGCCGGTGGCTCTCGCTCTAGACGCCCCCTCCCTCACCTCCCCTGAGGTCAGGATGTCAGGTGGCAGAAACGCAGCCACCTCAGGCAGGCTGGGCCTTCGGCACCGGGCTGCAGATGGACGCTTTTTTATCTGAATGTTTTTTTCCCCCTTCCTTAGAGGTGCGAACCACCTGCCAGGGGTGAGAATGGGTGAGCTCACAACAGGTGTCTGGAGGCCTTAATTAGTCGGCTTGCATCTCCCATCCCTGGCGCACCCGTTATGCCCGCTTTGTGGATGGCGTCCATCCGTCCCCGGCCCCCTCTCCTCCTCATTTCCTCTCACAGTGACGTGGTGACCGCGACCGGGGCTGTGGAGGAAAGGGGGAACACGGCTGGCCCGCCGAGTTCCTCTCTCGTGCTCCCCCCCACCCTCGTCTCCCCTCGCCCAAGGGCGGGGTCACTGCCAGTTTAACTCCTGGTGGTCCACAGTACTTTTCCAGAAGCTTCGAGCCCTGTCATCTGCTCTTCACAGAGGCCCGGGAAGACGCCTGAGGCCACTTCCCCTTCACCAGGGAGAAGCCCTGCAAAAAACAGCTCAGGCTGTTCGAGAGAGCCAGCCTGGACCAGTCCTGAAGGCGGGGGGCAGAGAAAGCCCTCAGCCAGGTTCTGAAGGGGGTGGGTTTAGGAGGGCACAGCTGTCCCGAGGTCCCCCCTCCACCCACCCCTGTCTTCTCCTGCCAAGTTCCACCCCCACAGAGTGACCCTAAAAAGAAGGCTCTGCATCCACTGATCAGACCGGCCATGCTCGTTCATCGCGTTGTCCGAGCTGCTCTCTCCTGCAGCAGCGTCAGAGTCGGGTGGTTATAACCAAGACAAGATCCGCAAGGTTACGGACAGCTGACAGCCCGGCCCTTCATGGGGACAGTTTGCTGACCCCCGGACTAAAGGAGATCGTGGGGCCTGTGGGGAGATGGGGCATCCCTAAGGGGCTTTGTTTCTGTCTTCTAGTTTTAATTATACACGGAAAGTAGTTTTTTCTTCCCCCTTTTATAAAAAAGACAAACGTGACAGGTAATGCTAGAGCCCAGCTGATCCCTCTGAAGACAGGATGTGAGGTCTCAGGTCAGGGAATTGCAGTGTCCATTTCTGCAAACCGCACCCACGCCGTTTTTTCATCAGGGTATCTCTGCTCCTCCAACTTCACTGATTTTTTTGGTTTGTTGTGTGCTTGCTTTGTTATAGGACTATTTTTTTATGAGCAGTTTTTGGTTTACAGCCAAATCGAGAGGAAGGTTTAGACGTTTCCCACGTACCCCTGGCCCCACCTATATACGCAGCCTCCCGAACTAGCAGCATCCCCACCAGAGTGGGACATTTGGACTCAATGACTGTGTAGTCTGCAATGTTTTGTCTTTTTTGACTAACAAATGCTCCTGGGAACATTCTTGTGTATGTCTGTAGCCATGTGCATGATTTTCTGTAGGGTGTACCCATAGGAGTGGAATTGCTGGGTCATGGGTGAGCCTGTGTCAGCTTCAGTAAACATTACTCAGATGGTTTCCAAATGAATTCCACTTCCAATTGCCCACTGACCTCGTCAACACTTGGTAGTGTCTATCTTTCTCTTTTTAGGCATATCTGGTGAGTATATAGTAGCAGCATCACATGATTTTAATTTGTGCTTCCCTGATGGCTAAGGAAGTCAAATCCCTTTTCATACTTTTATGGTGATTTGAATATGTTGTTGTTCAGTCACTAAGTCACGTCTGATTCTGTGACCCCATGGACTGCAGTACACCAGGCTTCCCTGTCCTTCACCATCTCCCAAAGTTTGCTCAAACTCATGTCCCTTGACTCGGTGACACCATCCAACCATCTCATCGTCTGTCGCCCCCTTCTTCTCCTGCCTTCAATCTTTGCCAGCATCAGAGTCTTTTCCAGTGAGTCAGCTCTTCACATCAGGTGGCCAAAGTATTGGAACTCCAGCTTGAATATACTCTTATGGAATGTCTATTCAAATCTTTTGCTCATTTTTTTAAAATTGGATTGTCTAATTTTTTTTATTATTAATTTTCTTATTTTTTACATGACTATGCATATTCTGGGTTTGTGTCCTTTGGTGGATGTAGGATTGCATGCCCATTCTGTGGCTAGCTTAGCGGTGTCCCTGGATGAACTGAGTTTCTTAATTTTAAACATTGTCAATTTGTCATTTCTTCCCCTTCTTGGTTAGGACTTTCTGGGTCCAGTTTAAGAAATCGGTGCCTCCTCCAAGCTCATGAAGATGGTCTCCTATGTTTTCGTCTGAAATCTTTGACCCTTCGTAGTTATGCAATCCATCTGGAATTGATTTTTGTGTATGGCGTGAGGTAGAGATCAAGGGACATTTTTTTCCCCCACATGGATATTCAGTCGGCCTGGCATCATTTATTGCAAAGGCCATTCTTTCCCCTCTGCTCTGCAGTATTGATTTTGTCATAAATCAGGTGACCACATATGCGAGGGTCTGTTTCTGGACTCTCTAATCTGTTCCACGGGTCTATTTGTCTCCCCTTGTGCCAATACCCCCAGTCTTAATTACTGTGGCTTTGTAATAGCCTGCTCTGCGGTGTCTTTGTTCCTCGTGACGGCCTCGGCTGTTCTCGGCCCCCATGCTCTTAGGGTCTGTGTGTTTTATTCCTCAGCAGCTGGAGGTTCTGAGCAGAGGGAGTGGTGGGATCTGACTTATATCTGTGAGAGATCTTGTAAAGAGACGAGAGAGGTTTCTGTAGTCCCCTTGGCTCGAGGTGACAGTGGCTGGGACCAGGTGTCAGCCGTGGAAGTGGGGTGCCAGGTGTGTATGGGGGTGCATTTTCAGAGTCCTGCTGACGGCTTTAATGAGGACTGCGATGCAAACGGGAGTTAAGGATGACCCCTGTATTTAGGTCCTAAGCAACCAACTGGATGATCCAGGGGCAGGGCGGTCCAAGGGAGGATGAGCCCCACTCTGCACACCCACCACTTCCCGTGATACAGCACACGTAACAGGGGCCAGAGAGCACTGCTCAGCTGACCTGTCCACTCGCTGCATGTGTTTGGGGGTTTGGGGCCGCCCGTTAGCTGTGTGATGTCAGCTGTAGCAGGGGCATCGCTGTGTCAATGTCCCTCACGGGCGTGCTCTCTGCCGTGAGAGGGAGGGCTGTTGACAACAGGCGGGTGTTCGCACAGCCTTTACCAGCAGGCCCTGCCGGGGCCTGAAGTGCCTTTGTGCTCACGATTTCATCTGTTCCTCCCCCCACAAGCCTGGGGAATGGCCGCTGATGAGGCAGATGGCCACGCGGCCGTAAAACCCCAAGCAAGTGGCAGAGTCGGATCCGTGCTCCCAGTCCCTCTCTTTCCCTGCCACCTTTCCCGTTACAGAGTCGGGACACAGAGACGCGCCTTGTCTCATGTGCTCGTCTCATTCACTCAGTCGTGTCCGACCCTTTGCAACCCCATGGACCATGGCCCGCCAGGCTCCTCTGTCCGTGGGATTTCCCAGGGAAGAATACTGGAGTGAGTTACCATTTCCTTCTCCAGGGGATCTTCCTGACCCAGAGATTAAACCCTCATCTCCTGCATTGGCAGGGGGGTTCTTTACCACTGAGCCATCAGGGAAGCCCCCGTATGTCTATGTAGCTTATGTCTATTAAGTCTTTATACTATGCCCGTGATTTTCCATGTCCGTGATGCTTGTCAGGGCCAGTATACAATGTGCTCACTGCAAGCTGGGTACTGTGCCCATTTCATTCAAAGAGCCTGCTTCTGTCCCTGGGATCACTACATTCAAAGGACATGATGGCCCCACCTGGGAAGGTGATTACAGTTACAAGGCAGTAACAACAACAAGAAAAATACAAAGGAATCTGTTCTTCCACTAAGAGACTGTCCCAAAGACAGAATGCAGGAGTCCTTCTCTGACCTCTTTTTATTTTGAAAGAGATCCAGAGTTCTGAGTGGACTCCACCAACCAGCTGTAAAAGACAGCTCAACGGCCTTACATGGTCCAATCCCAGAGGTCCCACCCAGCCCAGCCTATGGGGTGACCGCATCTCAGATCCAGCTTTTAACACAAGGGCCCCTTGGTTTAGAAAGGAGAAGCATGAACTAACCAAGCTATAGCCGATAGAGGAGACCGCAGGGCAAGACTCTCAGCAGATGTTACTGGGCATCTTATTTCTGCTCAGGGGAAAACCAAGCAAATACACACACCTGTCAGCATGGCTAAAAGAACAAAATAAGAGTAACACAAAAGGCCAACGAGGATGCAGAGAAACTGAATCACTCACACATTGCTAGTGAGATGTAAAATGGTCCAGCTATCCTAGAAAAGTGTGTGGACAGTTTTAGACAAATGAAGCAGACACTTATCACGTGACTCAGCAACTGCACTCTTGAGCATCTGTACCAGAGAAATGGAAATATGTGTTCATACAGAAACCTATATGCAAGACTCCCGTGATAGTCCACTGCTTACAAATTCTCACTTTCACTGCCGAGGGCCCGGGTTCAGTCCCTGATCAGAGAACTAAAATCCCGCAAGCCATGCAGCACTGCCAAAAAAGAAAAAAAGTTTACACATGTCTAACCACCGATGAGTGGATAAACCAAATGTAGTCTGTCTCCATACTGAAATGTTACTCTACCATAAATAGGAATGAAGTACTGTTGGCTGCTACACCATGGGTGAACCTCAAAAACAATATGTTAAGTGAAAGAAGCCAGGCACGAAAGACCCCATATCACATGATTTCATTTATATGCAACGTCCAGAAGAGGCAAACGGAGAAAGGAAGTAAATTAATGGTTGTTTAGGGATGGGGCAGAGATTGTGGGTGACGGCTAAGGGATGTGAAAGCTGATGAAATTTTCTAAAATGGCTGCGGTGATGGTCACACAACTCTGAACACACTAAAAGCTGTGGAATTGTACACTTTGGGCGAATTGTATGGTATGTGAATTGCATCTTGATAAGCTGTTGGAAGAGAGGAAGAGGCATACACAAGTTCATACCAGTTTCATTCATAATGTCCTTCAGTGGGCACGTGGTTAAACTTCGATGCATTTGGACGGTGGACTATGACTCAACAATAAAAAGAAGCAAACCAAGACACCCTGGGGTCCCAGTGGTTAAGAATCTGCCTGCCAAGGCAGGGGACACGAGTTCAGTCTTTGGCTCGGGAGGATTCCACATGCCTCTGGGCAGCTGCGCCCGAGCTCTAGAGCCTGTGCTCCGCACCAAGAGAAGCCACCGCAGTGAGAAGCCCGCACACCACGACGCGAGAGTGGCCCCCAGTCCCCAAAGCTGGAGAGAGCCTGTGCACGGCTACGAAGACCCAGTGCCGCCACCGCCCCCAGATTAATTAGTTAGTGAATTTTTTTTTAAAAGAACAGATGGGGCTTCCCTGATAACTCAGTGGTAAAGAATCTGCCTGCTAATACAGGAGACACGGGTTCGATCCCTAGTCCGGGAAGATGGCACATGCCGTGGAGCAGCTAAGCCCGTGCGCCACAGCTCCTAGAGCCCAGGAGCCGCAGCTTCTGAAGCCCGCGTGCCCTAGAGCTCGTGTTCTGCAACAGAAGCCACCGCAATGAGAAGCCCGCACACCGCATCTCGAGAAAAGCCCGTGCAGCATTGAAGACCCAGAGCAGCCAAAACCAAGTAAATAGACTATCGACACAGGCAGCAACCCAGATGAATCTCTAGAGAATTACACTGAGTGGAAAAGCTTATCCCCAGAGGTTACATACTGCTTGATTCCATTGCTGTAACATTCTTCAAAGGACAGGATGACAGAGGTGGAGAGCAGACGGCTGGTTGCCTGGGATTGGGTAGGCGAGAAGGGAAGGATTCTGTGACGGGCCCGTTCTGTGTCTTGTGTGGGCACACGAGTCTACGTGTGATAAAATTGCACAGAACAGAATATTCACACACATGGATACATGCCAGACTGGTGTTTGGGAGCACTGGGAGCACGGAGTATCCGCCCCTGGACCACCTGGGAAGTCGTTTGTGATGTGCTAAGTCACTTCAGTCATGTCCGACTCTCTGCGACCCTATGGACTGTAGGCCGCCAGGCTCCTCTGCCCATGAGATTCTCCAGGCAAGAAAACATGAGTGGGTGGCCATGCTCTTTTCCAGGGGATCTTCCCAGCCCAGGAGTTGAACCCAGGTCTCATGTATTGTAGGTGGGTTCTTTACCATCTGAGCCACTAGATTTATGCATAAATTTGCATAAATGTACCAGGTTTATGCATAAATTTGGTTATGGAAAAATAGTAAGCTTTGGTTGTTTGCAGTGTGAGTGAACAGGTTAAGTGTTCTGCACCTTTTTTGGAGAGCTAGGGAACCAGCAGGTAAGTTCCTCAGGCTCTTGTCCATCTGCAGACCCATCTCCAGGGCGTTAGTCCTACAGGCTAGGCGGGGAGCCCCAAGGGATCTGGTTGACATGTGAGCTGGATGATACTCACTTCATTTCAGAGGCCTGCTTTGCAGAAAATCCACGCCAGACTCTGCTTCTGTTTGTTTTTTTTTAACGACCCTGCTCCCGCTCTACCAATAATACGTCTACTCAGGGGCGGTCAGAGGCTGTGAAAGTGACTGCGGCGCTTGCCCACAAGAGGTGCTCGGGTCACCTGAGTTCTCCTTTTCCACACCGCCCTTGTCCCCCAGTCATCAGAAGTCGGCTGTGAGCTTGGAAAGGAGCCAGTGTGATTTTCCAAGTGAGAACGCCCAGCCAGGGAGTTGGGAGAATTCTGGCTCAGTTCTGCCGGCACCCGCTGCGTAACCTTGGGCACTTGGTGACTTCTTGGAGAGTCTGTTTATTGAGTGACTCAGTGATGGGGTTGGGCGAGACCAGCCAGAGCAGAGGGCTTCCTCCTCTCTCGAGCCAGCGCAAACCCGTTGGTCGTGGCTGCTGGAGTTCGATCTCAGAGGATTGTGAGGCTGCCTGGGCTCTGCAGGAAACAGCACTGTAATTGACTAGTGATGTCTGCCACGGACTCGGGCGTGGTGTCTGTGGTAGGCAAGCTGCAGGTATCTGCCGAAGAACATGGTAGTTATCACCCGTCGCTGGAGCTCTTACATTTCCATCTGCCAGACTGAGTGGTGGTGTGGTTCCAAACCCCGATCTGTATGAAAGCCTACTTCACTCTCCTCTCTAAAAAAATAAGAATGAGCTGAGAAGTTGAGAGGCTGTCTCTTCTTGTGGTTGTTCTTTACCTTCCCTTGCGATTCTGTAGATCTGGTCTTCCAGCGCAGCTGATATTTCCTATCGCTCCATGCCCAGACTCCTTCCAGAGTAGGGTGACGGAGCCCAGACAGTGGAATGGGGCATCCTGGGGAGAACCATGCGGTTCCGAGGTGGGGGGTGGGGAGGAGGCTTTGTGCACTGGCTCCCGCCCACTGCAGCAGCCTGCCCCCACCTCCTCGCTCCACGTTCAGTGCCTTTTCAGTTACAAGGTCTCGGCGCTTTGTCTGGGTTTGCAGGAGGGCGGCAGTCGGCTTATTGTTGCCACGGGTAATTGTGCTCTGTGGCTCCTGAACCCTGGCGGTGAACGGCAGCGGGGAGGGAGCCCCAGGAAATCTTGGGACGCCTCAGAGTAAGAGCAGCTTCTGAATCCTCTCCGGTCTCAGAGCTTTCCACGGAAAGGGAGTCGTGCCACACTGCTTTTTAGTTAAGAAATACCTCGTGGGTTTAGCAAATATTTACAAAGCGTCTCTCATGAGGCAGGGACTGTGCCAGGTGCTAGGTTACAGAAACCAACATGAACTCCCGGAAGAGAAGGGACTATCTTGGTTTAGGGAGAAGTGGGTACAGGGTTCACTCCATTAGAGCTGTCAGGCGAGTGTATACTCCTCGGTTCTTTGTCTCGCCACAACAAAGATTTGGAGTGACGGACATTCAAGCCCCCTCAGCGGGTCACAGCTCTCGGGTCTTAGACAGACCATGTTATAGCTCTCAGGTCTCGAATGGACTGTGTTACAGCTCTTAGACAAATCAGTGTTACAGCTCCGTGTTACAGCTCTATTTTATTTAGAAGATAGCAGGAAAATCCATCTTCAAGGCGTGAGGGCACGTCGATCCAAAGACGCAAAGAGAAGAGCACCCCATCATGCAGGAGAGAGAGAGCGCACGCACGCAGGCGTAGGGGAGAAAGAGAGAGCCCTTTGGCTCCTCTTTTTATGTTTTTTTCCCCCCCTGGGCCTGTCCTATGCAAATCAGGCTTAGGCAGGAGCACTGTTCTACCTGAAGTCCTCACTCCGGTCCTCGGACCTTCCTTTGACCTTCCTCTGTTCTGTTTTCGCGGGCTTTTCCCTTCCTTGTCTTTTAGCCAGCGCCATTTTGAACTCCTTTTCCCTGTTCTAACTACCTAACAGAACCTCAGGGCAGAGGGCAGGTCATACACATGGTTGGTCTGGTGACTCAGCTTCTCTAGGGCTCAGTGTTCATCTCTGTCCGTGGGTGTGTGCAAAGTCGCTTCAGTTGCGTCCAACTCTCTTGCGGCCCTATGGGCTGTAGCCCACCAGGCTCCTCTGTCTATGGGATTCTCCAGGCAAGAATACTGGAGTGGGTTGCCACGCCTTCCTCCAGGGGATCTTCCTAACCCATGGATTGAACCCACATCTCTTGCATTGTCTCCCGCATTGCAGGCAGATTCTTTACTGCTGAGCCTCCAGGGAAGTCTGTTCATCTCTGTAGAATGGCAGGACTAACAGCTGTTTCCAGTTTGCCATAAGGACAAGGTCAATGCTATTGGTGAAGCGCTTGGCCCTTCTACAGTCCCGAGAATGCTGTATCTGGTACCCAGAACTCCCACAGCACACTGGGAGGGCACTGCTTACTCCCAGCCCTCCTGCTAACTAGCCACTTGCTCTTAGAAGACGTACCTTATCTTTCTGCTCCTCCCCAAGGATGCTCAGAAGTGAGGGAGCTTAACAGCACGAAGGTCTCCAGAAAGGTTTTACATTCTAAAGGAGCGTTCTGTAAGATCACAGGCCATGGCCATGTTTCTCAAACTTGAGAAATATATAAACAGCCCTCCTTTTAAAAGAAAAATCCTGTGGCCCTTCCCCACATAGCAATGATGCAAATATTTTTATAATGATGTTACTTAACTGTGTACAAATGTAAAACCTAGCATCAACCGACAACACTTAACAGTTCTCTTAGGAGCATATAACCAAACACATTTTTACATTAAATACAAACAGAATTCAAAATCAATAACGTTCAAATTAACAACATTTTTTTTTAGTGTGATGGATGATGTTGTTTTGTGGAAACCAAATTCAGAATGTGGGTTTTAATATTAGGAAGATATAGCCACAGGTCCAGATCTGTAATTGGTGTCCCTACTTTTCTGTCAGTCATACTAATGCACAGGATGCTTGTTTGCATAAGTAAGTATGGGCAGGAGGGGAAGGATTTTTTTTTGCCAGTGCAGCATAATCAGATCTCTCTTACCAGGATCTCAGCCAGTCATCAGACGTCCCTTTTAAGGCAGCGCTGCTCAGTGGTTCTGTAAAGCCATCTCCATTACTTAAGAATAAAAGTTAGCATTATAGTGTCACTGAAAATACCAATGAATAGGACAACCAGTTTCTTGTCAACTTGAGGACAGAGAAGTGTTTCATTGTTCCTTCCGGCTGATCGTTCTCTTGTTGCAAGTTGGGCATGTAAAGATAAGTTCAGCACAAAACAGCGTCTGCTCTTACCCGAGTGCTGTCTACCCTGGTACAGGTCTTTTGAGGTTAGCATTCTTGTACCAGGACTCTCCATAGCATGCATATATTAAAAATTACAGAGTGGGGTGGATTGGGTGGTTGGGATTGACATAGATACATACGTATGAAATGGATGACTGCTGAGAACCTGCCGTACAGCACAGGGAGCTCTGCTCCATGCTGGATGGCGACCGAAATGGGAAGGAAATCCAAGGAAGAGGGGATATGTGTAAACATCGCTGGTTCACTTTGCTGTACAGCGGAGATGAACAGAACATTGTAAAGCAACTGTGCCCCAATAAAAATTAATTCAAAACAAATTACATTCTCTAAATACAAACAGAAAAAATTTTCATTATGCTACAGAAGTAGCTAATCTTCCCCACATCCCTGCCCTTACCCTCGTACATGTCCCCAGGTCGAGCTGAGAGGCAGCAGACCTTACAATGAGAAGCTCAGTCCTATTAAGTAGGCTCTTACCATAGTACAAACTTCAGGTCCGAGGCACTTGTGGGGTCCGCTTAGACCTGTAGAACTTTTTCTCTAGCGAGCCCGCTTTTGGTTGAAATGCTACTGTTTTTTTCATGCAATTCATGCAGTAGGAATCACTCACTTGGTTATGCAGAGTTCAGTGAAGCTTTTGGAGCTCTGTAGCTTGTCCTCCCTGCTCTTAATTTGCTGGGAAAAGATGGGGGCCAAGACAATCATAGATGTTAAAGCAAGAAGCTGCTCAGCGCAGGGGTTGTCAGAGCTGGAGGCTTTGTGCTAAATCCATCACCACCCATTAGCTTCATGATTCAGAGCACCAGCACCGTACTCTATGGCGTCTCCAGAGTTGTGCAGTACTCAGCCTGTACCACTGTACGTGGCAACCCTGGGAGTCCATCAGATTGCAGTTTCACTGTCGGCCCCTTCATCACCAGCTGTCAGACTTGGGCAAGTCGTTTAAATAACCCACTTCTCAGTGTCTGCATCTCTAAAATGGTTACTAGTACATTCCTGTCAGGATTATTGGGAGGATTCAGGGAGGGGATAAAAGTGAAAGTGACATGCTCCCCAAACTGTGCACCGAGGCACCTTGGGGTGCCTCAGTGAACTAACAGGTGCACTGTGGGTTTTTCAAGAAAAACACAGTGACATCATCAGTCATGGTGCCAACTGCAACTTCAGTTGTTTATACCTATTAATGGTTTATGGGCTTCCCTGGTAGCTCAGACAGTAAATTATCCACCTACAATGTGAGAGACCTGGGTTCAATCCCTGGGTTGGGAAGATCCCCTGGAGAAAGAAATGGCAACCCGCTCCAGTATTCTTGCCTGGAGAATCCCCATGGACAGAGGAGCCTGGCAGGCTATAGTCCATGGGGTCAGGAAGAGTCGGACATGACTGAGTGACTAAGCAGAGGCACATGAATGGTTTAGACTAAAGCTGTTATAACGTCCTAGTGCTCAGTTGTGTCCAACTCTTTGTGACCCTGTGGACTGTAGCCCGCCAGGCTCCTCTGTCCATGGGATTTCCCACACAAAAATACTGGAGTGGGCTGCCATTTCCTCCTCCAGGGGATCTTCCCGACCCAGGGATCAAACCCGCATCTCCTCTGTCTTCTGCATTGCAGGCAGATTCTTTACCTATTGAGCCATCGCGGAAGCCCAAGCTGTTATAACCAAACTATTAGGTGTCTCTTTTGACCTAGGAAAGCCATGAGGAAATTACTGAAGTGTCAAGGACACCAGGCATGAACCAAGAACGTTTGGGAAGCTGTGGCCTACTGTTTGGTACAAGTCACAGCTCGATAAAGAAAGGAGATTGTTTTATTATAATTTAACCAGAAAGGCTGTGCCAGCCCCAGGCTTCCATTTCGTTTCAACTCTTCAGGCGTTGTATGTGTGGGATTGGTGTCCTCAATGGCTAGGTTTCCCTTTCTGCCTCCCCTCGCTCCACCTCTGCTCACTTGTAAAATGCATTTCAGAACATTGACTTCCCAACTCAGATTTTGGGTGAACCCTGGGCAGCCCACAGTCATCTCAAAGGGGTATCATGAAGCATCCAAAACATAAAAGTCTTTAGAAGGAAATGAATTCACTTGAGTGTCCATGTGCCTCACAGGGTTCTTGGCGAAGGCCAGTACCCAAGGTCTCAATTCCAGGGTGGGGGAGAGGGCGTGGCCTTGGCCGCCTGACTTGTGCACAGGATGGCCTTGACACCCTCAGCCTTGGAGTTGCACACGCTCCCCCTGGTTGTGGAGTCCCCAGAGCTCCCACAGCAGCACAGTGAGGCGGCCGCTGCCCCGGGGGGACTTGCTGGGCTTCCCCTGCCCTGGGACAGGCAGACACAGCATACTGCAGGGAAGGTATGTGAACCCAGGGCCCAGCATTCTGTGTGTGTGGTTTGGTGGTGGTGGTGTCACTGTTCAGTCACTAAGTCGTGTCCGACTCTTTGCGACCCCATGGACT
This sequence comes from Cervus elaphus, assembly GCF_910594005.1. NCBI lineage: Eukaryota > Metazoa > Chordata > Mammalia > Artiodactyla > Cervidae > Cervus > Cervus elaphus. Next base: position 12,125,315 of record NC_057819.1, on the reverse strand, counting down.
GCAGCAGGCCAGGCTTCCCTGTCCTTCACTACCTCCCGGAGTTTGCTTAAAGTCATGTCTGTTGAGTCAGTGATGCCAGCCAACCATCTCATCCTCTGTCATCCCCTTCTCCTCCTGCCCTCAATCTTTCCCAGCATCAGGGTCTTTTCTGATGAGTCAGCCCTTCGCATCAGGTGGCCAGAGTATTGGCGTTTCAGCTTCGGCATCAGTCCTTCCACTGAATTGGTTTGGTGTGGTTTGCTTTCATTCTCTTCCTCCTTCTAGCCACCTCTGACCATCTGGCAGGACTGGGGGTATGCCTTAACCTGCAGGTATAAGGTTAAACTCTATAAGCATGCCAATAGGTCAGTTTTGACTGGCAAAAACAACATTTTTACTTAGTTCACCCTAAGTAATTGTTCATCCTTAATTGAATACCTTCCCTGTGACCGTCAGTTCCATGCACTCATGTACGTGCTCTCCCTTTTTATTAATTTTTTTCCTTAAAAAAATTAGTTGCACAACTAAAACAGAAATATTTTTTCCTTGTTGAAAGCTTGAAAGCCAAAGTGTTTAACCACTGCCACCCCAGAGAAATCTACATGATCCATTTGGCCACCCACCCACCCCCACCCCACCCCTGCTTCTAGGTCTTTTCTCATGCATTCTATATATGTGTGAACCTAAAGACAGCATACACAATTGCATTGGTCCATTTAGACCAAAACAGCACCGTGTTTCATGTGTCATGAAGAGTTTTTCTCTCCTGAAAATGTATCTTGGTGATCTTTCCAGCTTACTCCCTGCCTATAGCTCTGCCTTGTTCTTCTCAATGTCCTATGTCGTGGCTTTACTCAGTGGGAATCATACAGCCCATTTTACAGATGAGGAAAGTGGAGTTTAGAGTAGAGATAGTCACAGAGCCGGGAGGTGGCAAAGCCACTTCTGACTCCCCAGCCCAGGCTGAATTTCCTCCCCACCAACAGCCTGCTCCGTCGTCCTTTACAGACTAATGTATAACTTCCTCCAACCCAACGAGGCTGCCTGGCACTCCCATCGTTCAGGTAAATGGAGAGTTACCACTGATAGCATAGATGGCCAATTTCCAAGGAATTAGAGTAGAATCATGTTGGAACTCCGTGGAGTGTAATTGAATGTTTGATGACTGGGGCCTGCAGGACCCTGGGTCATCATTGCAGATATCAGTTATCACTGTGCGCTGGTAGAAACCTTAGTTCACAGGGCGTCCTGGCTGCTGGCCTGAGCGACTCTTACTGTGTGCCAGTCCCCTGTGACAGGCCTTGTCCTCTGGCCAGAAAAGCAGACTTAGAGAAAGAGACAGTCCTGTCCAGCATCAGAAAGCTCAGGAACATCTGGGGGTGGTGGCTCCCCCAGCTTAGCCTTTAACACCGTCCCACCAGGCGTGTCTCACGTGAGCTTCTGCAGAGCACTTTCAGCCAGAGTGTGGACTCTGCGGTCAGACCCCACTGGCCTTTGTCACAGCCCAGACCTTTACTCATTTGAAGGAATAGATGTGCAGTTTCTTCCTTTTTTTGGGAAAAGGAATCTCTGAGAGCTGAAGGAGCTTCAAAGTGTCAGCAGCTTGCCTAGGAATCTGTAAAGGGACCTTGTCTTTTTTTCTCTACTTACAAGTAGATTCCTCACCCACTTGCGAAAGGAGTAAGACCTCAGTTCAGTCACTGCAGAAATGTAAGAAAACTGTCAATTGGAAGAAAATTATACTACAGTTCCCATACTGGGAAGTCCTTAAGTAAAGGGGTACTCAGGTCTGAACTCCCTAGCAGTCAAAGCAAGAATGGGAAGAAGCACCAGCACCTGCTAATTCTTAAGCTATCGTCCAGCCCTCTAAAGAGATACTGCTCCCTTGGAGGACTCCCACGGGACTGGCAAGATGAATTTTTTTTTTAATTTATTTATGTTTTGCATAAATTTACAGCCCTGTTCTGGAATAGAATGCAGAGTTTACACAAAACGTTAAAATGAGCACAGAGCAGCTTTGAGTTATATTCATGAAGTCTTTAAAAACGGGCCCTTCTCTCATCTGCCCTTTGGGATAACGTGCGTCACTGAGCAGTCTTGAGAAGTCTCGAGTGTGAGGAGAGAAAAGGCTAGAAAGAGGGGGATGAAAGAAGGAAGATAGTGCCAGGTCAGGAGGAGGCCCAGTCCCGTCATCAGCGCCAAGCTTGTGTTAGTGCACCAGCCCACGCTGTGAACGTGTGATGCATTCTGAGGGCAGCACGGTCCTGTAGAACTCTCTGCGACCATGGAGATGTGTCCACTCTGGTGACCATGTGGCCAGTGAGCCCTTGAAACACAGCCAGTGCAGCTGAGGAACTGCATCTCAGTGTTGTTCAGTTGACCCTTAAATAGCAAATGTTTCTCCTCTCAATTTGAAATGGTCACATGTGGCGGTGGCTGCCATGCCAGGCAGCACAGTATGAAAACATTCATACCTTTTGATCTGGTGATTATGTTTCTAGGGTTTTATCCTAAAGAAACGATCAGAGGTATGGACAAACTTGCTACACAGGGATCTGCCATGAAGGATTGTTCATGGCAGTGAAAAACTGGAAACACTATCAATACTCAGCAGTGAGAGAGGATGGGTTGAGTAAATTGTTGAATGGAATGCCAGAAAGACATCAACAGCATTCATAAAGAACGCAGACGAGAGGGGAAATGCTTTTGTCCAGCAATTAAGTAAAAGAAGCAAGCATCCAAATAGGGTACAATGTGATCTCCAAGTAAGCACGGGTAGAAAAAAGACTGGAAGGAAGTGCTCCAGAATGACAGTCGCTGTTGGTGGGTTTATTGTCACTTCTTATTTCTATCTCTGCATTGCTGTGCGTTCGGCAGATTGCCTACATGAGCGTGAAGGTCGCTTTAGATTTAGAAGGAAAAGTAGTTCTTCAAAATAAGACAGAATAAGATGGCTATCCATTGCTCTTGCGTTTCAGGGGCCAGGAGGGTGGTTTGTGAAGGGTGTTTCTTGAAATATCCTGGTCAAACTCAAGACCCGGTTCACTTGTAATAGATCCTCTGAGTGACTCCTAGCTTTCTCTCTCCCCCATCTCTGTTGTCTATTGCCCTGAACACCAAAGCCAACCCTTTAAAAAAAAAAAAATCTATTTGCATTCAGTAGAGCCAGGATAATATACCACTTTAGTGGGGTTTTCTCTTTTTTTTTTTTTGCTCAGCACTTTACAGAATTTCAAAACTCCTTCATATTCAAAACTCTATTGCATCTTTCTCTGTTATTAGTAAGGCAGAGCTGTTGTTGCTTTGGCTGCGCCAGGTCTTAGCTGTGGCATGCAGGATCTTTAGTTATGGAATGGGGAATCCTAGTTCCCCAGCCAGGGACCAAACGGGGCCTCCTGCATGGGAAGCTCGGAGTCAGCCGCTGCACCACCAGGGGAAGTCCCAAGGCAGAGTTTTACTCTCTTTAAAATTCTCTCTTCTGATTGGAAACGTCACCTCATTTCAGAGCCTTTGGAAAACCTAGCACAAGCCAAAGAAAACCTCCTCCACCCCCACCGCGAGACACAGCAGTTGGCTTGGCGGGTGCCTTCCCGCGTCCTCTTTTATACGGCTCTGTAGTCAGGGCAGGTATTAATATCATCGCCTCACACATGAGGAGACAGCAGGTCAGCAAGGTTAAGTGCCTCGCCTGGGGTCTCGTGGCTGGTTAAGTGGCAGAACTGAGCCCAAGCCTGAGTTCTAGTCTGCGTCCTTTCCCTGGCTCTCTAGGTGAGGTTTGACGTGGCCCCCAAACAGCCTCCTCACCTATTCACGGGACGCTGAGAGCCTCTTGTCCTTCCGAGTGCAGCACTTAAAAGCTTCCTATAATGGCTCAGCTCACAGAGTAAGTTACACCGGGCTGATCCTTTCTTTATGGGAGTTTACTCTTTAAAGTAGGCACGAGTGACACAGACGGGGTTATTCAAGACGCGCATTGTCGCACACACAACGGAGTAAGCTAAATGTTTTCCCGACACATGGATGGGGGAGTAAAGGCTTTCTGCAGAGAAATGAGTGGGAGGAAAGAGAGAGAGTCATGTGGAAGAGGTTTTAATCCAGGCAGCATGATTGCACTTCCCCAGGACAATTATACTCTGCCTACCTTGAATTTAAATAAAGTCCCTTCAATGACTTGTTTGCAAAAGCGCTTTTTTTTTTAAATTTCACCCCAGCCTGAGCCATCACCTCGGCTTCTCTGAGTATAGCCAAGCTCAACCCAGAATGGTTTTAAAAAAAAAAAAAAATCACAGTGGATTTCTAAGGGGCTCCAGAGTGTGGCGTGTGCGCTGGAATTTTCACTGTATCCTCAAGTGAATGAATGTTACGGCCCCTGCCTCCTCTCCCACCTGGAGGATCCCAGCCCTGCCTTAGATCCCAGGCGAGGGTTGGTCCCAGCCAATGAGAAGGGAGTTTCAGATCCTTTCTAAGCCCCCTCCATCCTATGGAACACAGGGAAGTGCTGACCACACACTTTGTGTTCCCCGGGGCTTATTTGTGCTTTTCTATACAAGCTGTGCTCACGTTGGCTTCCCCAGGGGAGTAACGGCCTAAGTTTGAAGGAAAGAGTTGGCTTGATAAATAAAAACACAGCCCAGCAGATGGTGATGCGAGGGGGCAGGGGGTGGGTGTGAGGCATCCCAGGAAGGAGCCTCCCCCTCCCCGGTTCTCTCCCCGGGGCTTCTGACTCAGCCACCCTGGATGAGTGGACAGAAAAGAACCCCCACACACACACCCGTGGGTTGTTTCCACTCAGAGATTCCATCGGCACATCCAGCCACATCTCAGAGTGGGCAGCATTCCCTTTGGGGAAGGATGGTGGACCCGTTCTGAAATCCCGTGGGACTCCCTTTAAGGGAAAAGGAATGGGGACTGTCTTCCACATCTTGGTGGTTTGGGGTTTTTTCCTTAACCCAGCTCTCCTCTGTCCGGGCCAACACTCATCTCTAGCATCCCTGACCGTTCCCCACCGCACCCAGAAGCCCGTGGCGGGGGGCGGGGGTGGGGACAGCGGCACGTCCCCGCTCACGAAGTCACTCATTTGTATCTCATTTTCGAGTTATTATCGAGCCGCCAGTCGTGAGAGTGTTTTGACAGCAGCTGTCAGCAAGGTGCAAGCAGCTGCCATCGCCTCCGATTGGCTGAAGACACCTATGGCAGCGTGCCGAATAACATCCCAGCCCGTCTCGCCCCCTCCCCAGCCAGGGATCGGGGGGACCAGGGCGCCAAGGGGAGAAAAAGCAAACAGAAGAGCAGAGAAGGGAGACCATCCCGGCCACTCGAGGCCCCCAGGCAGCCAGCCCGGCTCTCAGCCCAGCAACATCCGGAATCCATAGCATGTTTTCTGACTCCCGCTAGAGAAGACGGCTGTGAAAGACTCAGATTGTGTCTCGCGTTTTGTGTAATTTATTTTATTGGAGGTTTTTGGGCAGCGAGTGTGGGGAGGATGAGAGAGGATCCATCCAAACAACCATTTAGGCTTGTCAGAGTTCATTTATTGAATTAGTGAGGTTACCACTCCCGGGCTCCCAGCTGCCAGCCCGCAAAGCTGGGCTGGGTGGAGCCTCGAGCCTGGAGCCGGGGAGGGTGGTACCGAGCAGAGAACCAGGCGATCTGATCAATTAAGGTGGCTTTTTTTTTTTTCCTTCCTCCCTGTGTTCAACTGAAGTGCAGAGGAATGTGTGTGTGTTTTCCCTTCTTCCCTGAAGAGTCTCCTTCTCTCTGTAATATCAGTCGTTCCACATGTTTCTTTCTAAGCGCCGTTTATCCAAGCAGGGAATAAATAATGCTTTGTATTCACTGCCTTTTACCTAAGCAGTTTAAAATTCATTCTTTTCTCTTCTTCTTTTTCATTAAGTACTGGGGTGCAGGGGGGGAGAAAAATGTGAGCGACACCAGAGAGCAGCTGTTTCGTGATCAGGAAGCGAGCTCACTTCTGCCTTAAATCGAGGGCCCGTGGGGTAGTCGCAGAGACACAGCGACTGCAGGAGAATGTAATCTTTATGTACCAGGCAAGGGGGCCCGTGTGTCATTCTTGTTTCCTCCCCCCAAAAACTTCCCACATCAACTCAGACTTCCATGATAGGGGTCTCTTACTTTGGGTTTCTGCTGCCGCAGTCAGACTTGGGGCTGAGATGGTTTGGGCGTTACCAGCCGGGTACCCACCTCCTCCCTGCAGAGTTCCCTCACCTGTTGGTACCCAGAGAACTGAAAAGGGCTACATCCTCAGGATGCCTCTGTTTATCTCCAGCCCAAGTCGTCACCGGGGCTTCGCTGGTGGCTTAGCGGTAACGAACCCACCTGCCAATGCAGGAGATACGGATTCGATCCCTGGGTCGGGAAGATCCCCTGGAGAAGGAAATGGCAACCCGCTCCAGTATCCTTGCCTGGAGAATCCTATGGACAGAGGAGCCTGGTGGGCTACAGTCCACGGGGTCACAAAAGAGTCTGACACAACTGACCAACTAAACAAGAACACAGCAATGAGTGTTCACCAGGGGCATTTGTGCCCATCGGGGACACTCAGCAGTGTCTGCAGTTGTTTTTGGTCATCACAGTGTACAAGGTGCTAGTGGCCTCAAGTGTGGGCCAGACATTCTCCAGGGCACAGGATGGCCCACCCCCCCACAGCAACAGATTATCCCACCTAAGACGTGGGTGGTGCCGGGGTGGAGAAATCCCGGAGTGTAGGAAAAGGGACCTTACTTGCAGAGGAAACAGCAGAGGAGCTGTGAGTGTGCCAGTGTTTATAAATAGGGCTGCTGTGGGCATGGGGTGAGGGGAGTCTGAGGGGTGTTTCATCTGTAGAGCTGCCACTTAAATCAGTGCCACTGATGTCCCCGCCTTCTTTGTGACAACCGAAAGCTGCACCCTTCTGGGCGAGGGGTGCCTCTTTCCGTAAGAATCCCTGCCTTGGGGGCTTCCCCGGTAGCTCGGTGGTAAAGAATCCGCCTGCCAATGCAGGAGACAAGGGTTTGATCCCTGGTCCGGGAGGATCCCACATGCCTTGGAGCAGTTAAGCCTGTGTGCTACAACTACTGAGCCGATGCTCTAGAGCCCAAGAGCCGCAACTCCTGAAGCCCGCATGCTCTAGAGCCCGTGTTCCACCACCAGAGAAGCCACCACAGTGAGAGGCCTTTGAACCACAACTGGACAGTCTGCCCCGCTCACCAGGACTAGGAAAGCCTGAGCGGAGCGAGGAAGACCCCGAGCAGCCAAAAGTAAAATGAAAAAAAAAACCTGCTTTAGTTTTGTTTTCAGTCATGACTGTGTGCCCAGTGCCAACCTAACGTCTTAGGCATCCTTTTTTTGTTAATAAATGTTTCATTTTCTTGGCTGCACCACACTGCATGTGGGATCTTAGTTCCCCTGACTAGGGATCACGCCCGAGACCACTGCATTGGAAGCAAGGACTCTTAACCACTGGAAAAAGACTAGAGAGGTGATAGCCCTTACCTGCAGCCAAGAAGCAGGGAAGACAGGGTTAAAACCCAGGCCTGTCAGAGGCCAAAGTCTCAATCACTCGCTCACCGATCCTCTCGGAGCCTCAGTCTCCTCACCTGTTAAATGGGTGGAAGTGAGAACCATCCTCCCATCTCAGATGTTTTCCTGAGAATCTTAAGAGAGAATGCATGCAAAGCACCTTTGGAAAAGTACAGGGTACAGATGTAAGGAAGTTGTAGTGATTGTTGTACCTGCCAAGAATCCAAAGCCCTCTGAACAGTGAAAAGTGTTTTTCATGAACCTGTGTCATCAGCTGAGTCACTGGCCCCTGGAATGTGAGTTTGGAAGATCGCCTTTAAATCCAGACAAAGTTGGGGCTGAAACGTGCAAAGTGGCCACAAGGCTGCCTCAGATACCCTTTGGGTGATCGGATGCCGGCTTCTTCAGGACTGTTACGTACTGTGTCATTAAACAGACTGGTTATATAGTGATATTTCAAGGGGGATGTTTTTTAAAGCATTGAGTTTATACAAAAACATCATGGGTGTAGTGGTTAAGTCCCCCAACCCAGAATCTCAATAGAACAATGTTCTGTGCCGTCTCTCTGTCCCCAGCTTGGATGGGTGATGGGAGGTGGGGGGATGGGGGCGGCAGTAAGTCGGGCAACCAACAGCAGGGTGGGTTGCTCATCCAGATCACCTTGGGGGCTTTTAAAAGTAGGGAAGACAGAGCCTGAACCCAGGCCAATTAAAGTGGAACCTCTGGGTACTGGCTTTTTTTTTTTTTTTTTTAACAACTTAAGTGAGAATGTATTTCTTCAAAAACAGGGTTGTTTTTATCATTGCAGTGCAGTTCTCAAAAATCATGAAATTATCTTGGATTCAGTCATCTAATCTACAGACCTTATTCACATTTTGTCAGTTGTCCTAATGAAGTCCTTTATTTGGGGACGGGGCGGAGGGGCCACGTCTGATTCAAAATTCAATCCAGGGTCACATGTTGTATCTAGTTTACTCATCTCTTTAGTGTTTGTTGCTCAGTCGTGTCTTGACTCTTTGCGACCCCATGGACTGTAGCCCATCAGACTTCTCTGTCAATGGAATTCTCCAGGCAAGAATACAGGAGTGGATTGCCATTCCCTTCTCCAGGGGATCTTCCCAACCCAGGGATCAAACCTGAGTCTCCCATATTGCAGGCAAAGTCTTTACCATCTGAGTCAGCAGGGAAGCCCCGTTTCTTTTAATTTTGGAGACCTTACCTGGCGTTTCTTTGCCTTCTGTGACCATGACAGTTTGGGAGCAGCCAGTTGTCTTGTAGATGTTCCCTATTGTATCTGCAGGCTGCTTCCTCGGGATTAGATTGGATCGAGGCTCTTTGGTGGCAATAACCTCAGAAGTAGCATCCTCTGAGGTGCCCAGTGTCAGGAGGCACCTCCACTTTGTCCCACTGCTGATGATGTTATCTTTCTTTTTAATTAATTAATTGGCTGCACAGGGTCTTAGTTGTGGCTCAAGGGCTCAGTGGTTGCAGCCCACAGGCGTCTGTCTAGTTGCATTGGAAGGGCTTAGCTGCCTGGTGGCATGTGGAATCTTAGTTCCCAGACCCTTGTCCCTCTGCATTAGAAGGCAGGTTCTTAACCACCGGACACCAGGTGATGTTATGATCACTTGGTTAGAGCAGTTTCTGCCCAGTTTTCTACTGTTAACCTATTATTGTTCTCTTTGCAGTTATCAATATTAATAGTAAATATCTCATCTCGGGAGGTGCTTTGGGGCTCTGCAAATATCCTGTGTCTGGGCTCACCATACTGCGGTTAGCATCAACTGATGGTGCCTGAATTATTCATTGCTGTGCTGGCTAACAAATGGTGATTTTGTAATTCATTCATTGCCCACGTTTATTGGTTGGTAGTCTCCTGGGAAGAGCCTCTCTGCCCTCTCCCCCACCCCCGCCCTGCCCATATTTATTTTTTAAATTTTTATCAGTGTAGGCTCAAGGATTATTCAATGAGTCATAACCCATGATCATCATCATTTATTATGTTATTGAAATTGTCCCCAGTTTAGCCAGTGGGAACCCCTTCAGGCTGGGGTGTATCCTTTTGACATGTCTCTATTTTTTTTTTTTCCTCTTTGAGTACTTCCTTATCTTCTGGCGTAACAAGATATTGCAGATTCATCTTGTACTTTTTCAGCTCCAGCCCTGGAACCAGCCATGTCTCCAAGGAGCCCTAGTTCTTTTCAGTGGGTAGTGGTATTTAGATACCAAGATCTGGGTGCTGGGTGTGCTCAGGGGTCTCACGGCCTCTGGACCAGGATTTTAGCTCTTTGGGGGCAGGATAATTTTCTGTGATAGAGGCCATCCTACACGTTGTGGGACATTTAACAGCATCCCTGACCTTCAGTGCTAGATGTTGGAATTTTAGTGTCTGGAAGCAGTGGGAGAGACAGGGTGTCTACAGGGACTCCCGTGGGAGCTCTTTGACGCGGTAATGAAGCACGTGTCTTACTTAGAGAGCGAGTGGCCTGGGGACAGTTGAAAGTCCTGAGGGTTAAGGTACCCCCAAGTCACTCCTTGGAGCCGTCCCTGGTCTTGGTCCTGCTCCCCTCCCCAAAATTCTCCAAGCCTCCTCATCTCCCTCTGCCTAGAGCTCTCGTTTTAAATTCACCCCAACCGCAGTGCCTGCTCGCCTCCCTCCTGGTACCAAACAGGCTTTGTCTTACAACTCTTTTTTAGTATGACCTTATTTAAAATAAAATGTGCCCGTCCTGGTCCTTTACCTCTGAGGCAGAAGTGTAATACTGGAACACAGAATGATGACGAGTTGGGATAAGGCGTTACAGTCTGCAGAGCCCTTCTGTGGACCCCTGTGGAGGGGACCCAGCCATCCAGGCCAGTTCACACATGGGCCAGTGCTGTGTTCATGGTCCCGGAACCCCACAGGCCAGGTTGCCGATGTCTCAGCAGCCTGTTAAAACGTGAAAACCAGGCAGCCTGTTAGTCTGTCCATTCCAAGAAGAGTGAAGTTTTTTTCTTATTCTTTTTTTTTTAATATTTATTTATTTGGCTGCAGTGGGTCTTAGTTGCAGCATGGGGGATCTTTCGTGGTGGCATGCGAACTCTCAGTTACAGCATGGAGGATCAAGTTCCCTGACCAGAGATTGAGCCCAGGCCCCCTGCCTCGGGAGCCTGGAATCCTAGCCACTGGACCACCAGGGAAGTCCGGAGGTTTTCCTTCTTTTCACCGCAAGCCAGGAGACCTGCCCCAGCACTGCATCTCCCCCTGTATTACCGGCATTTGGTGTCTGGCACCCCAACTTCAGAGCTTTCTCCCCAGACAGCTCCAGGCTGAACTTCCCAGGACCCCTGCCCGCTGATGGGGCCTGGCGGTTTCACGGCGGGAGTTGCAGTTATGAGAGGCTTAGCAGCTGGGGTGCTGGCCGCCGGGTGCGTGGACAGAATGTGCAGTCCTGGACACACCTTCAGGTGGAGGGTGTCTGCATCACCCGTGGGGGCAGGGTTGGCTTCCGTCCAGGCAGATTGGTCACCTAAAAGAGCCATTCACCACCCCCAGTTATTTCCAGAGTCAGTGGTGTAAGGAACAACAGTGGTTTGTAGAATGAAGGGTTTTCTCCAGCTCCTGGAAGCAAGCTCCACTCAAGTCAGGGAGACAGGTGGTCACGGGGCCACGAACGTGGCTCCATTTCTCATCCACACCCTCTGTCCACACTGCCACCTGGCATCTTGACCGTCCTGTCCTCTCCCATTCCCAACTCTGTCCTCCTCCATCCTTGGGCCCCTGAAGGAGGGAAGAAGCCACTCAAAAGCTTTGACAGGCAGTGGCTTTAAAGAAAGCTTCCCAGGTGGCACAGTGGTAAGGAATCCGCCTGCCAATGCAAGAGACATGGGTTCGATCCCTGAGTCAGGAAGATCCCCTGTAGTGGGAAATGGCAACCCACTCCAGTATTCTTGCCTGGGAAATCCCTTGAACAGAGGAGCCTGGTGGGCTGCAGTCCATGGGGTCACAGAGTGGGATACGCATACACAGCTTTAAAGAAAGACCCTTGAGGCTCTGGATGTAAAAGGAACGTAGCTGACAGCCAGAGAAAGACACAGTTGGGAGTGGATGTCCCTACGGCTTTTCTAATTCACTCGTTTCTCTGCCGCAAAGGTAGATAGGGAAGGCATGCCCTCCTGGGTCTTGGGAAGAAATGTTCTCAGCCTCCCATCTCTCCAGTCGGGAACCTTCTCTAGCTGCGAGTGCTTCGATTGTTTTTTGGAGGTGGGGACATCAGGCCACACGACACTCGTCCTCCTTCCTCCGTTCCCATGACAGATCGTTAAATTATTCCACGGGAGCCAGCTCTCAGGCTAAGTGACCGCAATAGCCGTATCATGGCAACTGTACCTGCCTCCAGTTCTATCACTTTCTTCTGCAGCCGCGGCTGCCGAGAAACTTGGTTGAGAAAAGTCATTTTCAGGGCCAGGTGGGGAATCCAAGACAATAAGTATTCCAAAGCTCCCTCCCGTGTCCACACACCCTTTAAAGCAATGCCCCAGTTAGGGTAAAGCTTGCCCGTGTAATGAAGCAGATTGGGGGGATGGGCATTTGGGAGGTGATGTAGGTGCTTCGGTTGGCAGGCCAATAACTAAAAGGCATTACAGACTAAGTGAAAAACACTTTTTAAAATTTTTATTTATTGATTATTATTATTTGAGGGGGTGCTATGCTGGGTCTTCGTTGCTGCATGCAGGCTTTCTCTAGTTGCAGCAAGCTACTCTCTGGGCTTCCCAGGTGGCGCTAGTGGTAAAGAACCCGCCTGTCATTGCAGGAGACAAAAGAGACACGGGTTCAATCCCTGGGTCGGGAAGATCCCCCTGGAGGAGAAAATGACAACGCACTCCAGTATCCTTGCCTGGAGAATCCCCATGAATAGAGGAGCCTGGTGGGCTACAGTCCACAGGGTCACAAAGAGCCCAATGCGACTGGGCAGGCACGCCCTCTCTAGTTGTGGCGCTCGGGCTTCTCATGGTTGTGGCTTCTCTCGTTGCAGAGCACAGGGTCTAGGGTGCCTGGACTCACTCGTTAGGGCACATGTTTCATGTGTGATCTTCCTGAACCAGGGATGGGACCCATGTCCACTGCATTGGCAGGCAGATTCTTAACCACTGGACCTCCAGGGAAGTCTGACCACGTGACATTTGATGAGGTCCATGGGGCGGCAAAGAGTTGGACACGACTGAGCACACAGCCACAGACATCTTCATTTGGTTCTCCCCGCACCAGAAGCTTGGGGAAAGGATGTAGGTATAGAGAGATTGGCAGGTGACCCGGGAGCACGAAGGGGAGGTCAGGAAGGAGCAGTCATACCCGGGGGGGGCAGCCAAGGCCACTGTTATGTCACCAGGGCCTGATCCCATGGAGACTCCTGAGATGAGTACAGAAGGCCTTTCCAGAACAGTCCGCCTGAGAGCCCGCGCCCTGCCAGCTGGACTGCCCCTTGGGGCCAGGGCTGCCCTGCACTTGGGATTGGGCAGGCACTGGGAGCAGAGTGGGGGCCACCGGAGGGGGCGCTGGCAGGGAGGGGGAGTTGGAGTCCTCGGGGGTGGGGGGGCGGCCGCCACAGATGCAGCCAGACGCCAGCACTGGGGAGGGGGTGTGACGCAGAGTCTGGTCCCTTGTGCTGCTCCCCACGGGCAGCCGCTGGAGCTGGTGGCTTGGGCTTCTCCCCAGAAGTAACACTGTGAGCACATACCCTCCCTTTACTGCCCTCTCCCTAACGGGTTTTGTTTTCTTTTTTTAGCTCCCTGGCAGCTGTTTTTTGGTTTTGTCTTGTTTTGTGTTGTCTTCCACTTAATCGACTATCTTGGCTAAGTCTGGTTTGGGAGCAGTTTTCTAACATTGCACCCCCAACAGATGACCCTGAATGGCCTTCCTCCTGCGGGGAGGGCGCTGTCCATGGTGCTGCAGGCTGGGGGAGGGTCAGGGTGTGTGCCTGGTGGGGAGAAGGGAGAAAGGAGTGCCCTGTTCTTCTGAACACAGCATCCTCTCCTCTCAGGACAGAGTGTTCAGGAAGATATTCTCTTCTCGTGATCCTAGAAAAGCTGAGTTGGGGGCTGCTGGAGTGTCTCCAGGCCCAGCCATCTGCAATAGCAGGCTCCCGGGAAACCATCCCCTATTAGGGTCTCCTCCAGTGGATGTCACCTTGGGAGGGTGAGGAGGGGAGGCCTAATGATACTTTCTGCAAACCTCCCTAATTACCAGCTAACTTGAATTTTCTCACGGCCTCTGATAGTGCCCCCTGATCACACAGGCAGACCTCGGAGATACTGTGGTTCAGACCGAGACCACATCAATCAAGTGATTCACAATAAAGCAAGGCACACACATTCTCTTTGGTTTCCCAGCACACATAAAAGTTATGTATTCACTCCGCTATTAAGAAAGTCTATGAAGTGTGCAGCACATTGTGTCTAAAATAATAGTGTACTTACCTTAATTAAAAAGTACCTTACTGGGAAGTCCCTGGCAGTCCAAGGGTTATGACTCAGTGCTTTCACTGCTGAGGGTCAGGGTTCCATTCCTGGTCGGGGAACTAAGATCCCACAAGCCACTTGGCATGGCCTAAAGAAATAAATAAATAGTACCTGATTACTTTAAAATACCAAATACAGTCATCACATCCAAGATCACTGATCACGGACCACCGTAACCAATATAACAGTGATGCAAAAGTTTGAAATGTTTCAAGAATGACTAGAATGTGATGCAGAGACACAAAGTGACCAGATACTGCTGGGAAAAAAATGGTGCTAATAGACTTGCTCAATGCAGGGTTGCTGCAAATGTTCAATTTGTTTTGAAAAAAAATGCTGTAATCTTTACAAGCCACAGGAAAACTAGGTCTGCTTATAAATACCCGAACAGGGCAAACAGGTAACCCAGGAAGAAACCAGGAGGTAAAGACACCTGGTTTTCAAGGTGATGTGAGGAGGACACGGCTGTGCAGGGGGAAGGTTCTAAGCTGGGGTGGGGGGCGGGTGAGGGCGGGCAGTGACGGTGTGATGACCGAGGCAAGTGGGATTGGGCCAGAGGATGAGATTGGACTGGAACTGGGGTTGTCAAACTTCTGTAAAGAGCCTGTGATGGTTAATTTTAAGCATCAACTTGACAGGGCCACCAGGTGCCCAGAAAACTGGTAAAGCATCATTGAGAAATGAAAGCATCATTTCTGTCTGTGAGGGCCTTTCTGGCAGAGGTGAGCATTTGACTTGGTGAGCTGAGTAAAGGGCAGGAACCTCACCAATGAGGGGTGGGCACCATCCACGGCCTTCCGCCAGAGCCCGAATAGAACAAAACAGTGCTGGAAGCGGGACTCTGCTCTCGGCCGGAGCTGGGACACCACTCTTCTGCCCCCAAACATTGCTGCTCCTTGTTCTCAGGCCTTGGAACTCAGACCAGACTCAGTCCAGAGGCCCCTGGTTCTTGACCCTTTGACCTGGGGCTTAAACACCATTGCTCCCCTAGTTCTCCGACCATTGGACTTGGACCAGAGCCAGCTTTCCTGGGCCCCCAGCTTTCAGGTGGCAGCTTGTAGGGGCCAGTCTGTCTTAGTAAATCTCTTTCTCTGTATGTATTGGAGTGGCCAAAAACTTTATTCACATTTTCCCTACGATGTTGTGGAAAAACCCAGACAAACTTTTTGGCCAATGCAAGATATATATAGATATAGATATAGATAACCTATTGGTTCTGTTTCTCTGGAGAACCCTGAGCCAGAGAGTAAATATTTTCGGCCTCATGGGCTCTGTGGTCTCCATCACAGTTACTCAGCTCCATCTGACTGACTATCAGGCCTAAATAGACTAAGCAGACAGGCAGAGCTGTGTTCCATCGAAATCTTACCAACCCAGAGAGGTAATAGGCCAGATTTGGCCCGTGGGCCATAGATTGCCAACTCCTGGTTTAAAAGAACCAGTCGCTTTTTCCTCATCATCACTGAAAATCAGAATAGACATGGATACTGAAGAGCAGGTGATGGCTCTGCTGCAGTAACTGACCCTCCACCCCACCCCCCAGTCCACCCTATACACCATCAGTCAGCGTCCTCAGAACACGGTAGTAAAGACCACTGGCAGAGCTGCTCCCCACCAGGGAAATCTCATACACAGACACACACACACATACATACCCCTGCAGAATCCCAGGGTCCAAACCACACCTGTGTGGAGCTACCGTATTTCGAGTTAGAGAAGATGAACCCGAGCATCCCCGGGCCCTGGGGCAGCCCGTCCGGTGAACAGAACATCAGTCTGTGGGTACCAGTCCCATCTCTGCCACTTGACCTACAGAAGGGAGGCAGAGCCAGAGGCCTTCCCCCTCTTCCTCATCTGTAAGGTGGGTTGCAGTCCTGGCCCAGGAGTGCTCTGCATTGGCTCAGGACAGGAGAGAAGAGAAAGTCAGAACTTGCCAGAGAGGAGCACCCTTGCCCGCCTCACCCGATCCCCTGTGTTGACTCTGTCATCCTCCCCTTCATTTGTCCGTCGTGCTCTCAGCGTGCGCTAAGGGCACAGCTCTGTGTGAAATGCTTTAGACAGTATGTCTCCTGTAAGCCTCACCACAGCTCTGTTGTATGTTGGGGGGAAGCCGTTACCCCCATTTTCACAGATTAGCAAACCAAGGTAGAGAGTGAGGGGGGCAGCTTGACCCCCAAGCTTGTGTCGTGACCCCGTGTATCCCTTGCAACACCACCTGTGCCTCCCGACTTCTGATCTCTCCCACGTTGAGTGGTTACTGTTGTTGTTTAGTTGCTCAGTCATGTCTGACTTTTTGTGACCCCATCATGGACTGTATCCTACCAGGCTCCTCTGTCCATGGGATTTCCCAGACAAGAATACTGGAGTGGGTTGCCATTTCCTCCGCCAGGGGATCTTCCCGACCCAGGGATCAAACCCTCGACTCTTACATCTCCTGCATTGGCAGGCAGGTTCTTTACCACTGAGCCACCTGGTTTGAATGGGGGCCACCCCAAACATGGGGTGCAAACTCATCCTTGTCTTTGGAGGAACAGCTCCCCACCAGGGGTTGGGAAACAAGACATCTGATCCGTTCAGAATTTCTGTTTCACTGAGGGGTAGGGGGTGGCTTGAATGGAGCCAGAGAAACCAAGCCTGGTTTTCTTTTCTCTCCCATCTTGCCCCACGAGGACATGAAAACCTTTGTTTTTCTCTCCCAGTAATTCCCCACACCCACCCCAGGGTGTGCGTCGCCCAGGTGTGCTGCCTCCGAAGAAGCTGGAGCCACACTCCTGTCTTCCAAATGAAACGGGGGTAGTGGGGGTCAGCTGGGGGGGACGGGAGACGCAGCCAGGATCCACACCCCACGTGCCGAGAGGCAGCCGGGAGATAAAGCACGTCCAGGGCTTTGTACGTTGCCAGAGACAGGATAATTTCCTCTTCCCTCCTCTCAAACTTTGCAGAGGATGCTCTTTAACTCACTGGGGAGATAAACAGTGTTTGTTGCGGAGGGGACCTCTCCCTACTGACGACTGATTCTTCTTCCCTTCCTCTTCACCTCTGCCTGGGGCTCGTTGGTTTTCTTACACCCCAAATCATATCTGGCCCTAATTGGGTTTCTTATCACGGAAAGACCTCCCCGCCTCAACCCAAGACATCTGTACACACCAAGATACACCCCACAGCGGGACACATCATGGCCCTCCCATCCAGACTCTCTCCCTCTCCTCCCCCCGGGGCCACTGGAACCGGCTCTCCAGAGGCCATTTCTCGCCGTCCCCGACTCCAGACCCCTCCAGCCCTCGGCTCCCACTGGACCCTCAGCTCCTAAACTTCCTCCTGCAATTGAACCGAGCTCCGCACTGCTTTATTCGGCCCCAGACAGATGGCTCCCCCTCACCAATCCATTTCCACCTCTCCCCGCCTCTGAAAACTCGCCAGCCAGAGCCCAAGCTCGGTTTGTTTTATTGCCATTTTCTTTCCTGGGCTTTTAAAAATCCTATTTGTCCCAGTCAGTCGGGGTGAGCATCCCCCTCCCTCTCAGCACTGGCAGGGGACCATCCCCTTCCTGTCTCCCGCTGGCCCCTGGAAGGGCCTCCCAGGCCTTCCATCAAAGGCCCACACTGCATTTGCCTCCCGCATCGCCTGCAAGGGTGTGTCAGCTCTCTTCCCTCTGGTGACAACCCGCTGGCTTTTCTTGGGAAGCTCAGATATTGAGGCTGCTCGGTTATACAAGGCACACTCCAGTCTGAGCCCTCTGGACCGGAGAAGGGGGGTCCCCTCTGTCTGCCTCTTCCCAGCCGTGAGTAGGGCTAGACGGATGCTCAGGACGCTTGCTAAGCGAATGGAGAGCTTCCTGATGCTGTGGGGGTCCTGGAGCGTTCCTTCTAACGACAGGTGTCAGAAGCTTCTAGGATGCCAAGCTCTTCAGGAGCTGCTTTCCGTATCTGTCAGCATCTCCTTAGCCTCTTTTTCTGCTCCCTCCCATCCCTCGCCTGATGGCTTCCCAGCGGCTGGCAGGCTCCAGCAAGAACCCGAGGAGGGGGTGCAGGAACAGAAGTGGGTTACTGCGGTGGCCTGGGGACGTAGTGCAGCAGAGGAAGAAGTCAGGGCACTCCATGGTCAGACAGCCCTGGACATCGCCCTGTGGGTTCGGACAGACGGCCCCTCGGGGTCACGTACACTCTGGGAGCTCAGCCTCCGTGACCCTTGCTCCCAGCTGTGGATGAGAGCAGCAGTCCCTACCCTTTTTGGCACCAGGGACCAATTTCGTGGAAGACAGTTTTTCCCTGGACCGGAGGTGGGGGAGGAGGGGTAGTTTCAGGACGATTCAAGCGCATTACTTTTATTGTGCACTTTGTTTCCAATCTGATGCCGCCGCTGATCTGACGGGAGGTAGGGGCCCGTGGCCCAGAGACCGGGGACGCCTGGATGAGAGCATCAGACAAGGCCCCAGGCACCTGTTTGCCTCCCTGAGCTGTGTTTCCTGTTTCTGGCGTCGAGGACCGGGGTCATAAGAGGGACCACACATGGTTTGTTCTGCTACACACCAGGCGCCATAAGCCCCATCCTGGGCCCTGGCCACAAGTAGTCCAGCCGGGAAGAAGGACCTTAAGCAAAGAGACAGCAAAATACACGGAAGGATGGAAGTCGGTGACGTCCAGGAAGAGGCGTGCCTCAGGTGATGGCAGAGGCAAAGCTGGTGGGTGTCGGCAGGCCGGGTGGGAAGCCTTGGGGATCCTCCACCTGGCAGTCTGTCCCTCTCACCGTTTGGTGGGGCAACAACCAGGCTTATGGGTCTGTGTTGACCTCCCAGTTGCTGAGCCCAGGCCACATTACAGAAGGCATGTCAGGGCTGTGTAGGTACGTCTGCCGTTGCCCTGCACCTGATAGCCCCGGGCTGCTGCGCTTGGCCAGTTATTTTAATACCATGTTTTGGTTTTTTTGGACTCACACAGGGGTCAGCAAACTAAGGCTTGCATGCCAGCCCCCTGGGGCTTCCCAGATGGTGCTAGTGGTAAAGAGCCTGCCTGCCAGTGCAGGAGACGCAAGAGACCCGGGTTTGATCCCTGGGTCAGGAAGGTCCCCTGGAGGAGTGCATGGCAACCCTTTCCAGTATTCTTGCTTGGAGCCTCCCGTGGAGGAGCCTGGCAGGCTGTGGTCCAGGGGGTCGCAGAGTCAGACACTGAAGCAGCTTAGCACAGCCCCCCGCCTCTGTTAGTAAAGGCTCACCGGCACAGAGCCATTTGTTGACACACTGCAGTGGCAGGGCTGAGAAGTTATGAAGGCAGAACTGGAGACTGTCTGACCCTTTGCAGAGGAGCACGTGGACCCCTGGTCAACCCCCACTTCTTGAGGCCTTTTATTAACCTCTTGGCCCTTCTCAGCTGCTCTGGGACAAGAAATTAGATCAACGAGTTTGCAAAGTAAAAGCAAGCAGGCTTTCAGTGGGAGGGGGCAGGGTCAACGGCCCTCCCGTGGGTGACCGGCAGAGGCTTGGTGTGTGGGCCTCCTGGCGGCCTTCTCTTGTGCCCGTGGGACTCTCTGCTTCCTCTGGACTCCACAAACGCGAGGCAGCGTCTGCTTGTGCAGGACACAGGAGCTGCGGGGCGTGGATGGTGTGCGGCTTGCCGTGCTCCGAGCCCCCTGCTCCCCGCGTCTCGGTCCTCGGCCCCTAAGGGGTGGCGTTGACTTGCATCCCGTCGGCGCTCCGGTTCCTGAACCCGTGCAGGGCGCTGCTCTCACCTTCCCGCCCCTTTTCCTGGGGATGCCGGCGGGACACTGGAGGCGTGTCTGGGTGCTGAGTTGCCGCCTTGTGCTTCTCCGGGGAGGTGAGGCCCTCAGCCGTGAGGCAGGCATGCGCACTGGTGCGCCCTGGCAGCCCCGCGCTGCTCTGTGGTCCATGTTCAGTCTCCCCGGAATGCCTTCCTCTTGATGCATCAGGAAGTGGGAGGTGCTGTTGGCAGCTGTGGGCTGCTGATTGGCACTACCATGGGGGAGTTTCTAATCCCCCCAGTGACTAGAACTTTTCTGCTTAACCACATATGCCCCTTAAGATCCCTTCAAAATCTTACAAGCTCAGTGGAAGTTCTCCCCGTATTTGTAAGATCTGGTTTCTCTTTTTTTATCCTTCACATCCTCCTTGTCTTCTTCCACCCACCATCCACAGTCCCCAGTTAGGACCTCGTGGATCACTGGGAGACTTGTGCCCTTAGCTTGAGGTGTCAGAAAGGGCACATTAGTTTGGGAGAGTGGTGTGGGCCTGATGGCAACCAACTTGAGGTCATCTGGCTTCATGACATGCAGTCCTCCCTAGGGTTCTGAGCGTTAAGATGGATCCAGAAGAAATGACGCTGACGGGGCCCTTCTGTGTGGATACGGATGCGGCAGAGGAGGGGCGGGCACTGAGAGGAGGTGCCAGGGGCTGAGAAGTGGAGCGGCCCCCCTTCATCGGCCTGCTCAGGAGGTCTGGCCGTGACCTGGCAGCGGGCATCATGAGGGTTGTGGGCCACAGGGCAAGGGGTATCTGTCTGCCCAGCACACCATGCCCACTCTGGACAGGGCGTCCAGCTGCCTGCCCTGTTTAGCATGGGAACTAACCGCACCCTCTCCTGCCTCATAGAGACCCCAGGAGGGTACAATTCTAATCCAGTATCAGCAGGCTTAGAGTCTGGTGGTGAGAGGGGGGCCTGGAAGTGGTCCTTCTCTGAGCGAGCAGCAGCAGTGATGGGCAGAGGCAGCAGGTGTCAAAAGGCATCAAGTTGTACCCACGTTTAACCCCGGCTTCGGACTTCCTGGACGCTCTCACCCTCATTTCCTGTTTTCTGCAGTTACCGTGGAAATATCAGGCACCACGGAGACCACTGCAGGAAGTCAGATACGCAGCAAATTAATTCTTTAATCAGATGTAAGCCCACCAGAAAGAGGCTAGGTTTTAGAGGAAGGTGGTTTTTTTTTTTCCTAATTTTTTTTTCCCCTCCCTCTCGCATATTTTCTGTACTGAAACTAACACCAAAGGGTGTTAAATTGGTTCTGAATGTCCAGCTCTGGCTGCCCACATTCTTGTAACGATTTCATTAGCCTGAATTATCCACTTTATTTTCTTGTAATGGGATTAGCTGTACTTGAGGCAGCTGAAGACCAGAGGGGCAGAATGGTGGTGGGGAGAGCATTCGCCACGTGTTCCATTAGCTCAGCCCGGCAGAGGCGTGGAACCCACCAGAGGGCACGCCCCAGGCCGCGGGCATGTCTAGGAGCTCTCCTTCCAAGAGGATGAGTGGACACAGGCTGTCCCAGTGGGCTCGCTCGGCCCGAGGAAGACGGAGAAACCTGGGTCTGGCTGAAGGATGCCTCCTTGGGGACAGTTGTTCTGATTATCTTGTAACACCAGTAGGACACATGGAAAAGATGGAGCACTGCTGCTTTTTTCAGGGCTCCAAGAATCACGCTGTCACATCTGGCCCTCTTAACCTCTTCTCCTTGCTGGAAATGCCCAGGGTGCCTCCAGGAAGGGCCCTGACCTGCCCTGCCTGCTTCTTCTCAGCTTTGACCTGACACATCACAAAGGCTTGGGAAGAGTCACTCTCTTGGCCCCAGTACAGATCTGTGTGGAAGACAGGGATGTTACTGATAAAACAGCTTCCCTTTCTTCTTTACGTGCGGGAACCATGGTGTCAGCAGCCCGTGTATGGCGGGCTGATTATTCCCATTTTACAGATAAGGAAACCGAGCCTCAGAAAGTGGACGTCAGGCACAGGGCTGGAATCTGAAGCCATGTCTGACTCCAGACTTAGATTCTTTTGGCGATTCTGTGACTTGGCCCCTCATGGTCAACACTAGACTCATTCTGAGCATTCCCCCACTTTGCATAGTCCCAGGTGAATTCAAGGTTTCACCTGAGTGTTCAAGACAAAGTCCTTTCACCTGGAGGTGTGTGACTGTCTTACTTCTCTTTCTCTTCCAAATTGGACTTCCCAGCTGTGTTCCATGGAATACCAGTGTCTTGGGAGATGCTCATTTGAAGGGAGGAGAGATTGGATGGCTGGATGAGCTTGAGAAACTGTGTTTTCTCTCTCGCTCTTCCAGATAAATCCTCCCTGCTTGAGATATCTTGAAGGCACTGACAAGGTCTGCAGCTGAGAAGCTTGCTGAGTTCTGTTTAGCCAGATCTCTCCTACATTTATTTAATTTTAGAAGTCTTCTTAGACCAAATACCTATAAACATCTTTCAGGACAAGTTTGAAAAATGTTGTTTTTTTAAAAAGTTACCTGTGATTTCAAAAATCTCTTTTTTTAATGGCATTTTCTGCTTGAGGCCTGTACTTGGATCCAAAAGACAATGTTCAGTCTGGGGCTGGGTCCTAAAGAATGGTGAGGGGCAGTTCATTGGCTGCATCTGTAGCCACCCACGAAGGTGTCCATGCCTGGTTAGGTGCTGTGTGGCAAATGCGATGGGAAAACCCTCTCTGTCCTCAGGGAGCCCAAGGGACCAGGAAGGGTAGGGAAGGGGCCCAATCTGGGGTAATAAAGAGAGGAGGAAATTCAATCACTTGGGAAGTAGACCAGCCTTTCTGATCGCTTAGAATCAAATCAGAACAGAACTTATATGTGGGGATGCTAAAAACGGGGAGTCGGATGTCTTTGGCAACTCAGCACTGAAAATGTTTTGACTTTGTTACCAGTATTTGAAAACTCCCTATTTTTTCAAAGAGTCTGGACTGCAGACCTCTTTAGATTAAAGATCTCCCCAGCTGGCTGTTCGGGCTGGGACCAGGGGGTCCCTGCCCACTCTGGAGCAGTCGTCCTCAACCTGGGCAAGTGCACCCTCACCTGGAGGGCTTGTTACCACCTGGACTGCCGGGTCTCCCCAGAGTTTCCGATTTCATAGAGAGGAGTGTGCTGAGACTTTCTGACAAGCCTCCCAGATGACAGCGATGCTACAGGTCCAAGAATCGCCCAGAGTTGGGACTTTGCCAGTTTGCTCCAGCTCTTGGCCCCCTCCTGTCATCTGTCTGGCCCCAGAGATCTTTGACTCAAGGGCCAGCATGCTGTCCCTTACAATGTCCTGGTACATCTCAAGATGTTCTTATACACCTTGCCCCCTTTCTCTCTCTCTCCCCGCTGATTATCAGTCCAGCCTGGAAACGACTCAGCCAGGGTCACACAGGCGGTGAGGGCAGAGCCAGGCCAGGGCCCCTCCGCCAGAACCTCTCAGGAGAGTCTGGGCTGTACATGGAACGCAAGCCCCAAATCTGATTCAAAGATACCATTTAACTGCTCATCCCTGAGAGGGTCACGCCTGCCTGCAGAGGACCCTGTGAAAGGCTATTGAGAAAAGCTAAGCGCTGTCCTCCACACCTCCTTTCTCCCTTTCTTGGAAACCAGGCCATTCTTCAGCCTCCAGGAGGCCAAAATGAAAGGACTAGTGCACCGATGGCGATAAGGTAACCTTTCCACATCCAGCTGTCACCATAATGAGCGGTGAGTAATTGGAAAAGTTCACTCTAAAAGGCACTCTTTAAAAAGCGAGCGAGAACAAAAGAAGGAGGAACAACTCTGAGCTTAAATATGCCTCCACAAACTGGCTCCCAAACCCATTGCCCGCCCCCTCCCCCCCACAACCCCCCCCCCCCATGACAGAGTAGAGGCCCGATTGGGGGTCAGTACACACCTTTATAACCTTCCGGGGGAGCGGTCACTGCAGGTGGAGCCTCGCAGCAAGACCCCTGCTCCTGACTGCAGCTTGGCCAGGGTTGTCTGGAGAGAATGATGTCGTTGCTGTCCGACCCAGCAGGGCAGAATTCTGAACCCCCTTGTCTGGGCTCTGGTCCCTTGGTGAGTAATCCAGTCCCCCCCTCCCCCCAGCCCCATTTTGCCGGCTGGTCCTCAGTCCCTGCAGTTGAAGGAGTCCCTGTGGCTACTTTGGAAGGAGCATGGACCTCTGGGGGCCAAACATTCCCTGTGATACCGTGTGGTTGTGGAACACGAGAGAGCGTCCTACAGACAGAAGGACTGCATGTCCTGGCCTGGCCCTAGACACGCCGGTGTCTGACGCAGTCGCGTATGCCTTGTGTAAGATGGTCAGAGCGGAGGAGGGGGACCTGGCGCTCACCAGGGACTCAGCCAATGTCAAGTATGTGTTTTTGTGAATGTTTACAGGGTGTTTTCTCTGGGCTAGGTGCAGGCCAAGGTTCTGCACATGCAACAGAAACTAGACCCTGCTGTCTCAGAGTGATCTTTCTGTCTCCTGTGGTTCTTTCTGAACGGCAAGGGAAAGACAGGTAAACAAGCCGTTCCAGACAGCGCTCAGAGGCGGCAGAGAGTGGCTGGTGCAGCAGAGGAGCAGCGTTAGAGTCTGGGTTCTGCCTGGAACGCAGAAGGCCTCATTGAGAAGGTGGCATTCAAGCTGAGACTGGATGACAAGAGGGTCGATTGTGGGAATGGCTCGGCACGGAGCGTTCTGGGTTATGGGAAGAGCAGAGTCATAGGTCCTGAGGCACGGCCAAGCTTGGTGGCTTTGGGAGCAGGAAGAGAGCGAGAGTGGTCAGATTAGCCTCGGTTTCCCAGTTTATGAGGCCGGAGGATTGGACGAGGCAGCCTCGGCTAAAGGCTTTGCTGTGTACACATTCCAGAAGCGGGAGGTTTGGGTGGTGGGTCGTGTTACCCGGCCTCCTCAGCTGCAGAAACCCACCTGTCCTAGATGGAGGGGGGGGTTATCCTTAGGTGTCCATTCAGCTCATCTGTCCCTCCATCCTGCTTCAGCTGGGGCCCTTAGCCACATGGCGACTCAGTAAGGAGAGGAGCCATGAGACGGGACGCTGAGCGAAGCAGCTGCCACCCTGCCACTCACTTACCTGGTGGGAACTACTCCGTGGGTCCGTGAATTCATGGACAGACTCTTCATCAGGCTGTGGGAACAGAGGGAGAGCAGTGAGCAGGGATCAGAAGCCCCAAGCTGTGGACACTAAGCAGTTGAGATGGGGAGGGGATTGATCCCAGAGTCCTCTCTTTGGACCCTTGGGCAGTGGTGAGGGTGGGGCGTGGGACTCAGCACCCGCCTACCAGCCCAGGATCCCTAAAAACAAAGTTGGTGTCCGGCCCCCCCTCACCTGTCACCCGGCACCTTGCACACAGAGCCCTCTGGCCCACTATTGATAGACAAGGCAGACCACGCAGGCGGCTGGTGAGCAGAGGTTCAGGGACAGACTGCCCACTTGGGGTTCAGCCTGGCTTATGACCACCTGTGGGACCTTGGATGGGTCACTTCACCCCCTGTCATAGGTAATGACTCAGGGGGTAACCTTGGAGAAGTCACATAATTTGAGCCTCAGTTTTCTCCATCTATAAAATGGGCACAGCAGTGCCTAGATCATGAGGCTGATATGAGATCGTGTGCAGCCCATGTTTAACACAGTGCAGGGCACGTGGCACTGAGAAGGACCGGAGGAATAGATGGATATGTCACGTGTGTTAGAAAATCGGTGGTGGCAGTGGTATACTGGAGAGGCTTCTAATACCGAGAGATTTACCCTTTTTTTCTTGCTCTAGAAGGAACAGAAAGAAGCCTGCAGTTTATTCTTATCATAAAACGCGTCCTTCATCTCATTCTTGTTCAGACCACAGTGTTGTTCCAATTCTGAATCCCTTGGGTGGCAGCTGATTCTTCCCCCTTCAGTAATGCCTTGAGCACAGGTGGAGAGATGTTGGACTTCCCCCATGTGACTCAGCACGTCTCCTGGGACCCTGGTTCCTCCAGTGGATCCAAATAAGAGAGCGATAAGGACTTGTGTCCTGGGAGCAGAGGGGCCGAGGCTCCCGAGGGCATGCCTGACCTCCACTTGGTGTCAGCGTGCGGGCTGGAAGGTTAGCCTGCGCATGAAGCCCCCAAACCCAGGCATCAGAGTAACTGCAAAATCATCAGATTCGGCATCTCTGGAGGGCTCTCTCTCTGTGTCTCCCCCTCACTTCCTTCCCCTCCCCAACACTTTGGTGGAGGAGAGAGAGGCTGATTGATCCCTTTCAGTAGCAGAGCCAAAAACATCCCCCCACCCCCCACCTCCTGAGCAAAGTTGCCATCCAGGACTGCAGCAGGTCTGGTCACAGAGCCTCAAGGGAGGGTATCCCTACGCACGCGCACACGCACTCACACACTCACGTGTCTACGTTCAGACCTTGTGTGCAAACACAATTTGCATGCCTGGACTTGTTTATGAGGCCCAGGCATAATTGGCTTGCCTCGCTCCACACCTCGGCACCCCCTCCCACCTCCCCTCCTCCCCCACCCCCACCACACCTCGAAAGAAAGGAGAAACGTGACAACAAACTCCAGTTGTCGAAAGCCCACGAATCCCCTACCAGTCACACGCTCCCCTGGCGTGGTGGAGACGGGGGTGGGGCTGCAGTGTGGGGGGAGTGATCGGTGAACCCGAGGTGAATGAAATAATTGGAAAAGTGAGGTGTGAGTTTGTTACTGAAGTGTGAGCATGGTGGGGGAGGGAAGGCGGGCCATGTTTAAAAGCCCGGTATGTCCTCTTTATTCACAGCTTCTGATACAGTAATTGCTATTTTGTGGTTTCTATTATCTACACAGTGGGGAGCATCCGTGTCTCCTTCCCAAGCGGTAGAGTCTGGGCTTGGGTAGGGGCGGGTGGCAGGGTGGGGTTCCTGGGTGCCCTGTCATCTTCTTCCTCTCTGGTTCCCTGGTGGCCCTGCCCAGCCTCACCCAAGCCTCTGCTCCCAGGAGACACACACAACTTCCAGCAAAAGCCGCTCTTAAACATGGCTCCGTGGGCTTTGCTGTCAGATAAGAACCTTAATAATGGTTAGTGTTTATATATCGCTTATCTCCAAGGAGCTAAAGGTACTTCATTGATTTTCTCCACCGCTCTATCCCCCCCCATCCCCCCATCCCACCACACCAACCTTTTTTCTTTTTCTATTTTAATTCTCTTTCAATATCTCTCTGAGATCATTAGTGTCGGCTTTATTTTCTCCCACACAGTAGTTTCAACCAAAACCATCCACGTCCCCAACAACTGCCAGGAGCGAAAGCTGGCTTGGGTTTCGCATCCTGGGCCATGGGACTTAGGTGGGCCACTTGGCCTCTTCGGCACTTTTAAGTTTTCTCATCTGTAAAAACAGGAGGCAGCGACTCTTAACCCACAGTTGTTGTACCTGGAAACAGTATATTTAAAAGTCCTAGCATGTCACAGGCACTCTGTCGTTGGTCGCTGGGGTGACAGCCACAATGACAGTGTCTTGATGCTCCAGCCATTCGTTCTAGGGCTTCACAGGTAGCGGTTCTAAGATCTAACCCTAATCTTTCATCTGTTTCAGAAGCCTGCCTCTCTCTTGTCACATTCTCGGAAGAAAGACGGGCCCACCATCACCCTTCCCCAGTCCCCCAGAGGATACTGTTGTTCAGTCTCTGTCAGGTCTGACTCTTTTACGACCCCATGGACTATAGCCCACCAGGCTCCTCTAGAGGTCCATGGGATTCTCCAGGCAGGAACACTGGAGTGGATTGCCATTTCCTCCTCCAGGGGATCTTCATGGCCCAGGGATCAAACCCATGTCTCCCGCATTGCAGGCACATTCTTTACCATCTGAACTACCGCGGAAGCCCCCACCCCACAAAGAATAGTTTTGGTTTTGTTTTTTAAGCTCCTCGGGTCCTGGGACATAGCATTTCCTTGGCTGTAGATGTCTGTCTGGACAGCCTTGACGGGCTGTGACCTGCACCTTGGCCTGCCGTCTTCCTGGTACAGGACCCCAGCTCCCTGGTCCCCGCCCTCATCCCTTATGGATTGAGGCTGCCCATCCATCCAGGCTTTCCCTGCCGAGCTCTCATATCCCACTTCTCCAGGCCACGTGAGCATGGCTCCTTCAGCTTCTCCCCATCAGCTTTATTCTCCACCTTTTAATTATTTTCCTCGCCTTTCTCCGGACCCTCAGCTGCTTACCATGCATAGGGCGTCCACAGCTTGCAGTGCTCTGCGGAGAGGGAGGAATTAACCTCACCAGTCTCTCCCTCTGTCTGTCTCGCGTGCACACCCACACACAGACACATACACACACAGGCGAGCTCCCCTCAAAGGAGCCAGGGCCAGGCGATTGGAGCCCCTGTGGGCAGAGGCAGGGGGTTTGCACACAGTGCAGGGGTGGAAGGATCTGGAACCGTCAGCCACCCTCACTGCGGTCTTGGCCAAGTCACTGGACCCCTCAGCGCCTACACAGGGCAATCCTTGCCGCCCCTACACTCGGCCTTCCTGCTTCACGCCAGACAGGGCCACACCCCAGGGACAGAAAGAAAGTCCCCACTCCTGAAAGTGGTCCCCTCCAGATAACTGAAGGGGATGAAACATTGGGCAGTGGAGAGAGCTCCGGGTTCACATCAGACTCTCCCCAGCTCACTCTCCAGCCCTGCCGCCTACTTGCAAGAAGCACTGCCTCCCTGAACCTCAGTTTCTGCATCTGTAAAATGGGCATGGTGAGACCAATGATAATGAACGTTTGTGCTATTAGTGTGTGTACCCTGTGGCCTGGTTCCTCCACCCTCCAGGTGTGGGTGTGATGTCCCAGTGGTCATGTCCCCCTTCCACTAGGGGTACTGTTTCTTCATTCCAAAACTACCTTCAGACATCCACTCTGAGCCAGGCCCGGGGCGCCTCGCCACAAATCCAGTGATGAGCAAGATAGAAAGATGTGGTTTCCGCTCTCGCAGAGCTGGGTTCCAGCCCCAGGGGGAGGCAGAGAATTACTCGGGTGTCCACATGGCAGCACCCTGAAGCACAGAGGGCCCTTGACCCCCAAGCAGATCGGCCAAGGCTGCTGCCTTAAGTCAAGGCCTGAGAAAACCTGGAAGGCAGGGCAGGAGTGGAGGGCCGGGCGGAGAGACCAGCGCACCCATAGGTTGTGTCTGTCCAGCACCCAGCATGGCCTGGATGCATATGGGTGCCTGCCGAGGTCCCCTGTGCCCGAGAGCCTTCTCAGACCAGGTTTGAATCCATCCGATGTTCCTGCCCCCACAGCCCCCGTGGCTTTCTGAAGAACTTGGGGCCAAAGGGCCGCTTATATTTACCCAAAGGGGCCTACCAGAAAGTGTGTGTGTCCTCTGCCTTCTGAGTCCAAGGCCAGCCCTGGAGGAGGCGCTGGGGCTTCGCTGGAGAAAGAGGCAGCCTGTCTGTCGTGGGGCGTGCCGGCCTTTAGGTGGCAGAATAAAGCAGGGTTTGTGGACTGGGCTCCACTGGGCGCTCTCTCACCTCACCTTCCTGCTCATCCCCACCT
The DNA here is from genome assembly GCF_910594005.1 of Cervus elaphus. Classification (NCBI taxonomy): domain Eukaryota; kingdom Metazoa; phylum Chordata; class Mammalia; order Artiodactyla; family Cervidae; genus Cervus; species Cervus elaphus. The sequence goes on along the minus strand of NC_057819.1, from coordinate 12,096,056 downwards.
GCCCAGCCTCCGGGCCCTTCCAAGTCTGCCATGAGCCCCAACTGGGGCGGGGGGGAGCTGGGAAGACTGACAGGGCGCCCCTCCCGGGAGTGGGCCAGCCTCCTCGCCAGCAGCCCCCCCACCCCCCGCTCAGAGAGAGGCCAGGAGGGGGAGTGGAGCGGCCGGGCACGCGCCAGGGAGACGTGCAGATTCATTTTGAGGCCTCATAATGCCGCATTTACACACCATCCTGCCTCCAGAAATTGGGCTGGCCGATGCCTGGTCATGCTGGCAGGGCCGCGGGTTAACTCCTCGGATTTAGCTTAGATCATTTCACGAGAGCTTACAGCCTTTACTGTGTTTTTTTCGCCCAATCGGTCTCTGGCCCCCGAGGCATCCTGGACCGTCATGGGTAGGCACATGTGCCCCAGCACCCGCAAGTGTGTGTAGATTTTCAAATAAAATAATACCTCTCTTCAGATGTCGAGCACATTAAATATTTATCGGCAGCAGTCTTGTGCGTATATGTTTGATAAATGGACCTGAGGATCAGGTGGGGGTTAGGGGAGTGGGATAGGGTAAAAGCAAGGGAGGCCTCATCCTTTTGTCCCAGAATTTCTCAAAGGTTTGTCCTTGGGGGGGAAGGAGGTAGAAAGGAGGGGAGGGGCTGGGGGGATGGCCAGGGACCGTGTTTACCTGTCTGATCCCTTGGGAGGGGGCGGGGGTACGAGCCATTTTCTTCTCCAGAGCTTGGCCTGACTTCACTTCAGTTCAGCTCAGTTCAGTTCAGTTCAGTTGCTCAGTCGTGTCCGATTCTTTGCACATATCAAAACCCATTGGCAGGCGGGAGAAGTGGAGTTCAGAGGGCGTGGCTGTGTGTCATTCAAGCGCCAAGCGCTGAAGGAGCGTCTCAGGTCCCGTGTCTGGGGTCAGGGACTCGTCCTGCTTACACAGTGCGGCCGTGGGGCCGGTTTCAGGTCAGGAGACCGTGCTGACCCCAAGTCCGGGGCCCCCGGCCCACACATGAGCAGGCCCTGGCCCTGGCCGCTGCCTCCCCAGCCTGGTCAAGTATGTAGGAGGCTGGATCCCTGCCCCCCACTTGCTGAATATTTACCCCTGCCCCACAACTCCCCAGGGGCAAAGGGCGGACAAGTGTGTCTGCCCATCAGAAAGGAAGCGAAAAGTCTCCATCAGCCAGGTCGTCCCCTTGCTGCCTGGTGTGACCAAGGCCGGAAGGGAGGAGGCCACCCACGCGCCCCCACCAGGGCACGTGCTGGCCAGTGGGGAGCCAACACCAACACGAGTGTGTGCACACATGTGCGGGCTCTAAGCACCCCGCTCTAATGACTGGCAAGGATCAGTGAGTGGGGATCGGTCCTGGTCCACCCTCACATCCGCCCCCCACCCGGCTCCAGTGCAGGCAGTTCTGAAACTCGCATGTTTTTGTTCCAGCACCTTCGGGGAGCTGAAGACCGTCCGCTTGCCGAAGAAGATGACCGGGACGGGCACGCACAGAGGCTTCGGCTTCGTCGACTTCCTCACCAAGCAGGACGCGAAGGTGAGACCAGGGCCCCTCCCACCCGGCCTCTCCTTTTGGGGCCGTTTTGCCAAAGAAGCAACAAGGCCTCTTAACAGATGAGGGTGCCCCCCCAGCCCCCCACCCGTGTGGGTTTCCTCTCCACTCCTCCCCACAACCCTGCTAATTTGTGTGACATCCTTGGAAGACCCTGGGTTTCGTGTTGGAGGAAGGGGCAGTTCAGGGTCAGACAGCAAGTGTGGGAGACACTGTGGAGAGTGTCGAGGGAAGCCGGTGGGTGGTGCTCAGTGAGGCCGCCCCTAGGCAGCCCAGCGGGAACCCCTCGGGTCATGTCTTTCCCCGCTTCTTCCCACTGCTGCCTGGGGCTTCTGTTTTGTGCTGGCTTCAGGTGAGGTCAGGCCAGGCAGGTGCTGCCATGTGTAAGCACGGGTGCAGAGCTACTTGAAGAGAGCTTTTATTTTAGAAGCAAGGCGGCCTCCCCCGGGCCTGGGGCTTGGTGCTCAGAGGTCCTGAGTCCTCGTCCTCTCTCCCCAGCAGCAGAGAGGGGCAGAGGCCATGTGACCCGGTTCATTCAGCTGGGCTCCCTCTGTGAGCCCGTGCCACGGCCCGCCCACCCCCACCCCAGGGGCTTCCCTTTGGGGCTCAGTGCAGCGGGGGGGCAGCTCACACTGAGGGCTGGCATGCGCCCCGCCTGCGACGGGGCATCTTCGGAGAAGCAGAGTGTTGGTTGGGAGCACACCCGTTCGCCTGCTGCAGGGGTGGAGCTGGAGATGGCAGCTAAGAGACACAGCTGCGGCCTTTGTGGGCCCTGGGAAACACACACGGGCAGAGAGGGTGCCCCGGGACCCCGGCAAGCCTGCCAGCCAGCCACCTTTGTCTCAGCGTCTTGAACTCAAGTGCCTGCTTTGTTGACACGTGGCCATGTTTGTCTAGACATCTGCTCTTCTTTCTTCTCGCCTGGCAGCCCTTCCTTTGCCTCGCATCCTCGTGGCAGGGGAGACCACACCCCCTGCATGCTGCCAGCCCGTGCACAGCCTTGACACTTACCAGCACGGGGTGAGGGATCCCCGTGCTGGCTGGGCGGGAAGCTGGGAACAGCACATCCAGAGCACGGCTCTTAACGGCTGGCCACTCTGCTTTCTCAGCTTTGCCCTGTTCCTCAGTCTCCTCGTCTGTAAAAAACGGGACGATGACAGGTCCCACAGTCGCGGAGTGAAGGCGGATGGTGACATGGGTCCTGGCACGCGGTGCTCATTTGCGCCAGCCCAGGTCCCTTCAGGGCCACCAGCCCTCCATCCGTGGACAGGAGAGGAGAGGCCTGCAGGATAGTGCTTCCTCCACTGCGTCCATTGAGCCCTGAGCTTCCATGTTTGTGTAGAACCACCATCATCTTCTCTATGTCAGGGAGACTGTGACCGGAGGAGAAATGAAGGGGCTTCACTCCTGGTCCCTAAATCACACCTTTTATTCAGGGAAAGTTGGGTTTCCCAGGTTGCTCAGTGGTAAAGAATCTGCCTGCCAGCGTAGGAGACGCAAGAGACACAGGTTCAATCCCTAGATCAGGGAGATCCCCTGGAGGAGGGCATGGTAACCCACTCCAGTATCCTTGCCTGGAGAGTTCCATAGACAGGATCCTGGGGAGCTACAGTCCATGTTTCGCAAAGAGTTGGACAGGACTGAAGCTACTTAGCATGAGACAGCACAGCTAGGGCTGGCTGTCAGGGCACAGACTCTACAGCCAGGATCCTAGTACTTATCTGCAGTGTGACCTTGAGGGGGGTCCGACATGCCTCGTTACCCGCCGTATAAAACAAGAGTGGGATTTCCCTCATCCCGTTGTAGTGAGGTTTGGATGAAGTGATAGTCTCAGAGTGGGATTTGGCCCCCGTGAGCTCTGTGTGTTAGCTGCAGTGAGAAGGAGGATGGTGAGGCTAATGGTGGTGATGATTTGAGAAGGCGGCATAGAAGGAGCGAAGAGAAAGTTGTTAGCACTCCTCCAGCTGGAAGCCGAGGCCTCTCCCCAGGGCTTGACGGCAGAATTAACGTGGCTCTCAGTGCCCAAAGGGTGGGACCAGACGTGAGCTCCCAGCCTTGAAATTCCACGTGCCCCCATCCCCAGGACACAGTCAGTATTGCTTTGTTCCCTGGGATCATTAGAACGGGACAGGGGGTGGGGGTCCGCAGGTGGGCAGGGCAGTGCCAGCGCCCACTTGGCCGGCGCCCCGCACTGGAGGCCAGGCTGCAGATGTCCTCTGCCAAGCCCAGCACAGCCCTCTGCCGATTCATGGAAGTGGCTCCTCCTCCCCCGCCCACCCCCGCCCCCATCCCTTCTCTCCCTTCCATCCTGGGCTCCGGGAGGAGAAAGGGCAGTCGAGGACAGCGAGGCTGCAACCCCACACCCCTCCGGGACTGGCTTTCGCTGCCCCTCACCTCAGACAGGCGGCAGCCAGGCTCCAGAGCTGCCCGGGCCCCGACGTCCCCGCCTGTCTCAGCGTCGGGACGGCAGGCCCTTTGTGCCACCGAGGAGGAGCGAGCTGGTCTCCCGTAAAGTCTGAACCGGCCTGGAGCGCGTCTCTCCTGCAAAGATCCCTTTGCTCTTTTTGCTTCCGGAGGAGCCGCTGTGGCTTCCCCCTCTCCTTCTGCCCGTCTGTCTGAAGAACTTTATTGTCTCCCGAGTGGAACATTCAGCGCTCTCCACTGACCCACAGCGCCGTGCGCGCTGCATATCAGTGAATAGAATTCTGAATATTGTAAATACCTGGTTAGCTCAAGGGTGGGCGTGAGTTTGAAGAGGGAAAGCAACGCTGGAAGGAGACATTGAGTTAGAAAACCCTGGAGATCTTTTTTTCCCCTTCTCCAAAGACAGCACTCATGGGAATCCCAGGGCTGGCAGAGGGGCCTCCAGGACCTCTCCCCCTCCTCCATTTCTCAGGGCAAGCACCCTCCCGACCCCCAGTGGTTCTCCCTTTGAAGACCTGCCTTAGAAACCCTTTCCGGTTCTTGACTGAACCCTGACCGCTTGGCTGTCTCACCAAGGGCTTCATTTCATCCCCGTTTTTCTCCCCCACGTGAAGATGAGCAGTCAGGCACTGTCTTGACATCAACAGCGACTGAACCTGAAGATGTAGGCCTCCCACGGGGGCCCCAAGAAGTCCTCAGACAGGAGAAAAGGCAAAGGGGAGGAAAAAAGGGGGAGGGGGACTCCTACGAGGGGTAGAGGCAGGGAAGAAGTAAAGGCTGACTGTGGCACCTCGGGTCTGGAGAGCAGTGAGGAGACGAGGGCAGTGAACCCAAGTGTGTAACTCGGCACAGGGCTTCTCCCTGGTACCAGCTGGTCCACTTCACCAGCTGGCAGAGGAGAGAGTTAGGCTCCCTGGCAGTCCCCGGAGATATCCCTGGAGCACCCAGGTCTCTCTTTGGGCCCCGTGCACGGCCATCTGCGTCCTCCCCGCACCCAGGGATTCTCAGCCTTCTGACCTTGCTCCATGACCCTGTGTTCCAACCCAGCACATCCTGGGGAGCTCCATCATCTGTCTGCCCCCCACCCCGGGGGTCAAGCGTACACCCCCAAATAGGAAAGAGAATGCTAGCACGAGGCTCCATGGAGAGCTCAGGGTAACCAGGCAACTGAGGACAATAGTCAGAGGCTGCAGCCGGCTGGGCAGGCTTTGTGTGTGACACGTACTCGGCACACGCATTGTCTCGTCCCAACCTGCGGCAACCCCGGAATGCGAGAGAGGTTTGCGTTAATTCGCTCCCAGGTTTCGCCAAGCAGTGGCTAAGCTCTGTGCGTACAGGGCCGTGGGAAGCCGGGACCTGGCTCTTGCTGAGATGCTAAACTGAGGGTGGGACCTGGCCGTCAGCCCCTGTCACAGGCTCCCAGAGCTGGCAGGTTCTCCCAAACCTAGGGTGTTTCACCAGCCCCTGATGCCCCAGGCATAAATGTCAGCCCCTCTGAAAGGGCTGCTTATTACCTGAACCTCCAGGTGCAGTGAGCCTGCCTGCCTCAAAGAACCTTCCCCCACGTGCTGGAAGGAAGCAGGGATAAAGGTTGGTGAGGGCAGACGGGAAGTCCCGAATTCAGTGATCTTCTCCCGTGGCCTGCGTCTGCCCTTACATGTAGGGGTGTTTGTAGTGTCTTAGGCTCACACAGTTCTCTGGACCCTGATGATGTTTCTGGAAGGGGAGCTCCTTGGCACCGATTTAAAAAGCACATCCGCTTCTAAAAGCCCATCTGGGCATTCGCATGCATAGGCTTAAGGAAGCCATTTGACAGATGGAAAAACTAAGGTTCAAAGGGATGGGGCCACTTGGCCAGAGCTGAGAAACCCCACATGCCCATCTGATTCCAAAACCCACGTGTTAGCACTTCCTCCCTTCATTCACGTATTCACTTAAAGCGAGTGTTGGCTGCAACCAGACAGTGTGCCCAGCCCCTCTGCCCCACACCCCCAACCAGCCCCAACCCCTCCCCAAAGAAAAGGACTCACCAATGAGACATTTTGGAGGAAGGCCAAAAGGCTGTACCTTACAACGTCTCTTGGGAACAGGCCCAGGATGGAATCAGCTCCTCCGGGGGCCCCAGAGAAGTAGCGGGCATCCCTTTAGGGGCCTCCACAGCCCCAGTCTCCATCCAGCCCTCCCAAGCCTCGGAGGAAGCAGTTTTCTACCTGGGCGAGCGACCTGGGATTCCAGACCAGCTGTGTCCCCGCCCATTGGCCGAGAGGCCACCAATAGCCATTGGGATTCCACGTTGAAGCCGCCACCTTCTCTGTCTTTACCTGGACCGCCAGTTGGTCACCGAGGAAGAAGAGCAGACTTGAGGCCCAGCAACCAGAACATTCTTTTTTTTTCTTTTTCTTTTCCTCCCCATGCACGCGCCTTTAATTTTCTCCCTTCCCCGAGCCCACCGAGCCTTTGTACTTTTGCAGTTGCAGCTGTTTTTATTTGCCGCCGCTGCTGTTGTTTTAAAAGGTCTATTTTCACATGGAATGTTATCCAATTAGCAGAGCAATGTGTTGGCTTAAATAAACACTTGGGGGGAGCCGGCAGTAGGGAGATGGGATGGCGGGCGGGTTGGCAGGCAGCGTTCTTCTCACTGGTAAACAGCCGCAGCTTTAATTGGGGGGTCGCGCCAGTTGACGTCTCCTTTCCCACTTCTCACTTTTCACATGCTGCCGGTGGGGGGAGAAGGCAGGGAGGGGTGATGTGGGCACACAGCCTCAGGCCCACTCCAGTTGGGGTGATGCTGAGCGTCTTGTAGGGGGAGTCCCATTGGGCCTCTCTGCACCTATGGACCTCGCCTTACAAATTCCACCAAAACAAGACTGGTGGTGGGAAGAGGTGATGGTGAGCAAGCCAGACAGAGCTTCTCAAGGCAGAGACAGCCACCTCCTCTCTGGGTGCCTGGCCGTGGTGCAGGCACCGTCAACAGCTATCGCCATCAGGCTAGTGATGGTGTGCGGTCTGCACACGTTTCCTTATCCGAGTGCAAGGACTGCGGAGAGTACAGCCTGCTCCAAGGCCACGAGGGAGTGCAGCCAGGGACTGGAGGGGGCAGGGCCCCCTGGGACTGAGGAATCCAGGCTGCGTCCTCCCCCGGGCGGCCCATGTTCTAGAAAGGTAGGGCGGCACGGTGTTAGCAGTGTGGCCTGTGAAATCAGAGCTGCCTCCTTCCATCCGTGTGAATGTACGCAAGGGGTTTCGTGTCCCCGCACCCTAAGTTACTCATCCCCACAACCAGAAATAATAGTACTGCCGCTTGAGGCAGCTGTGAAGGTTAAGTGGAAGGATGCATGCCAAGCTATTGCCGTAGGCTTTGGCAGAGGGCCCCAGAGAAACAGAGGCAGTGGTGTGTCCGGGCCCCCTGGGGGGTGGGCACGCTGCACTTTGGAGACTGCGTGTCAGTTGCCTTTGTTTCCTTAACTGGGTGCAAATCCAGGAATTAGGGTGCTGTCCCCACTGGCCTGTTGAAGCATGTGTGTTAAGTGTGTGTATTCGTGCCTGTGGGGTTTTTATTTATCTTTAGCTTCGACTGCACTGAGTCTTCATCACTGCGTGGGCTTTTCTCTCGTGTCGAGCAGGGGCTACTCTCTAGTTGTGGTTCGAGAGCTTCTCATAGTGGTGGTTTCTCCTGTTGGGGAGCGCAGGCTCTGGGCGTGTGGGCTTCAGCAGTTGTGGCACTCAGGCCTGATTGCCCCGCAGCATCTGGGATCTTCCCGGACCAGGGACCAAACCCATGTCGCCTGTGTTGGCAGGTGGACTCTTAGCCCCTGCCTGGACTGACAGGGAGCCCTCATGCTGGTACTTTAATTGCAAGTTTTGCCTAGTTCCTATCATCAGGCCCCAGGGCTAAAAGAAAACACGTTTGAATCCTCAGCCTTGCACTTCAGAGCAAGGATTTGGACTCAGCCAGCACATTTATGGGCTGAGAACCCGGGATCAGGACAAGCCACCCTCGTCAGACTAGCAAATGTTCATCCATCGTCACCGGGTATGAGTGGCCCAAAGCGTGCCCGCGTGCTGCCTGCATCCCTCCGTGTGTCCTGAAGCTGCCCCACCCCCGTGGGGTCAGCGTGGAGGCCACAGGGCTCCACCGCTCTGAGAAGGGCTCGGGTTCAGATGTCCTCGTCTCAGATTTACTCGGCGATCTAGACCAGTTCCCAAGGAAAGGTAGCCAGCCCAGCCCAGCTGGATGGCCTTTCTCCCTCCCAGCAGCACAAAGCCATCATCATCTTGAAATCAGATTACCAGGAATTCCCTAGCAGTTCTATGCTTGGGACTTCAGGCTTTTTGCTGCCGAGAGCTCAGGGTTTAGTTCCTGGTTGGGGAACTAAGGTCCTACAAGCTGTTGTGGCACGGCCAAAAAAAGTAATGATGGAGCTAAACTACCAAGGGCAGGATCTCAGGGCCCAGGAATCACAGGCCCTGAGTGTGTGCCAGGCGCTGGATTAAATGCCTAGTCAGGTATTCTCAGCCTCAGGAAGCCTGAAGCTCCACCACTTTGTAATGGAGAAAGCGAACACTCAGAAGTTTCTTGTCAGGTCACAGGCAAGAAAGCACCAAGACCAAGCTTTCCGCGCCGCTGTGAAGCCCACGTCCATTACCAGACCCCGCCGCCTCACTGCCTGGGCCCTCAGCTCCCTGGGCGGGGGGGCCTCTTTTTCTAGTGGCTCTCTTCTCCCTTTCCGAGGTCAGAGGCCATGTGTCACCTTCCTGTTCCCTGGTTCTGTCCCTTCATTTGCTCTTAGTAGGTCCTCCAGTGATGTTGAGTAGAGCTGAGCTGTGTGGATGGATGGATACAAGGTAGAGACATCTAGTCATCTGAAAGATTTAGACACACGACCTAGAAAATGGGTCCCTGAGTGTTCCTTAGAAAACCGCCCTCAGCTCCACGATATCGGACCTTGGAGTGGCCCCGGGTGCTGGGTGGGGGGCCCCCAGTCAGAGTCACCAGTGTTGTGCAAAGAACCCCATTTATTCAGGGGGCCAGCTCCTCCCCCGTGGAGGCCAGAAGCAGCTGGAAGATTTGCCAGAGCTCGCTTACAGGAGTCTAGGAGTGTTGGCCCAGGGACAGAAATGATGTGTCCCTCAGGAGCACAGGACGCGGTCCAAAAGGAGACGGTACCGAACGTTCCAGGGCGGCGGCCCGTCCTCCCAGGAGCCACCAGCCGCTGGTGTCCGATGCCCTCGGCTGAGAAGGAGCCACGGTCCCAACAGGGCCAGTGCTCCAAGCTCACGTGGTCGTTCTTGGCTGGCACGGGCTGTGCTTCCTCCAGGCATCAGGGGCACAGATGGTTTGGGACAGGTTGGCGGCATCCGTGTTCAGGTGGATCTGGCATGTGCTGAGAGATGCTGCCCTCCCTCTCGGCAGGAGACAGCAGAGGGGCCGAGAGATGCCGCAGTCTTCTCTGGACAGGAGGCCTGGCCTGGGTCCCTGAGACGGGAGTCCTGCCAAGGGCATCGAATGGGCTTTTGGTGCCGGGAGGCAGAGGCCCGTCTCCAGGGAGAGTGGGGGAAAGACCTCCTACCCGGCGCTGGAGGCCAGGGTTCTCGGGGGCCCGCAGTTGGGGGCTTAGGTCAGAGGAGGTGAAAGAGGCGTGCTTCTTGGATGGCCGGGGCAGAGAGCTGGGTGATGGGGACAGCTCCAGACCAAGGCCTGAGACCTGCTGTCTGAAGCGGGCCGTCCATCTGCCCGGGTCAAGGCAGAGGGACTTGAGGCGGCCATCTGCGTCAGCAAACAGAACCCAACCCCAGATGGTTCAAGGGAAGAGAGAATCATGGAGGGGTAAGAAGGGCTCAGGGGCTCACCAGGGACCATGCAATCCACCCCCCTCCCAGAGCCAGTGACAGTGGGAGCTGCTGCCACCTTAGGCTCTGGGACCTTGAAGGGACAGGTGAGGGCTTGAGCTGTCAAGGGGGAGCCACCAGCAGGAGCTGTCATGCTAGAGGGAGGGTGTGAGCAAGAAAGTCCCCCGACCTCTCTGACCCCTCCCTCCAATCTCCCATATGCTTGTCCTAAATTGAACCAAGGGCCCGTGAGCCCTGGTTATCCCTTACGGGAGAGTCACCTCGGAGAAGGGGGCGCAAAGGAGGAGCAGAAATAACGAGCACGGGTACATGGGATCGTGATAGAAGTGGCCCCGAAGTGGCCCAGTTAGGGGTGGATGCCTTGTCTTCTGTGGCCTCCTCCTCTTTACCAAACTACTGAATCCTTCAAGTTCCATTCTGCACCTCCAGGCTACGGTGGTGACCCTGCTGGGGGACCGATCAGGTGTTGGGCCGAGTCCTAGTGGCCCGGGTGACTTCCCATCCTGAGGTCCCAAAGTCACGCATGTTGGGAGTGGGGTCTCCTGTCCATCTCGGTGCCACACCCAGGGGTGTGTGTGTGTGTGTGTGTGTGTGTGTGATGGCACAGACGTACTCCTTTTCCTGCCGCCTGCACGGACTGAATCCAGGGGCTGGGAGAGCCAGGGCAGGATCCCTAAGTCCCAGGCAGCCCTCCATTTCCAGCCGGGACCAATCTCAGCGCCCCTCCCAGTCTGGAGATGTTTTCGAGATCCTTGGTGGAGGAGACTCCAAGGCCTGTTCTGTACCTACTGAGCATGTGTTGTCCTGAGCCCTGTGCTGGGGGCGGCAAAGATAGCGGCCCTCCTTGGAGGTTCAGGTCGAGCTGGGGAGCCCGGCACACAAGCAGGTGCTGTAAGATGGCTGGGGGCGCAGGGCACAGCATGGGGGGCCTGGAGTCTGTATGAGGGGAGCAGGGGGCCACCAGCAAGTCGGCTCTGACGAGGGGAGCCCTTCCGAGGCTGAGAATGTTGTGACGGCTCAGGGCTGGAGCCCCGTGGAGGCTGAAAGGATAAGTAGGAAGGGCCTGTGCTGTGCTGTGCTTAGTCCTCAGTCGTGTCCGACTCTTTGTGATCCCGTGGACTGTAGCCCACCAGGGTCCTCTGTCCATGGGGGGTCTCCAGGCAAGAAAACTGGAGCGGGTTGCTGTGCCCTCCTTCGGGGGATCTTCCTGACCCAGGGATCGTACTCTCCCTTTACAGTCTGAGCCCCCAGGGAAGCCCAAGAATACTGGAGTGGGTAGCCTATACCTTCTCCAAGGGAACTTCCCAACCCAGGAATCAAACCGGGGTCTCCTGCATTGCAGGCGGATTCTTTACCAGCTGAGCTACCAGGGAAGCCCGAGAAGAACCTTGACGTGCCTACAGACCTTGGCCTCTGTTTTCCTCTCCTTGAAATGGGAGCATGATCTTGTCCTCATGAGAAGGCTGAGGTTCATGTGCTTAGAGTTCTCTGAAGCCCAGAAGATCGGTAATCCTGGGTGTGCAGGCCCTTGGATGGCAAGAGAGGAACACAGGCACCAGAAGTAGGATTTGGCGAGAAGCAGAGAGCTGGGAACAGCTGACTTTCCACTTCCTCCTCCGTTGGGACACCCAGCCCTGCACAGAGCCCTGGGCAGCCCGCCATGACTGAGGCCCTGCAGGCACGCCATGCCTGGAGCTGAGGTCGGGGAGGCTTTTCTCTGTGGAGAAGATGGCGTGGGTTGGGAGGAAGCTGCTCTTAGACAGCAGGCCAGAGAGGCTGGAGCTGTGCCTGGACCCTTCCGCTGCACTGGCCCGAAAGCTCCAAGGTCTGGGGCTGGGTCTCCCCCTCACTGTTCCTCTGTCTCAAATGTAACAGGCTCCTCTGGGCTCTTTTTTTTTTTTTTTAAAGCAGATCATTCTTTTAAAATTAATTATTTCTGGCTGCGCTGGGTCTTCCATGCTGTGTGCAGGCTTTCTCTAGTTGCAGCGAGCGGGGGCCACTCTTCGTTGTGCACAAGTTTCTCGTTGCAGTGGCTTCTCTTGTGGAACATGGGCTCTCGGCTCATGGGCTCAGGAGTTTCGGCTGCCGGGCTCTAGAGCACAGGCTCAGTAGTTGAGGCGCATGGGCTTAGTTGCTCCACGGCACGTGGGCTGTCCGGGGCCAGGGATCGAACCCATGTGCCTTGCCTTAGCATGCAGATTCTTAACCAGTGGACCACCAGGGAAGTCTTAACCCTTTCTTTTTTTTAAGTCCTTATTGAATTTGTTACAGTATCATTTCTGTTTTACTTTTTTGTTTTTGTTTTTTGCCCCAAGGCATGTGGGATTTTAGCCCCATGACCAGGGATCGAACCTGCACCCCCAGGGATTGAACCTGTTCCCCCTACAGTGGAAGGTGAAATCTTAGCCGCTGGACCACCAGGGAAGTCCCCAGGCTCTTTTAAGGAGGCCCAAATTACTCGGGATTACCCAAGGCCAGTTTTAGCCAGGAATCACTGTCCTTCCTGCCCGGGACAGTTTGAGGCCACTACATTCCAACCAGTGAGGCAATGGGGCTGGAAACACAACCTGATTTCCTACTCACCTGAGGGGATTAGAACCAGGAAGGGTAGGTCTGCTATTTTTAGAGATTCACATATTGTGCTGTAACCTCAAATACAAAAGAGCTTTCATAGCCTACTTACTATTGTTCCTGCTCTTCAGCGTGGCAGTGGGAAGTCAGGGGCACACGTCATAATAACAACAACAGCCAGCTTTTAGTGAGAATTACCGTGTGCCAGGCAGTGCGGTGTTAGACTTAACAGTTCATTGAATCTGCGCAACCATTCTTCTCTGCTACCTCTAGATTTACACATGGGGAATCTGAAGCTCAGAGAGGTTAAGCAGCTTGCCCAAGATCACACATAAGTGATGAAGCAGGGATTTGAACCATAAGTAGACTTAGACTGTAAAGAATCTGCCTGCAGTGCAGTAGACTCGGGTTCGATCCCTGGTTCGGAACGATCCCCTGGAGAAGGGAATGGCTACCCACTCCAGTAGTTTTGCCTGGAGAATCCCATGGACAGAGGAGCCTGGGGGCCTACAGTTCAAGGGGTCACAGGAGTCAGACACGACTGAGCAACTAACACACAGACACAGCCCAGGTCCAAGCCCCCAGTCTTAACTGCCATGCACCCTCCTGTCTTAGAGTGAAATGCCCTTCCAAAGAGAAGGGGATGAAAATTTGCAAGGGGTGACAGAGGAGGCCGCGAGACAGAATTTTTAGCATTTCCCACAATGAACAGGGCTTCCCCAGTGGCTCAGCCATAAAGAATCTGATTGTAATGCAGGGGACACAGGTTCAATCCCTGGGTTGGGAAGATCCCCTGGAGGAGGAAATGGCAACCCACTCCAGTATTCTTGCCTGGAGAATTCCATGGACAGAGGAGCCTGGTGGGCTATGGTCAGTCCATGGGGTTGCAAAGAGTCAGACACGACTTAATGACTTTACCACCATCACAGTGAACAGAGACTGCTCCAGGCTTTGTGTGGCACTGGAATGGAGAGCAGATAAGAAACACAGATGTGACGACTGGAGCCAGAGAGAGGCTGGGGCTGGAGCATCATGCCTGGACCCTCCTTCCAGGCTCCATTATCGCTTCTTCCGACTCTGACTCAGCCCCTCCCAGAGGCTGCCACTCGGCCACCCCCACCCGACCGTGTCCCCGGGACCACCACTCCTCAGGGACCCTGGTACCAGGATGGAGTACCCACCCCACCAGACTCCCGACCAATTTCTCTCCCCCCTCTTAATACCCCAGCTCCCCAAGTCAGGCTGTTTCTCTGCCTTGCCAGCTGAGAACGCGTGTGTTTTAAAGCTCTGAATGGGCCATTTCGGCTCGGAGTCCAGATGCATTTTTATATCTGTGTGGGGAAAAAAATACAGAGGCTCGGCTGGCAGTCAGAAAGAGTTTTTAAATTAACGTTTTTTTTAAAAAAAGGAAAAGTTTCCTGCACCTGGCCCCTCTCAGAAAAGCACAGAGAAGAGCAAAAGCATTTCTTTAACTTGGCCTCACCCACATTTAATTTTTAAGAGATAACATGTCCCACCCACCTTGCCCAGGTACTTTTCAGATGCAGCTGTCTATCAAATACCTACCCTGTGCCACCCTCAGGGTTCGTGCTGTGTAAATCTCACAAGTAACCCCGTTTTACAGGTAAGGAAACAGAGGCTCATAGTGGGGCAGTTGGCTCCCCAGGGTCACGCTTGTCTTCCTAGGCTGCCGTGGCTTAAAACAGCAGAAATGTCTTCTCTCACTGTGGGTGCTTGCTAAGTCACTTCAGTCGTGTCCAACTCTTTGCGACCCCATGGACTGTAGAGCCTGCCAGGCTTCTCTGTCCATGGGATTCCCCAGGCAAAAATACTGGAGTGGATTGCCGTGCCCTCCTCCAGGGATCTTGCCGACTCAAAGATCGAACCTGCATCTTTTATGTCTCCTACATTGGCAGGAGGGTTCTTTATCACTAGTGCCACCTGGGAAGCCCTCTTGCAGTCAAGGCCAGAGATCCGAGATCAGGGTGCAGAAGTGTTGGTTTCTTCTCTCGAAATCTCTGTTCCATGGCATCTCCTAGCCTCTGGTGACGGCCAGCATTCCTTGGCTTGTGGACACCATTCCACCCTCGGTCCTCACAGGCATTTACCCTGTGTCTTCCCATGGCCATCTCTTGTAAGAACGCCAGTCACACTGGATCAGGGGCCCACCCTGCTCCACCATGTCCTTGCCTTAATTTAACTGCAGCTGCAAAGACCCTCTTTGCAAATAAAGTCACAGCCTGATGGGGCGTGGAGGGGGTGGGGGTGCCGGTGTCAGGGCTAGGATTTCCATGTATCTTCTTTGCGACAGGGACCCAATCCAACCCGTAACCATCACAGTACAGATGAGGTTAGAGAGGGCTTGATTCCGGTCCAGACCACTCCCGGGTACACACTGCCTCCTCACAGCATCAGAGAAGCCAGAGGGACACTCCCCCCATAGCATCTCTTCTCGTAGCAGATGGCGCTGACTGCTACCCAGAAGCAGAAAACAAGACATTGCTGCCAGCCGCTGCTGCTCCCAGGTGCTGACAGTGCCCAGGGACCCTCTTCAAACTCAGGGCTAACCCAAGGCCCCTCTGCCTAGAGGAAAAAAAAATCAGAGCTGTCTGTGGTGGCAGCACCACCTCCAGGAGAGCTAGCATCTGTTGAGCACTTGCTGTGTGCCCCCAGGCTGTTCTGGGCACTTTGCGGGTTAACGCTACTCTAGAACCCTAGAGGAGGGTGCTGCTAAAACACACATTTTACAGATGAGGAAACTGAGGCCAAGGAGGTTTCTTTAGCCCAAGACCCTGAGGCTAGGAAGTGCAGAACCCACCCTGCCCAGACAGAGTGGCCTCAGAGCCCAAGCTCCTGGCCACCAAGCACAACCAGCCTCTGTGTATGTCAGGGGTATTTTGGGAAGGGCCCAGCACAGAGCTGTTTAGCTCTAAACCAGGTGATAATGAAAACGGAACCCGCCGGTGCTGTAGAATTCCATTTATATGAGGTCTTCAGAACAGGCAAATCTGCAGAGCTGGAAAGTAGACTAGTGCTTGCTGGGGGTCCCGGGGGATGGGGAGTGGCTGCCGGTGGGTCCACAGTTCCTTTTGGGGTGATAATGGTTCACCGGGCTCTAAATGTCCATGTCCATCACTGTTCTAAAATGTCTGGAGATGATCACATGGCTGTGAATGGACTAAAAGCTGTTGCGTTGGAGATGGGTGACTCGGGTGGTAGGTGAGTGATATCTCAGTAAAGCTGTTATAAAACAAAAATCAAAAAGAGGGAAGTAGGCAGTATGCAGGGGAGGGTCGGGAAGAGTGGAAGGCAGGAGGGGGGAAGAGCTGGGTGGATGCTGGCGGCCCCGAGCGTGGTCCTGCAGAGGGCAGCAGAGAGCCGGGGGACAGAACCCCCAGGGCCAGCGGAGGACGTGTCTGCCACCCAGTGTAAGCAAGGGGCCCGTGTGCTTGTCATCGAGGGGCCAGACCAGCTCGGCCTCCTCAAGAGGCGCTGCCCCAGGAAGAAGGCCAGCCGACTAACAGGCTCGCTGTCCCCAGACGGGCTGTGACCCGGGAGGGGAGCCGGCCACCTGGCCCAGGCACCAATCATAGGCCGGGACAGCGGCTGTTGTGACCACCCCGCCACTTGTAGCTGCGTCCCTGGTCACGTAACTCCTTAGTGGAAGAGGAGGGCCCAGTGCCTCCTCACACCCCCACCGGGGAGCAGGTGTCCTGGGGCCAGAGCTGGCCTTCAGGTGTGCGGTGCCGGCGGGCAGGCGGCCAGGCTGCAGGGAGGTCTCTGCTCACGCGCTGTGTCTCTCTCCAGAGAGCTTTCAATGCCCTGTGTCACAGCACCCACCTGTACGGCCGGAGGCTGGTGCTGGAATGGGCCGACTCGGAGGTGAGCCTGCAGGCCCTGCGGCGCAAGACGGCTGAGCACTTCCACGGTAAGAGGACTGCGGGGGGCCAGGCGCCTGGTCCCCCCCGCCCCTCCATGTCTTCTACACCTACTCTCCGTATTCCTTCTGCCTCTCCGAGCCAGTGGGGTGTGCTGACCTCTGCAGATGCCATCAGTGGCCTCCACACCGTTTCCCCGTCTAGTCCCGTCATTGGGAGGCCTGGCAGGAAGTCAGGGAGAGGAGGCACCTGGGTCAGGGTGGTCATCCTCACCACCGCACCCCCACCACTGCTGCCTCCCTTCCTGTCCGGCTGCTGCCGGCTGGCTGTCACTGCCACCAAAGGCCACAGCTCCCGTCCAGTGGCCCTCTCCACCCAGCGAGTGCTCTGTCCAGAGGCCAAGCCAGGGGCCCCTCGCCCCGATTTTCCTGCACCTGATACCCTTTTACTTGTCCCTCCTCAGTTACCTGGTTAAAGCACCTTGCACTTCCTGCCAGGACCCCGGTGGTCCCAGGACCAAGCCCCGCCTCTCACGCACCTTGGTGGTATCACCTGGCCTCACCGATGACTCAGCCCCCGCCCCCCGCTAGTTATCAGTGAGCCCCTGCCGTGTCCCAGCGCTGGGAGTGCAGCAGTGACCTGGGGTAGAGGGGGTTGGGTCCAGGTGGAAGGCGCTGGATCCAGAAAGGCCTCCCAGCAGAGGTGACACTTGTGCCCACAGAAGGGCTGCCCGAGGTTGTTGTGAGTATACACATGGAGAAACAGGGCGGCCAGCATGGCGGGAGCAGGCGGAAAGGATGACCGGGGGGCCTACACAAACCTCACCTTCTCCGGCACATTGTCCAGAGGTGGAATGGAAGCCCTGTGACTGTAGCGCCGCCCACCAGACTCTTTAGCACACACCCCCCTGCCCACCCCAGGGGCCTCTCCCGCCTAATCTTCCCCACCACACCTCCCTCAGAGGTCACTGTCCCCAGATGCCCAGCAGGACACTGTCTCTGCATACGCTGTTCCCTCTGCTCACAATGCCTTGCCTCGACTTTTTTTTTTCATCCTAGTCACTGCCTATCCAGCCTTTAAGGCCCAGTGCAAAGGACACCTCCTCCAGGAAGCCTTCCCTTTCCCCGCTCCCCAGGTTATCAGTAATGGCTCAGTCCTCTGCTCTTTCCACCTGTGTTCCTATATCTCCTTGCCACATCGTCATGTATTTCTTTATGATTCTTCTCCTCGCTGGACTGGCGCCTTTCCCATGGAGACTGCACCACCGGACTCTGTCAGGACTTTGTCACTGATGGGTTGATCTCTGAGCCCCCATGCCAGCCAGGGCCCGTCCGAGACTGGGGAGTCCATAAGTAAAGGCAAACGAGAAACCAGGGACATTAGGGCTAAGTACACAGCCACAAGCACACAACTCAATAAGTCCCCAAATCCTATCTTTATCGACAGCCATTGACAGGCCCAAATGCACCCATCGGCAAATGTTTGTGTAAGGGACTCTCCCGTCCCCCCCAACCCCTCCCTGGGGCCAGCGGGCGAGTGCAGGCTCAGCATCCTGCCCTGCCTCGGAGAGCAGCCCCCTTCAATAGATCGATCTCCAAAGACAGCATTATTGCCTCCCCCCAAAAGAAAGCTGCAGCAGGAAGCGCTTCTGTGAGACTGGCCATCTCCCCAGTCAACTGCAGGCCGAGGCCCATTCAGGGGCAGGTATTAGGTAGGTCAGAAAGTTGGTTTGGGGGACTTGCCTGGTGGTCCAGTGGTTAAGAATCCACCTGCCAATGCAGAGGACACGGGTTCAATCCCTGGTCTGGGAACTTAGGTCCCACATGCCACGGGGCAACTAAGACCACGCACCACAGCTGCTGAGCCCGTGCCCTAGCAGCTGTGCTCCGCGACAAGAGAAGCCCCCTCAATGAAAATCCCGAGTACCACAACCAGAGAGTAGCCCCCGCTTGCCACAACTAGAGAAAAAGGCCATGCGCAGCCACTAAGACCCAGCGCAGCCAAAAATAAATAAATTTTTTTAAACAGTTAGTTCACGAACTGTCTTTTGAAAAAACCTGACGATGGTTTGGAAAAGATGGTATGGAAAAAAAAAACAAATGAACTTTCTGGCCAACCTAACGCAATAATAGCAGGAAAAATGGCAGTGGGTTTGCATGCATCTTCCCGTTCATGAACTCACAGCGCTGTGCAGTGGCTGTGATCAGCCCCATTTTGCAGGTGACAGAACTGAGAGCAGCTAAGCGTAGAGGGACCCGTGACAGCTACTGTGTATTAATAATAAGGACTCCCTCCGCTGGGGCATCATCTGTATGTGACACATATCGTCTCTCATCCTCACAGCAGCCCTTGCTGCTGTGGGTGCTGCTGTCCCCAGCTTGTTGTTCAGTCGCTAAGTCGTGTCGACCACATGGACTCCAGCACGCCAGGCTTCCCTGTCCTTCACTGTCTCTTGGAGTTTGCTCAGACTCGTGTCCAGTGAGTCAGTGATGCCATCCAACCTCCTCATCCTCTGTTGCACCCCCTTCTCCTCTTGCCCTCAGTCTTTCCCAGCATCAGGGTCTTTTCCATTGAGTCAGTTCTTCGCATCCGGTGGCCACAGTATTCATCTTACAGATAAAGAAACTGAGGCATGGAGAGGTTCAGCTGAGCGCCTCCTAGCCGAGCGTCCTGGGACAAGTCACTGCACCCCTGAGTCTTCTGCCTCCCATTCCACAGATGAGGATGTGAATAGTTCCCCTGTATGGAGTCATGACCTGATCGATGATAACACATACAGCACAAGCTGCCTTTTTTTCCCACCCACCCAGCACGCCTAGAACGTTGTTGTTTAGTAGCTCAGTCGTGTCTAACTCTTGCGACCTCATGGTCTGTAGCCCACCAGGCTCCTCTGTCCATGGGATTTCCCAGACAAGAATACTGGAGTGGGTTGCCATTTCCTACACCAGGGGATCTTCCTGACCCAGGGCTCGAATCTGTGTCTCCTGCACTGGCAGGCAGATTCTTCACTGCTGAGCCACCAGGGGTAGATGCCCTCAATCACCCCGTTTTACAGATGAAGACAGACAGAACTTGCCCAGGGTCACGCAGATGGTAGGGGGTAGAAGCAGAGTTTGCATTCTCGGACAGCCTGGCTATGGCACCCCATCCTTGAGGTGACACCCCCTCCATCCCTCCCCAGTAGGCAGAACGCTGTGGGGGAAGCAGGACAGACACATCAGCCAGAAACCGGTGCTCTGAAAATGCCAGCCCTCTCACCCATGCGCCCATTGTCTGCTGGATCTCCTTGGGAATAGGGGGTACCCTCGGCAGCCCTGAATACTCAGAATAGGGCTGCCGCCCTCCAGCCCTCCTGGCTGCACCCTTTTCCCGGCTCTGCCCCTTCCCCATGGCGAAAAGTACCCAGCTCATTTGTGTCAAAATCCGCATTGTTCAGAGCTTCCAGGGGCCTGGCAGACTCCGAGGGCAGGTGGGATCCATGCCCAGTTCCTCCCTCCTGGCCCCGATCTGTGCCAGGAAGGCACTCAGATCTCAGGTGGAGGCCCCAAGCCCCATTTGCCCAACCTGAGCACCGAGGCCACGACAAAGGGCTCCCTGGGTAAGCTGGGCCTCAGAATGAAAGGCCGGCCTCTTAACCATTCAGAGGGACCCGGCAGAGAGCTCACTAGTGACACCGTGGCCTCCGAGCTGGCCTCAGGGCCAGTGGGAGGTGGCCAGAGTGATGGAGAGGCCCCCCATTATGGCTGGTGCAGTCAGCATGCGTTACCCCGAGTTCATCCTCACCTCTGGGGCTCAGCTCATCCACCAGGCCTGCCACTCCCCTGGGGGAGACTGTGGGGACAGGTTGCTGCCGAGCCGAGGGCCCCCCAGGCCCTGTGACCAGCCCTTCTCTCCCACATCGGTTCCTGACAAGCCGAGGTCAAGGCACACAGCTCCACGTGCAGTTCAGGCCAAGTAATACTCATTACTGTTATTATTCCCATGACAACCTTCATCTGTTAAGCCTCACTCTGTGCCAGGTACTGTCTATGGGCTTTCACAGGTATTCCTGCAGAATCCTGGCAGGTAAACACCGTCATTATCCCCTATTTCCCAGATGAGGAAACCGAGGCCCAGAGAGGGCCAGTGACTTCCCCAGGGGCGCCTAGCCACTAGTGGCCAAGTCAGGAGTCAGAGCTGGGCCTCTAGCCATCCTGCCGGCTGCACGTGAGCAGCTGTGCACACGGCCCCTTACGTTTCACCCTAGTCTGTGCAGTCTCGGGCAGGCTGCTCCGCCTCGGTTTGCCATCTGTACAGTGGGACTAGGGTGCTACTTTATAGGGGAAATGGGGGGCGGGGCTTACAGGAGATGATGCTTCTGAAGCTGTGGGTGCCCAGTGAGAAGGCAGCAGATACTACGTTTCCTCCCCTCCCCTGCCAGGCGCTTACGCTTCCTGTTTTCCTTGCATTCCCGTGGAGCCAGACCAAGGAAGGATGCTCTCTGGGCAGAGGAAAGAGACTTAAAAAAGTATCCTAGTTTTTAGAAGCCCAGACAACAGGGAATGTGTGAGAGAGAGGGAAGGAGGGAGAGGGGATGAGAATGAAAATGCCCATCAGCTGGGCAGGGCACAGGATGGTGCGTTTGCATCTGATCCTGGATGCCACCTGGTCCCCATGCCTGGCACACAGAAGGCGCTTCTCAGTACACGGTAACAAAGAGGAGGAGATGGATTCCTCGCTGATAAAAATTGGTGCTGTCTTGCCATCCGATGTAATCGTGGGAACTAAATGCCCTCAGCCCCCCTGTCTCAACCTCGCCACTTACCTAGGGTCCCTTATTGGCAGCCACAAAAGCTCAGAGCAAACCCCCCAGCGCCTCTTCCCCAAGGCAGAGGTGGGCAGTCTTCATTTCATCCACTGGTGTCCCTGATCATGTGGGGCATTAGATAGTCCCTGGTGAGCTGACACTTAACCAAACACCCATCAAATGGACTGGCCCAGAGCAGGTCTTTGAAAGTCATTCGAAAAGCTGCCCCGAGGAGGCAAAGCCCTTGACCCCAGACAGCGACGCTCGTGCCCAGGGATGAACACAACCACCCCGTTCCTCAGTCCCGCCTCCCCGTCATCTCCCTGCCTCCCTTCCTGGCTGGAATCAGCTATCTCATCCACAGCTCCACGGCCCCCCCGCCCCCCCGCCCCGGCAGGTGAAGTGCTATTCCTCGGTGCCTTGCATGCAGGAGGGTGAAAAGAGAGAGCACGGAGGGAAGAAAGAGGAAAGGCGGCCACTGGCTGCGTCCCTTTCTTCCCGAGCGTGTTACAAACCAGCAGGGTCAGGGCATTGAGAAGCTTTCAGGGCCCCGGCAGGCTGCGGTACCTGCGAGCGCCGCCGACAGAATATAATGGTACGGAAGCAATCCGCCTGCAGAACCCTCTGTTTTCAAGCATGCACAGCCAGGGAGGCCGGGGCAAACAGGCTTTTATTTGGCCGGGAGCGCGGCTCTGCTTCCCAGCGTTGTCTTATTCCAGCTGGGAGACTGATGGGCTGTGGTTAGCGGCTGCACCTTTCACCTCCAGAGCTGGGAGCGCAGACATGACCGGCATGGCAAGTGGCTGGCAGTGCCGCCGTCCCCCGCCCGGCCAAGCCAGGCCAGCCTGGGATGTAAGAGCTGCCATCTTCAGGCCCAGGCAGTCACTGGCCTCCAGCACACTGGCCCTCCCCGCCGGGAAGTAAGGAGCCCGATTCCTGGCCCCCTGGCTCCATCGGCCTGGCCCACCCACCCGTGACTTGAGATCTCAACCCAGGCATCAGAGATTGGACTTCTGCCCGACACCTGCCGTCCTGGGAGTTCCCCTGTCACACCCCATGCCTCGTCTCCCTGACACTTTAATGAACACAGGTTCCCATGCCTGATGCACAGTGAGGCCAAACTGAAACATGGGAGTTCGGAGCAGAGAAAGGTTTATTGCAGGGCCGTGCAAAGAGACAAGGTGGCTTCTGACCCCTAAAACCCTCAAGCTCCCCTAAGGGTTCCAGCAAAGCATTTGTAAAAGCCTGGTAGGAGGAGGGGATCACCAGATCCATGATCAGATCATGCATAACTTTCTGACTGATGGTGAGGTAACAGGGCGGTGTCACCGGGGTTAACTCTATCAGTCCTTAGGCTCCAGGAAGCCTGGGGCTGTGAGCTCATGGTCATCAGGTTGTTTTATTGTTCAGTTGCTCAGTCAGCTGACTTGTTGTGACCTGCGGACTGCAGGACACCAGGCTTCCCTGGTCCTCCACTGTCTTCCGGAGGTTGCTCAAATTCATGTCTCGTTGGGTCAGTGTTGCTGTCTAACCATCTCATTCATCTCATCAAGTAGTTAACATCCTCCATTTGATGGGGTGGGTGTTCGTATTTGCAAAACAACTGGAGAAATTTGCATCAAATATTGCTGTCTGGACACTTCAGAGGGGGAGGGCCTGTCCTGGGAAGGCCCCATAGGGTCCTGCTCTGTTGCATTTTGTGTTCACCTCTGTGGTTTAACCTGGCTACTCCCCAAGAGACTTGATCCTCCAGGGGACATGGTCCTCTCCGCGTCCCCTGCCTTGTCTCAGCACCTGGCACAGAGCAGGTGCTCACTAACAACCTATTGGGTGAATAAGCCAACAGAAAAACCCTGGTCACCAGAAGGGCCCCTTGTAATGGAGCATATGCCCTGGCCTCTGTAAGAGCAGCCCTGCATGGTATGCTGCCAGGGAGCCCTAACCTTGACCCTTGAAACCCCACTGTTCGGAAGAGAGGCAGTCGAGTGCCTCCTTGTTAAAGATGAAGTCAGAGAAAGAGGAGAGAGCTTTGTTGAAGACGTACCATGTGCAGGGGGCAGTGCCAGGGTTCATGCCCTCATTTTAGCCTCAAAACTCCCTAGAGAGGGGTGCTGTTCCCGTTTTTCTGAGGTGAAAACAGCCCCAGAAGCGTCGAGTGACTTTTCCTGAGGACACTTATCTTTGCACACTATAGGACAGCTCACCCTATCACCACTGCCTAGACCCCAGCAGTTCCTAAATCCCTAATTATCCCCCCACCTTTTATCAGATCTGGGTTCCATGGTCCAAGTAGGACCATGGTTACAAACTACAGCCCACAGCCAGATCCAGCCTAAAGCCCATTTTTGTAAATACCGCTGTTTTCTGGCACACAGCCATGCCCATTTTTCACATAAAGTCTCTAGCTGTGTCTTCACACTGTAAGGACAGAGTTGAGTAGTTATGACAGAGACCCTATGGCCCTCAAAGCCCTAAAATATTTACTGTCGCCCCTTTTACAGAAAAAGTTTACAGCTTCTAGGGCTTTTGAAATGGCTGCCCTTCTTTTATGTCTGAAGCCATGTGGGTGGCTAATTCCTCCCACATAACCCCCCTTTCTCAGAGAGTGTACAGTTTTAGAGGCATCATAATCAGTCTCTTCCTCCCACCTCGAGTCCTCTGCCTAAGAATCCCCTGGCTTTTCCTGGAGCAGAAGCTCCAGAACCTTGCTTCCCATTCTAGTCATTCACACCCTCAATTCCCCATTATCCAGCCTTAGCTCAGCACCAAGGACAAAGCAGCTACCCAAAGAGCTGCCCTCCTGGAACTGGGGTTGAGTGAGAGAGACAAATGATGTAAAAAGTAATAGCAGGAAAGTTCTGATGATTGCAAGATCTGTGCAGGAAATGCAAAAGGCTAATTTATTCTCCTCAAGGGTGGGAAAAGGGAGGAGAGATTCCAAGTGTGGTGGTTTTGTTGCAGGAAGGGGGACCCTTTCCAAGGCCTAAGGGTGGGCTCTTGTCTAACACTCAGAAATGAATTGTCCAAGGAGACACATGTGCTAACAAAGCAAGAGATTTTGTTGGGAAGGGACGCCTCGGTGGGGAACAGGTGGGTAAGGGAGCCCAGCAGGATGGCTCTGCCATGCAGTCTCGGGTTTTATGGCGATGGGGTTAGTTTCCAGGTTGTCTCTGGCCAATCATTGAGTCACCACTCCTGGTGGCACATGCATTGCTCAGCCAAGATGGATTCCAGTGAGGAGGATTCCAGAAAGGTGGATAGGACATATGGACTGGTGTCTCCTCTCTCCTTTTGACTTTTCCCAAATTCTTCTGGCTGGTAGTGGCTTGTTAGTTCCATGTTCCTTACCAGGACCTTCTGTTGTGAAATAATTCATGCAAATGGATACTGCAGTGCCTGGCCAGGGAGGGCAGTTTCCGTCAGTGTTTCCCCTAACAGTTGCAGAAAGTCTTTCCCAGGAGTTGGTGTTTTTGTGTGAGGTAATGGAGCCAGCCAGCCCAGGAACTGGGGGGATATCCTTCCAGGCAGAGGGAGCCGCAGATGCAAAGGCCCTGGGGCAGAAGGCTGCTCATAGCAGGCCATTGTGGCTGGAGAAGAAGTCCCAGGTGGAGAGTGGGCGGAAACAGAGCCACAGAGGCCAGCAGGGCTCCCTCGTGGAATCTTGTGGGGTGGGATCTTATGGGGTGCTGCAGGAAGCCTGACTTTTCGTCAAGTTACATGGGAAGTCCCTCAAACTGGGGAGTGCATGGCCTGTCGTATCACACTTCACACTTCATGCTACACGGGGTAAGAATATGGAACAGGAGTCCCAGTGCAGTCATCCCAGCTAGCCAGGGCGGTGGTCTGAGCAGGGACGGAGACCAGAGGGGTGGGCAGAAGGCAGTGGATTGAGCATATGTGGTAAAGATAGAGCTGGCCAGACTTGCTTCTGGAAGGCAGAGGGGAAATTAAGGCCAGAATGGAGATACTTGCTCTGGAAGGCAGAGGGGAAATTAAGGCCAGAACGGAGATACTTGCTCTGGAAGGCAGAGGGGAAATTAAGACCAGAACGGAGATATTTGCCCAAAGAGAGCCTCTCAGAGGATGGTGGTGCCACGTGATGATGAAGCTGGGAAGAGTGGGTGGGGGCGGGGGGTGATCTGGACACGTCGGGTTTGAGACACCTATTAGGACTCACGGTGGGATGTCAAGCAGATAGATCTATGAGTTCGGAGCTCAGGGGTGAAGTCTGGGCAGAGATATAAATTTGGAAGTCATCAGCATACAGATGATATTTAAAGCCCGCAACAGTTCACCAAACCCTCCCCTTCTGTAACTTAATCATTCACAGAACGGCACATTTTCAAAAGATCGAGGACCAGGAGAGCCCGTTATCCCCATGCCAGCCCTTGCAAATAGGCCTCCTTGATCTTGGCCATGAAAACATAATCTTCAGGCTTTAAAAATCACAGTCAGGAAAGTTCGAGCAAGTATGTGGAGTCACAGAATTTATTATTCAAATATCCCTCTGCCATGGATCTTGCCAGCTACCCGGAGACAGAAGGTTCACATAAGCTCCCCTCACCTCGTTTTTATTCTTCCATTTGGGTGCCTCTCATTCCTGCCTTAAGAAACAGCCCTTGTTCCAGAGGTCCAGGAGGCGAGGGAAGACTGTCCTAGATTGCCACCAAGGGTCCCGACGGAGTAAAGGCCACCATGGGCCCCGGGGCGCTTTACAGGAGGTGTTTCACCCCTGCCCCTTCAAAGTGGCTGCCCGCCCCTGTCCAGGGTGCGGAATTTAGTTCCTTCTCCTGCTCCCAGCCAACAGTAGGAGAGGTTGAAACCGACCAGGAAACACACTCTTCCTCAGACGCCCCTGGCCACCCCAGCTGATGGAGGCAGAATCGAGAGAAGAAAAATCAGGAAGCAGGAATTGTTTCGGTCACAGTGGCTCCGCAGTGGCAAGTGCTAGCAAGGGTGCAAGTGGCTGGGCTGTGGGGAGGGAGCCAGGTTCTGAGAGCCAAGTGTTTCCTCCCTGCAGAGGCGCGGGGGAGGCTGGAGGGGCCTGGAGCAAGCCGGAGCAGGTGTCTTCCCAGCCACCCCCTCCCCCTTCCTCCCACCCCCCAACGCCCCGATCTTCTTTGAGTGGTGTTTTGGAAATATTTCCAAGCGCTCCGGCAATATCCTGCACACTGTCTCCACCTTCCCCCGGGAGTGGCTGTCCGTGCGGAGAAGGTACTTGCTCCCAATCCAACTAAATTGTTATTGACTTGTGTTCTCTGCGTTCTGCAAACATTTCACTCAGCCATCGCCAGCAAGGCCAGGAATCCCTGCTAGGGCTAACGGGGAAACCAGCTGTGCCGGGCCATTTCTCCTGCTCTTCCTCATCGATCACAGAATTAAACTGACAGAAGGAGAATTTCAGGGCAACTTGGGAGGGGAAGGGGCCGAGCCCGGATTGGATGAAGGTCCAGGGACCTGGGGACCAAAGTGCTAGAAACAGGGGCCAGAGGAGGGTGGACTCGCCTCCAGGTCTGTGGCTGGTGGCAGGGGGTGGCCGGGTTTGTTTCTGAACCGTGGGCTGGCGCAGGCCTGAGAAACCCAGGGAAAACACACAGACAAGGAGGTTGTCATTACTGCTTCAGGACCACAAGTGAAACTAGTGGGGCTCTGTAGGCAGAGGGGAGAGACAGAGTGAATCAGGCCGCAGCGGTGCTCCATCGACTAAGATCTTGGGTCTTTATTTTTCCTAGAAGATAAAAAAGAAAATAAAGTGGGTTTTCTGAATTAACATTATTATTAATTATATTTAGTTTTGGCTGTGCTGGGTCTTCGTTGCCGCACCCAGGCCTTTCTCTAGTTGGGACGCGTGGGTCTCCTCCAGTTTGCGGTACTTGGGCTTCTCATTACAGCGGCTTCTCTTGTTGTTGGCCTCTCTTGAAAAATAAGATCTGACCACTCCTTGTCCTGCATTCGCAGAGGGTAGCTGCGGCTGGATTACATGGACTGTTTGTTTTATTGTTGTTGTTTTTCCCCCTTTTGCCACAGTTCGCATCCCTCCCTATAGTCACCACTCAGACTGATTAACTCCATCACATTCCTCCCTGGCCCCTTTAGGCCTTTGTGCTTACAGATTCTGGTACAAACAGCATCCCACCTTCGCCCCTTGAGATGAAATTACTGATTCTTTCTTTTGAACCTCTGCTCCCAACCCAGGGACTTTGACAAGAGGAAAGGGACAGGGAGCTAATGCCAACCAAGCCCCCAGAAATGGGAAGATCCCTCCAGGCCCAAGACAGGAGAGTGGGGGACACCTTCCGGCCTCTCCTGGTTTCTTTTTCTTTTTTTTGGTCCTCTGCAGTGAGTCACCTTCTCCTGGCCTCTCCACTGCCTCCCCAGCGTGTACAGGCCACTCCAGCATCTATAACTAATGCAGACACATGCTGGACCAAGCCCCAAAGTCCCCAGGCTTAGCCCAGCCCCACGACCCTACCAGGGACTAAATCCACAATAGTCCAGGCCAGGCAGCTTCACCAACCCCTGTGGAGGGAAACCCACCAGCCCAACTTCCTGTAACTCCTCGGCCCCCAGGACGCCCAGAGCACAGCAAGGTTGACCCACTGGGCTTCACCAGGAGCCAGAGTCCTGAGCACTGTGAGTAATCACAGCAGTGGTCGTCATAACAGTGCCCACCCCAGGCCATTTGCATCGGAACCTCTGGGGGTAGGGTCCAGATATCAGAGATTTTCCAGATGATTCTATCAGGCTGTGGGTTGAGAACCAATAGCTTCTTTTTTATTTTTTATTTTTTTTAGATTTATGTATTTATTTGACTGTGCCCAGTCTTAGTTGCACCATGTACAGTCTTTAGTTGCAGCCTGTGAACTCTTAGTTGCGGCATATGGGTGTCTAGTTCCCTGAGCAGGGATCGAGCTTAGGTCCCTTGCATTGAGAGCTCAGAGTCATAGCTGCTGGACCACCAAGGAAGTCCTCAGTAGCTCCTGGAGAAAAAAAACAGCTGATGCAGGCAAGGGGGTGCTGCCACATGGCCTGCATCTGTTTCACGCCCTTCCTGTCTAGGAGTGCCTTCCAAGGAGTCTGGGCCGCTGGCCCCCCCTGCAGGGCGGGCAGCAGAGCCAGGGGACACAGGTGTCTCTGGGGCATGACAGGAAGGCCCCGGGACCAGCCCAATCAGGGCCCCACATGGGCACGTCTTCCCCAAAGCCCTGGAACAGCTGCTTCCACATCTGAAAAATGGAGCAGTGATATCTCCCAGCTCATGGGAGGCCTGTGAGTCCACGCCCAGCCCACTGGCTTCCCAGTTTCCTGAGCACTGCCCACCCTCCGGGTGTTCTTCGAAGACACCTGTGTTTTTACACCTCTGCGTACCTGGCACTAGGCTGTGTTTGTCCGCACCTGATTTGTTGACTCCGCTGCAGTGGCCGCTTTGGTCACGCCCTTTCTCCAGATAGGAGCATGAGACTCGAGTAGATCAGAGGTGACCAGGGATCTGTGACTGAGTGCTCACAGCCCAGCTCTGCCAGCCCCGGGACCCCAGCACGGCCTCTGTGGCTGCTGCTTCGGTCTGTCATTTGCGGTTTTCTTGGCAGCTGTACCCCTCGCACCAGGCCTGGTACAGTGTGTGTGTGTGTGTGTGTGTTCAATGACTACTAGTGTGTGTGTGTGTATTCAGTGACTACTAGTGTGTGTGTGTGTGTGTGTGTGTTTTCAGTGACTACTAGTGTGTGTGTGTGTGTGTTCAGTGGCTACTAGTGTGTGTGTGTGTGTGTGTGTGTTCAGTGGCCACTAGTGTGTGTGTTCAGTGGCTACTAGTGTTTGTGTGTTCAGTGACTACGTGTGTGTGTGTGTGTTCAACGACTACTTGCTATGAATAACTAAAGACTGGAACCTTCAAGGCCTGAGATCAGGAGAGCAGGCACTATCCCCATTTAACAGATAGGAACACTGAGGAATGGAGTTAAGCAGCTCCCTTAAATCCTTGAGGTGGCAGAGGTGGGCCTGGGGCCCAGTCTCCCGCCTGCTGGCTCAGAGAAGATTCTTTCAGATCACATGTGGTTCTTTGGGGACCAGCTGTGCTCTGAAAAGGTACCTCCCCGAAGCAGCCTCTTTGTACCAATAAAGTGCCGTGGTTTGGTCGTGGGAGGTAGGCTATCCTCTCTGCACACAGGGCCGGTTATTCTGTGAGCATCTAGTGTGCGCCTACGGTAAACAGAGTCCTGGGTGCAGACCTGTCTGGGAATCTGAGGGTTTTGCCCACGGGGTCTGCAAGTCTGGAGCGTGGGAGGCAGGGCTACCCAGGAGCAGGCAGCCTCAGACGCTAGGCCAGCCCTCAGGGTGCCCAAACCACCCCCCACCCCTGTCGACATGACCAATACCCCGTGTCTCCAGCACCCTCATGTCCCTCGATGGCCTGGGGCAGCAGGCCATCTGAAGGTGATGGTGCCCTGTCCCCACCTGGAATGCCACCCTCCACTCCCCACCCCAACCTCCTTCCTCTCCTCCCCTCGAGGGACAGACGAGAGAGAGGGGTACACCTGCTCCCCTTTCCCCCGCTGCCCCCAGCCTGTTGGAGTTGCCTCTGTTTCAGGTTTAATAGGGGAAACCTGCTAGATGGGCCTGCACTTCACAGTTTGCCTCACCTGCCCTTTGTCTTGGGGAGCAGCGAGGTTGGGGCCTCCCGGAACAGACAGAAAACACCCAAATGAGCGAGGCCTCCGTCTCCAGGGGCAACCAGCACACAGCCCATCAGTTACCCTTAGCTGGGGACGTGGGCCCAGTGTGGCCAGGTTAGCCAGTTTCGAGAGAAACTAGAAATGGAGACTCTTGTGTAGCCTTTCCCGTTTTTCCGTATTAGTAACTTTTTTTTTTAATGTTCGATGATGTCAGCAAATCCAGACGCTCTTCAGCACGCCGGCCCCGTGAGGCCCTGCTTCGTGCCATTCGGTCACCGGTAGACACTTTGTGTCTGCCGTCTGCATGCCTTAGTTTGGGTTCCCCGGAAGCAGCCCCTGAGATGTGGGTAAGGCTCCCAGCAGAGCAGCTGGGAGAGGAGCCGGTGAGCAGTGTATGTGCAGTGTGCAGCCCGGGGGGCCCCCTAGAGCTGTGCCGCTCCGAACTGTCCCCCAGAAGTCAAAGGAGCTGGGACATCTCTTCAGGGGCTTCCGCCCCCAGCACTGCCAGCCTCCCCTGGGCCGGGGCCAGGGGTGCCCTCGTAGCCAGAGAAGGCCCCTGGCCCTCCGTGTGGGCAGGGAGCCGTTAGTACGTCCCTAAGTTACCTGCTAACGCCGAGGGTGACCCCCAAGAAAGAGTAGCCGCCACAGCCACTGTTACCTGTCGAGGGCCAGTACCGCCGCTCTCGTTCGTTTCACACAGGAGGGAGGTGACCTGCCCACGTGTTCTCGGTCACTGCACCCGCCAATGTCAGTTGGGGTTGGCTCACCTTTGCCGCGTGCCTCGTGGGTGCTGGGCTCTGCTGCAAAGGCCTTCAGTGCCTCTGCTCCTCTGATGGTTCTTCGGCCCCCGAGAAGCCGGGTGCTCTTCAGTACCTGCCGAGATGGAGCGCAGAGCGGGGAGGCCCCGGTCCCTGGGGGCCCCACGGGGACAGCAGCCTCACCTGCGATCCGGGCAGCCTGGCTCCAGCCAGCCATGCCATCAGTCGCAAACCCCTCGTCCGCAGCCGGTCACACCGGGGTCCCTTCTAGAACCCCCTCCTCCCCGACCAGCCATGAAGCTTCCTCTCCTCCCAACAGCCCCGCGCCCCCGCCCACCCGCTCGCACCCTTCCCCCTGCCCACCCCCCGCCTTGCACACAGGGCGACAGCGCCAGCCAGGGATGGGAGAGAGATGCGGGCTGGCATCCTGTCAAGGAATTAATTGAAAAATAAAATCATTAGATGGGGAACTCCAGAAATGCAAAATGGTGGTTGGAGGGTGGTTGGGGGGTGGGTGGGGGGGACGGGGGCAGGACTGGGGGGTTGTTGGGGGACGGCTGAGCTCTTTGTCAAGTTAATTTCTCGGGTATTGATGTTTGGTGACATTCACTTGTTGTTTATCTTCGGGTGCAGCTGTAATACGGAAAGAAAACGCACAGCTTGTTTCGTTTATTTATTTTACACCTTTCTCTGGCTCTGCATTATGTTTGTTTGGTGAAAACCCACTGAGGCTTTTGATGTCGGGGAAATAGGATTTGAGCAGCTGTTCCCAGCAAGCGGGGTGCTCCGCGTGCAGGCCAGGCCGGCAGGGGGTGCTGGGTGTCGCTCGGTGGGGACTCGGGCCTGACACACCCTCCAGGAGGGGCGGTGCTGGGGGCCCAGCCTGAGCCGGTGCTGAGCCCTCGGGGGGCCAAGTTCCCATAAGCTTGCTAATCCTCGCCACTGCCCCAGGAGGTGGATGAGTCCTGTGCCCACCTCCAGTGGACCGACGAGGCAGCCGAGACCCAGGGAGCGCAAGGGACCTGCCCAAGGTCACCGAGTGCACAGCGGCAGCGCTGTGACCTCAGACCGTATCACTTCCGGGCGGTGAAGTCAGCTGGTCGCTGACTGCTCCCCCCGCCCCACAGCCCCCAGGGGAGACCCCTGCACCTCCGGTTTCTGACTGGAGGAGGGGGGATTGGATTGTACTTGCTTTGGCCTTGATGAACCAAATCACTTCACTCATTTCCCTTTTGTTGATCACCTGCTATGTACTGGCCTTCCTGTGACAGCACGCCTCCCCCCGCCCCACCACCAGTGGTGCTCCCAGGCCTGATGGTAGAGGGGCACGTTACATCGGCACCTCCGATGTGAGTGGCAGTAACAGAGGTGGTCTCGGGGCTGCCCTGGAGCCCTCACCAGCTGCTGGTGTCACTCTTTTCTCTCCTTCAGTCCTCGCCGCAGCCCCAGGGCAGGCACTCCTAGTGGCCCATATTACAGATGGGGAAACGGAGGCCCAGAAGGGCTCAGTCTGCGGCACACAGCCTCCAGCGTCCGGTCAGTGCTTGGGCTGCGGGGTCAGTGCCCGCACAGGTGCTGGGGACAAGTCCAGGGGCCTTGAGGGGTTTTCGAAGGAAGGAGGAGCCCTCACCCTCAGGGGAGGTCAGGAAGACAGCGGAAGGCGGCCACAGAGAAGAGGGGTAGGGGAACAGCCATGTCCCCCCAGTTCATACATGAGGGGTTCAATCCCGGACGGGGCACGTGCCCTGCCCAGGGTCACCCAGCGCAGGAAGAGCCGAGGTCATTGCGGCCAAACCTCAATCCAGACTGTGACCACCTGCCCTGTCAGAGTCCTGGCTGACCTGGGCCCCGCCACACATCTCCGCTCCCAGGGGGCCCGTCGGGAGACGCCCCTCCCCTCCCAGCACAGAGCATGTGTGTTGCAAACTGGACTGTCTGAGGTGGAAGCCAGGGGCTGCCACGTGTTAGCTGGGGGGCCTCAGGGGTGCACGCTTCTCTGCACCTCTGTTTTCCCATCTGTGAAGTTGGGGGCAGTGACCTCACACCAGGGGCGGGGCAGCTGCGTAAGACTCAGGTGAGACCCTGTTTCTAAAGTACCTGTCCTGTGTGAGTTTCCTCTTCCAGCTGTGCCCCCACCAGCCTCAGTTTCCTCAGGATCAGCACCTCTCGTCCTGCCTCTGTTTAATTGTCCTGACAACTGCTGTTTTATTATTTAAAAGTTCCCCACCTTAGTGCCCAAGAAGGACCTACTCATTCATTTTCTCATTCATCTGTCCATTCTTGTGTTCACCAGATGACGACCTACTGTGTGCTGGGCCCTGGGACAAGATCGCCCCAGTTCCCATCTCCCGGGTTCAGTCGGGCAAGGCTAGGCTAGCGTGGTGCTGGGGACACTCAGGTGGCAGGGGGCCCTCAGCACCCCCAGGCCCCTGGGCAGTGGGCCGTGCTTCTCTGAAAGGTCCCCCAGGTGGGCCGGCGCCCTTGGGGGTGCCCTGTGCTGGCCACTGGGGGCACCAGGAATTTAAGCCACAGTCGCCACCTGCAGGGCACCCCTGGGCCAGCTGGATAAGAGGCACCAGGTACCTGGCACTGCCCCCTTACCAGTCTTGGAATCATGGGTCAGGCCGAGGGAAAGAAGAAACAATTCTGCCAAAGTGAAGATGGTAGCTACCCCCTCGGACCCCAGGCCAGCTTAGGAAAGCAGGGACCCGCCGTTCCCAGAGCTCATAACCACCCCATTGTCAGTCACAGGGAAGGGGTGTCAGTGACAGGCCTGCAGGCTCTATTTGCTTCCACTTCCCAGCTCCTATTACCTGCCCACAAATTCAATTTCCAGAGGCCATTGTGCACCTCTGGTGATTATGAGGAAACCTGGGCTGAGGAGAGGAAGGGGCTGACTGCGCTGCAGGCGTCCACCTCAACTCCTAGCCCGTCCGGTTCCCTCTCCCTCCTCCTCCTCGTGACTAACGATGCTGGTGATGCTGGCGTGGGGCTCGGGCCATGCGGGCCCCCCACCCCTTCTTCACCTTCCCCGAGGGGCCAGCTCCACCACGTCGCCCCTTCCTGCCCCATTCGCTCAGCCTCCCATCTCACAGATGCTCACAGGCCCCCACTAGGTACCCAGCAGTGTGCTGAGGCAGGGAACACGGCTATAAACGGGACAGTTCTGTCCCCAAACGAAGCAACGCCCGCCATCGGTGGTGAGAAGCGCTTCAAAGTGAGGGGGTTGGAGAGCGGGGGTCCTCACTGGGGAGGAGACGTGGGAGTGGGGGTCTCGGGGTAGGAGCACACCTGGCAGACGCAGGGAGGGGCCGGTCCAGGTGAGGCCCTGGGACCGCCTCTCTGCACTCAGCAAGAGCTCCCGGAGCAGAGCAGGAGTGGAAGGATCCGTCAGGCAGCTGTTGGGGACAGGGTAGGTGGCCGCAAGGGTGAGCGCACAGGCCAGGAGTCCACTGAGGAGTGGGAGTGCTCGGGTCAGGCAGGTAGCCTTGGAGAAGAGAAGGGCCAGTGATGGTGTCAGTTTCGTAGGAATGAGATGAAGAAATAACCTCAGAGACCAAGTCACTCTCCAAGGACCACCTGGAAGAGACCCAAGATGCTTCATCTCCAGGGCAAGCGTTGACTGGGCCTGGGGAGACCCACTGCAGAAGCCCCTGACCCAGTGGGGGAGATGGCCACTAAGGGTCATGAGGGCGATTAGTTCCACCTGGAGGACTTCACAGAGGAGGTGTTGTTTGAGCCAGAGGAGGAGAGGGGATTGGGACAGCCTCTAACAGCTGCCTCTAAACAAGCTGACCATGAATGAGTGGTTAGATTAGCAGGGGACAAAGTCAGTCTAAGCTAATGTTCCCGCATTTCCACAATTCCTCTCCTGGAGGGCCAAAGGGACCAGCACATTCTCTCGCCTGACCCTTTGTCTCCCTGGTGATCTCTGGGCAGCACCAGAGACTTTTACAAACATAGGAAAGACCATGGCTTTGATGTGTCTTGGGTCCTGGCTTCACCACTTCCTAGCTGAGTGACCTTAGACTTAACTGTCATTGCTCAGTTCCCTCACTTGTGTGGGGTAATGATAATAGCTGCCTGTGGAATTGTGGAGAAGATAAGAGCTGTAGCACATGGGAGATCATCAGTAGTGTTTGGAACACAGAAGACATACATTTTGCTGAGCCTACCACGTCCGTCCTGCCACACTGCATCTCTGTCCCCTTCCCCGTCTTCTCACAGAGAGCTCCTCCACATTCTTCAAAGCCCAAGCCAAATAACCCCTCTTCTCTAAAGCCACCTCTGTAATTGCTATTCCCTCCATGTCGCCTCTGGAGTCCTTGAGCATCTAGTCACCCCTCATTTCCTGAACACCTGCCATATGCCAGCTGCCTACTGCCCCATTGAGAGTCCATGACCGCCAAGAAAACAGGAATAGTTCCTACTTGTTCCCTAACCGCCGCCCTCACTTGACTCAGCCCCTCTGGCTCCCTCTGCACCATGCAGAGGTGCTCTAGCCTCTGCCCCCGTTGGGGAGCGCTTTACTCCCTCTCTTTCCCGGGTGGGTGGATGATGGGCAGGGATGGCTGGCAGCACTGGGAGAGGGGCCACCCCTGGGCGAAGCAGAGACTAACCCTCCACGTTTCTCTGTCTTCCTGCCTGTGTTCTCTTCCCCTTTCTCATTCCCCCTTTGATCCTCCTTCTTCCCACCCCCCCCCATTTCTTGTCTGGTCTTATTCCTTCTGTCTCCTCTTTCTCCTCCGTGTCTGTATCCGCTCTCTTGTCTCTGCCACTTCCCTGTCTTTCTCCAATTTCTTCCCCCTCTCCTCCCCACCCTCTCCCTCCTCCTCTCCGTCCTCGCTGTCTTCCCGCCTCCCAACCCTGTCGGCTGTTCTTTCCTCCTCTCTTGCCATCTGGGCTCCCACAGAGCCCCCAAAGAAAAAGCGGTCTGTGGTGTTGGACGAGATCCTGGAGCAGCTGGAAGACAGTGAGGACGACGGCGAGGAGCAGACCCTTCAGCTGTGAGCTGGCGCCGAGGGTACGTGCGGCGGGGCCCTGGGGAAGGGGCGCAGCCGCGCCGGCTTCTGCACCCCGTACCATGAGAGCTGGGGCGGCGGGGCGGGAGCCCCTCGCTCCCCTGGTCCAAGGCCAGAGGGGACGAGGGTCTCACCTCACAGCCCGGGCATCCCGGGCTGCCTGCCCTGGGACCACGCCTGCCCTGCACCCGGCACTGGAGGCCCGGAGAGCAGGCGGGGCACCACCACGCTGGGGCGTCCCACGCGGCAGCACAGGGACCCGAAGTGGCCAAACCTCCCAGCCCCGAGTCAAGCCCAGCCACTGGCTGCTCCCACGAGTCCCCGACTCGCTCCTCCTCACCACAACCCCGAGATGCAGGCAGGGCCCCATCCACCTGGTGAGAAGGTCAGAGCACAGAGGGACTTCGGG
Organism: Cervus elaphus; assembly: GCF_910594005.1. Classification (NCBI taxonomy): domain Eukaryota; kingdom Metazoa; phylum Chordata; class Mammalia; order Artiodactyla; family Cervidae; genus Cervus; species Cervus elaphus. Next base: position 12,060,135 of record NC_057819.1, on the reverse strand, counting down.
GTGCTCACTCCAGGGCGGGCAGCTGCATGGCAGCGAGGACCTTCAGGCCCCACTGCCCACGAGCCCAGAACAACCCCCAGGGTGACGGCCGCTCTGTGTAATTGGGCCATCTGTGCATGACGCCCCCTACCCCATCCCCCCCGCTCCAGCCAGCACAGACCAGGGACCCCAGCCGAGTCAGCTCGCCTCCCTGGCCCCTGCCTCTGCCTTACTAACTGGTTCCTACCACATAGGGTTTTAGCAAGAAAGACTCGAATTCATCAAAAAGAACGTGGGCACGGTGCTGAGCATATAAGGCAGCTCCAGAAACTTCTCTTCTTGTCCTCTCCTAGGGCTGCTGAGTTCCCGCCTCCATATCATCAAGGGACGAACGGCTCAGAGTCCAGGACATGGCCTCTGTCCTGCCTTTCCCTCACCACTCGGGACTGCGAGCCGTGGTTTAGTCACCAGAGCATCCTCCGTCCGTCCACGCCGACCATGGGCCACTCATGAAGCACCAGGCTCCAAGCTCAGACACCAGCTCATTGGTAGAGCTCAGCCGCATCCACTAACGGCGGACACCCTCTACTTACGGGCCAGGGACCCCACAAAATGCGAGCAGGTCCCCAGTCCTGGACAGCGGGGTCCCAAGGCTCATCCCAGACTTGGGGCGCCCCCATGCCCACACCTATTGGAGATCCCAGCCCAGCACCCGCCAAGATGAGGGTGATGGACAGGAAAGAGCAGTAGCCCATCTGCCCTGGGCCTGAATCCCAGCCCGGCCGCCCCCAGCTTTGTGACTCTGGACCAACAAGGTCCCATCTGAGCCTCAGCTTCTCTTTCTGTAAAATGGGCGTGATCTTGTGCCTACCTCACAGATGGTGCTAGGCCACACCAGTCAATCCAAGTAAAGCCCAGAGCAAGCACTCATCGGCATTTTCATTTCCCTCTTCATTTGCAGGGCTGGGGGGCTCCGAGTCAGAGCCCTGGGGTCTTCTGACTGGCTGTGTAAAATTTGCTCTGTGTTTTTCTGGGAGGACTTTCTGATCCACGTTTGGCAATTTCCAGAGTGGCCTGGAATCCAGGCAGTACCACACAATGCTGACCGCCCTGCGAGGCTGAGTGTGTCCTCCGTTCCCGGGGGGCAGGTGCCTCCTAACCCATCCTAGCCCATACTTGGAATGTATCAGAAGTGAAAGACACAGACCCAGTGTGTCTCATCTGGTCTTTGTAGTGGCGTGTCCCCCCAACCCCAACATCAGACATGGCGTCTGGGTAGGGACCCTCGGTAACCAGGCTCCCAGGTTGCCATGGGTCCCAGGAACAACAGGGCTGGGGTCCATACCTTCCCTCCCCACTGCTCGCCCTTGTAGGGGCCATGTGGATTCTCCTGAAATAAGATTGCAGGCCTGGCACGGAAGGAGGCGACTTTGGCACTGACCTCACTGACCCAGATGAAGGTACTAGAACGTCCCCAGAGAGGGGTTTGCCACCTCCTGGTTTTGCGGTGCCAGCTCGGGCCCTGCGTTCAGACCATTCTGAGCTCCTAGTGACATCCACCACTCGCCAGCCTGGTGAGCGTGGGGCAGTGACTTAACCTTCGCTTCCTCAGTCTCCTCACTTTTAAAACGGGCCGGTGCTGACAGCGCCTCTGCCGCAGGGAGGCTGTGAGACCAGAGAGCTTCGGGCACCCGCGGGATGAGGCTCCGTCTGACGCCGGGCCTCGAGTCTTTCTTTGCCCTTCTTGCCTTACTGCCTTCGCTATGTCCAAGAGAAAAAGCTCACAATCCACAGACCAAGCCCAGGAAAGCTGAGGAATAGCATGGGAGTGGGGAGGTCAGGAAGCTGATGGTCTGAGGGAGCCGCAAGGGAAGAAACACCAGCCACTCACCCAGCAGCGCACAAGGAGGCCACGGCCCCTCCCTTCCTGCCTGCCCGCCCCAGCCTGGCCTCTCTGCCTGTCACGCTGGGGGCTCCCTGTCTGGGGTGGAAGGGTCCCCCCACTATAAACAAATAGGAGCAGTTCTTCCACACCCCTAGAGATTTCAGGGCGCCCCATCACCCCACCTTTGTGCCACTCCTGGCTCTCACAGACACCAACAGCGGACCTCACCCTTACCCAGAAGCACTGCATTGTTCACACACAGCCGTAAACTGGATCATAATAGGTACAGTTTAAAACCCTTTGGCAACCCCCACACCACACTTAGAATAAAATCACCGTCTTCACCAGGACAAGAAGGCCCTGTCTCATCTGCCCTGCCCCTGACTCACAGCCCTCTGGCCTTCACAGCACTATCTACCCCAGGGCATTTGCACTTGCTCTATCCTCTGCCTGGGACATCGCCCTTCCCCAACTTTTTTCCAGACTGTGTCCTTCACCACCCCCACCCTACCTGCCACTTTCAGAGCTTAGTCTGAGCTTCCCTCCCTCACTCAGAGTCAGCCCGCCCCTGACCACCTGATCTCAAGCAGCACACACAGCTGGTCTTTCTGCCCAGCTCCTGCCCCCACGTCCCTTCTCAGCCTGTCCTGTCCCCAAAAGGCACAGGGGAGAGCCTGGAGTTTGAACAGGTGTCTCAGGAATACTGAGCCCCATCCCCACCCCTGCACCGGGCCTTTGCTGTGGCATGCAGGCTTCTCTAGTTGCAGTGTGCAGACTTAGTTAACCCACGGAAGTGGGTTGTTCGTTCCCTGACCAGAGATCAAACCCATGTCCCCTGCACTGGAAGGTGGGTTCTTAACCACTGGACCACCGGGGAAGTCCCTGAAAGTAGTTCTTTAAATGGGAACTACTAATGCTCTCATCATTTTTATTATCGTAATCATTGTCATTATTGTGAATTGTGGAATGAAGTGTTACTAGGTAATGATAAAGCCCTAGCTGGCCCAGAGGCAGCCCACCTTTTCCCCCTTGAGGACAGGGACCAAGTGGAAGCATTTTAGGGAAAAGGAATCCGTCCAGCGGGTGCCGGGTGAACTGGGAGACTTCATGCCTTTGAACCAAGGCAGTGGGGAGGCTGATGGTCACTGGGTTCACCTGGGAGGTGGAGCTTGGGGGAGCTTTCAGGGAGAGGGCTTCAGGTGAGCTTGAATGATCCTGGGACATCGCTGGTCCCAAACTGAAGATCTTGGAGAGAGATTCCAGAAATAAAGCACAATGGTCACGGCTGAAGAAGGATGAGCCTTCTGATCTTCATGTAGACAGGAGATAAGCTCACCCCTTCCCAAAGGGCCTCTGTCCCCCCAGATGGTCCAGGGAGAGCTAGGAAGAGCCCCTGATGGGGGCCAGACTAGAGCAGGTGCCCAAGAGAGGGCAGGTGATGCCAAAAGCCCGGGGAGTATGAGGTCAATGGGGCCATCTGTATCTGGACAAGGCCTCTGGGCTCGGGGTGTTGACACCTGGGGCCTGGATGGGAGAAGGAGGGGGGTAGGGGTGCAGAACACATGGGTCCCGAGTCCAGGAAGGCCTGGTTTAGGATCTCAGCAATGCCACCCACTGCCTATGTGACCTCAGCACCTCTTTCCTTGATTCTCATATCTTTTAAATGGGTGTAAAGAGAACCAGCCCTGCAGGATTTTTGTAAAGACTAACTAGAAGATCTTTGATGGGAGATTCCCTGGTGCTGTGACCCATGGCCCAGTTCAGTCCCTGGTGGGGGCACTGAGATCCTGCAAGACATGTGATGCAGCCAAAGGGGGAAAAAAAAATCATGGATGGAAAGGATTTAGCAGACTATTAGGCTTCCCTGGTGGTTCAGGTGGTAAAGAATCCACCTGCAATACAGGAGACCCAGGTTCTATCCCTGGATCAGGAAGATCCCCTGGAGTAGTCCATGAAGTCACAAAGAGTCAGACACAACTGAACAACTAACACTTTGATTTTTCATACCTAGTGAACCGTAAGTAATGGTGAGTGAGGGAGGGAGAGTCACACAGTCGTGTCCGACTCATTGCAGCCCCGTGGACTGTAGCCTGGCAGGCTCCTCTGTTCATGGGGATTCTCCAGGCAAGAATACTGGAGTGGGTTGCCATGCCCTTTTCCATAAGTAGTGGTAGTAGTAGTAGTAATTATGATCCTTTTTATTATCCAACAAAGAAGAAAACTTGCAGGGCTACACCCAGGAAATGCCTAAGAAGTCAGTACCTCACACATACATGCCTGACCATCTGGGCCCATGCTGGAGGCACAGCGGGGCTGGGTGGGAGTCAACAGCAGGCAGGGCAAGATCAGAAGGAGCCCTGGTATCCTGGAAGGCAGCCTGGAGGGGGTGCCCTCTGCCCAGCCGACACCTGCACTGACCGTCCCTCCTCACACAAAGCCTACAGCAGACCTGGAGGGGCCCACGGCTGCCCCTCCCCCAGGAACCACCGCCTAGGTGTTGCTCATTCCTAACCCTTGCGATCCTGGGATCACCCGTGGGCAGCAGCACCACCCCCACTGTCGCCTGTAAGCCAGGCTCAGGTCTTCATGTCAGCACTTCTGGGCCATTGCACAGACCCGAGCCGTTTAAAGAAAGGCCCTGGTCAGCATCCTGCCGGCAAAGGCCCTCAGCCTTGGGGTGATGCCAGGGTGTGAGGCCTGCCTCTTTCCTCCCAGGAGAGCCGAGCTGACATCCTCAGTGGGTTTGCACACCAGTCGGGGGCTGGCATGGAAGACGACGAGACCAGGAAGAACCCAGGTCTGAGCAGGAGCACCTACCCCAGGAAGGATACCAGGCATCTTGTGGTGTCTCAGAAAGGAGAGTACGGGGGTGGGAGGGAGGGCAGAGGCCGGAGACAGACAGAGGCTGGTGCAGTAAGTCCTCAAAGCCAACCGCTAATCCTCACCCCATCATTCATTCACTCATTCATTCATCCATTGCACACTGGGCGTCCCTGTGGGCTCAGCTCTGTGCTGGGTGCCCAGGATGGTCTGGATCCAGACAAGGGTCTGTCTCCCAGGCTCAGAAACCCACCAACCAGGCAGAAGACAAATCTCCAGCGGCCTTTGCCCCCGTGGTTTTTCCTCCTTTCCTTTCACGGCCTTCCTTGGGTTCTTTTGTCTTTTGTGGCAGGACCCGTCCCTCCCAGCGCCCGCCTGAGCTCCGCAGCCTCTAGGAGGGGATTAGTGCAAGCCGAGCATGCAGGCTTTGGTGAACAGAGCCGAGTTTGGTTTCAACATCTAATTCAATTTGTTCTGCCGAGATTGAAATATGAAATGGTTGCCAGTCAAACGTTCAAAGGACGGCGAAGGGAGAGTGAGCGCCTGCTGAAATTTAAATTTTAATGAAAATGACTTTAACCCTTTGGTACTCCTCTCAGAAATGGAACACGTGCTCCCATCCCACAAAAAAAAAAAAAAAAAAAAAAAAGCCTCTTGGGTTCTCTCTGCTGAGCTTCGTTAATAATATGTGATCATTTTTTTAAAGCAGTATTAATAATAGCGGATTAATAGAATCCTGGCTTAATAATAATCTGTTCTCGCATGTTGCCCTGGCTGTTGAAATAAGCACCTTCCCCAAGCTGACTTTTCCAAACCCTACACTGGACAGTCCAGGCTCCCCTGTTAAACAGCCCTCATGACACCCGAGCGCCTTCCTGGCACGTGTGCTGTCTTAACTGCTCAGTCATGTCCGACTCTTTGTGACCCCACGGACTGTAGACCCCCAGGCTCCTCTGTCCCTGGGGATTCTCCAGGCAGTAATACTGGAGTGGGTTGCCATTTCCTTCAAGGGATCTTCCTGACCCAAGGATCGAACCCAGGTCCTCAGCATTGCAGGCGGATCCTGGCCCTGTCACGGCTGTAATGGTTGTCTGTGACATGTTTTCCTATCTGTCCTCCCTCTTGAATTATCAGCCCCCGGAGGGCAGGGTCCGCCCCCGTTCGGTGCTCACTGCATACTCTCTGCCTGGCGGGTGGGTACGTGTGTGCTAAGGCGCTTCAGTTGTGTCCGACTCTGTGCGACCCTATGAACCTTAGCTCCTCTGTCCATGGTATTCTCCAGGCAAGGATACCAGAGGGGGTTGCCATTTCCTTCTCCAGGGGATCTTCCTGATCCAGAGATCAAACCCACATCTCTTAAGTCTCTTGCACTGGCAAGGGAGTTCTTTACCACTAGCACCATGGAGGTGCTTGTAAATATCTGATGAAGGAATGGATGCCGCTTGTTCCTCCCAGCCACTGTGGAAGGGAAATGTATGAGATGTACAGAAAGGGAGCATCAGAGGGGCAGGCGACGTACCCCCAGGTGCCATGGCACAGGGGCTGCTGAGGGACACACGCCCAGCTCCGCACTCTTCTGCCGGGCAGCACATGCTCGCAGAGAGCCTGGCCCTCTGCAGGCTGTGAATGCACGCCCTCTCCTCGCCCTGTCTGGGGTGGACGGCACTCCTGTCCCCATTTCACAGATGAGGAGCTTGAGGCACGGGAAGGCAGGCCAACATGTGCCAGAACTCAAAACCCAACCACAGGGCAGCCGGAATGAAAGCCATCAAATCACTTTCCCCCCACTGAGGCTCTTCTTGCTCAGCATCTACTTGCCATGAACCCCTAACAGGCTTTTTGATTTTGTTTTTAACACCGTCAAATGCCATTGATCCCCAGTACACGGGAGCCTTTTGGGGGCTCAGTGTGGCTGTGGAGGGCACCAGGGTAGAGAGTCAGCATGATGGGGCACCCCCTGAGACTCCTGGAGGACGGTTGGCTCCTGAAGGCAGAGCCCGTGGCCTCAGCGCTGGGGACTCCTGTTGCTGCAGATCCAGGGAGAGGACTGAACCTGAAACACCTGGGCGCGTGCATCCCACAGATGTTTACTGAGGCGTCTGTGTACCAGGCCCGGCCCTGGGTGCTGGGGGCAACACTCCAGGGTCCCCAGGAGCTGTCAGTGGAATATGGAGAGACAGCAAGCAAATGTTTCCTCCTTTGGTGCCTCTGAGGCTGCTATCCATGCAGGGGTGTCTGGAGGGGCCGAGGGAGGGCTCCCTGAGGAGGTGGGGTGAGTGCAGAGTGGGTAAGTGGCAGGGCAGGGGAAGCAAGGTCCCTGGGAGGGAGAGCCCACTGCGCAGGTTCATTTTGGCTTGGGGAGGGGGGTACGGCTCTAGCAATAATCCAGGGGAGATGTGGCAGCTTTGACCAGCGGAAGAGGTGACAGGGTCCCAGAAGGTGGAGCCCAGGGGACAGACTAGAGGTCTGGTTGTAGGCTCTGTGGACTTTAGCACCTAGAAGAAAGAAGGCAGTGTGTACTGTGACAGGCCAAGTGCAGGAGCTGGCCCAGAGGGAAGCCAGGAGCTGGATTTTTACTGCGTTGAGCTGGAGACAGCTGTCAGGTGGAGACAGCTGTCCTGGTGGATGTGCATCTCTAGTTCGGGAGAGAGGGCTGGGTCAAAGGCGTAACGAGAAATCATCTGTTTTTCCCTTTAAGAAATCCCAAAAGCAGCGTGGTACTCACAGCCCCATGCAGGAAGAGCTGGGATGTCCTCTCTCGGAGCTCACCAGTTCCCAGTTCATTTTGAAGCTACTTTTATAGGGTTCCAAACTCCTTGGATCCCAGGACCCCTTTTCTCAAGCAAAAGCCTCATGCAGAACCTCAATGGAGAAAACAGAGAAAGTAGAACTGCCGTATTCAAAGTCAGGGCACAGGGTCTGGTCCCCATGTGTTCATCCTTCCCCTCGGCACCTGAGTAGGTGGAAAACTACTGGTATAAACATGTCTCATGAAGCACAGAATACAGGCTTCCGTGGAGTGAGTGCTAAGTTGCTTCAGTCATGTCCAACTCTATGCGACCCTATGGACTGTAGTCTGCCAGGCTCCTCTGTCCATGAGATTCTCCAGGCAAGAATACTAGAGTGGGTTGCCATGCCCTCCTCCAGGGGATCTCCCTGACCCAAGGATCGAACCCACATCTCCTGCAGCTCCTGCCTTGCAAGCGGATTCTTTACCACTAAACCACCAGGAAAGCCCTTCCATGGTACACAAGATGATTTCAGGCAGTCCATGTGCTTTTATTTTTTTTAACTTATGGGTTTATTTTCACATGTATATTACAATTAGGAATACATAGCTAGCTCATCAAGCCAATGGTTTTGCCAAACTCTAAGGAGCAGGTAAAAAAAAAGAAAAAAGTGAATTTGTATAAAGAAAATTCTTAAGAACATGAATGTGATACAAAGAAGTGGTAGACAAGGAACTTGAGTGACCTAAGCCAGGAGTTCATAGGCTGAGACCCATGGACCAGGTCAAGCTGCTGCCTGTTTGTGTAAATAAAGTTTTATTGTCACACAGCCACACCCATTGGCTTCCAGATGGTCTGCCTTCCTGCTGATTCAGCAGAGCTGAGTAGTTATTAATATAGTAGAGACTGTATGGCCTGCAAAGCCCAAAATATTTACTGTCTGGCCCTCTATGTCAAGTTTGTCTGATCTAAAGCAAGCCCTTCCAATCCTACAGCTCAGCAAGCCAGTGCTGGAGAGGGTGGGTGGCTTCCCCAAGGTCACACCACAGCATTGCTCCCCATTCTGTGCCTTTCTCACCCTGCCATCTCTGCCCAGACCCCGCCAGGCTCCCCAGGCTGGAACCCCAGCTCTGCCGCTTACCGGCAGCACAACCTTGAGCTCACTCCTCAACCTCTCTGAGCCTGTCTTCTCATCCATGAACTGAGAAATACAGCCCTACGACTCCTGAGGCTGAGAGAATCAAACGGGTACAGTGTGGTCCCTGCCACGTGGCGAGCACTGGACAGGCACTGTCGTTACCCCACTCCCCGAGGAGCAGACGTGCCCCCCGAGCCCGGGGAGGCTCTCACCATCACCCACCCAGCGCAAGCCCCGAGCCCAGGACCTTCTGGCTCAGCAGCAAAATAAGAGGGGCCTTGCGATCTAATTAGAGCATCGCCAGAAGCCAGTTCTCCATCCCCTCCAGCTTCCTTAGTAGACCCCATTTCCCCTTAATTGCAGCTTTCATGAAAACAATCCACTGGGGCTGCGGTGCCCCATCCTTGGGCTCAGGCCAACAGCAAACATTTCTCTGTAGTCATGCAGATTTCTGGATGGCAGCTGCTCCTTCCTTCCCTGGCAACTGTCAGGAGCCCTTCCCTTCTCCTGGTCCCCCCAGAAGATTCCAGGCCATGATACCTCCACCACTTGGCACATGTGGGTGTCACCCCACGGTTTACAAGTTGCTCTCGCAGGGCTGAGTCTCATCTGAGACGAGGCAGATGAGGAAACTGAGGCTTGAGGACTGAAGGGAGCCTCCCATCCCTAATACTCCAGGAAGGTGCTGGCTTCTCTCTAGGCATCTACACTGGCCACCGCCCCACAGTCAAAGTTTTGACTGCTTGGGAGAAGGAAGGACGCTTGAGAAGTGGTGGGCCACAGAAGACATAGCCTAAAACACTGGTTCCTTTAATGACTCTCAAACTGTATTCCCCAGAGGAGCTAGGATGTGGGGCCCCTCCCGCTCCAGGATTTCTATTATTGAGTTCCACTCCCAGCCCTTGTGGAATAAACATGTCCCCACAACAGTTTTGAGCTGGGACATCCTTTGTAGACCCTGAGATGCTTAGCCAGCTTCTCTACCTGGCGCTCAACTGAAGAACAGGAGCCAGCTAGGAATACAGCCAGCTGTGGTGACCCTGCAGACAGACGGTGTCAAAGTTAGAGTGTATATCCCCCTGTTGTGACAAACCCCAAAATCGTGGTTTTAAAGTAGATGGAGGCTGACTCAAGGAAGCTATCTTCTCGTCTCCGCCACGCTGTGCTCAATCGCTCAGTTGAGTCTGACTCTTTGTGACCCCGTGGACTGTAGCCCGCCAGGCTCCTCTGTCCATGGGACTCTCCAGGCAAGAATACTGGAGTGGGTTGCCATGCCCTCCTCCATGGGATCTTCCCAACCTAAGGACTGAACCAGGATCTCCTGTGCCAGCAGGTGGATTCTTTACCACTTGGCCACCTGGGAAGCCTCCCAGCCATCCTGTGTGTGGCTGAATTTGCTCCTCACCATGTCTTCTCACAAGACTTTCAGGCAATTCCTGGCCAGGAAACAAAAGCAGAATCATCCCATTCTCCAGTGGATTCGAATGAAAACTGGTAAAAAAAATCAGATACGACCCCAAGAGAAGACATTGGAGAAGAACCAGGCTGGGTCTATAAGGAGCCTCACACATGAAGTGACACCGATGTATGTGGTGTCAAGGTCACTTGTGTCTGATCACATCACAGTAGAGAGAACGTCACTACTGTCTGAACGGGCAGGTGCGTCTTATGGGACAGAAGGGAAGGCTGGTTCTGTTGTCGGTGTTGCTCAACGAGGGCTTCAGCTTAGTGATAAACATGTGAGAGCTTTTGTTGGAAAAAAAAAAGGAAGCTTTCAAGGGCTTGTCTGCAAGTGTGAGGTTCCCACTAAGTCACTGACCTTAAATTGAACTCATGTAAACTAATACCAGGGTTTAAATTCGCTTATGTTTATAATCACGTCACGTCAGTTCATACATATATTTTGGAATCATGTCATGAGAATTTATTATGTGTAAATTCATCAGAGATGAACATGCCTCTTTGGGCTGAAGTATTTCCATGCTACCAAGTCAATGTCAGTGTGTGGAATTCTGTTTTTGCTTGTTTCTTTGTTTAAAGCCTTTAATTAATCTTTAAAAATTGTTCTATAATAAATACCTGTTTTCATATTTGGGGGAAAAAAAAAAGGTCGTCCCTAGTCCAGCCTCTGGAGAAGCAGGCCATTCAGAGACTCTTTAAATTGCCAAAACCAGGAAAATTCTAGCCAGGCAGGTGAGTCCGGCCTCCTTGATGTGTCTTCTCACTTCAGGAGCATTGGTGCTGCCAAGGGACCCGGGTGCAGCTCATCAAGCCCCCAGGTGTCCGTGGACCAGCGAGTTTATAACCTCCTGCTGGAAGGGTCTGTGCTCTTTGCCCTCTGATCGTCATAGCTGGGTGGGCCCCAGCACTGGGAGATTCCCTCCAGCTGGGGGAGGCTCAATCCCAATCCTCCTCAAAGGGGAGCCGACCCCTCCCCACAGTGACCTGAGCGTCCTGTGTGTGGGACATGGTTCCCACCCCCCATTTTTTAAAAAGCCCCCAGGTTCTTTCAACACCCAGATCCAGTTCTTACCAGTTCCCAAGACTCAGTCCGTTCAAAGCCCATTTTCTCTGGGAAACATTTGAATTTGAAATCGGAGTTTGGGGTTTAGCCTCTGCAGCCTGGCTCCTATTCAATCCCTAGGTCACCTGCCCTGGCCTTTGGAAGCTGGTAATCTTGGGGGGGGCGGGCGGGGGGAGGGTAGAGAGGGCGTGTTGTAAAGTGGTTCCTCCTGGTTCCTGCTCCGAGAGGCCAGACTTGAACTTCCTAGTGTCTGGAAACCATCTGACTGCTCCCCACCATCTGCCCGGCCCCTCCTCTCTGCCACCATCCAGCCTGAAAAGTCCTGCTTCACCTCCCGGTCCATCCACGGCCGGGGAAGGACAGCTGTGAGCTGGGGGCTGCTGCTGCGTGCGGGGTGGCTCAGGTCCCCTCGTCCTCAGAGCAGCCGCCTCCCCAAGGCAGAGTCACGTGGCAGCTGACTGAGGTTTCAGACGTATCCACTCATGAATATCAATCAGGCCTGGTAATTCACAGTAAGTGGGCTCCAGATTGACTAATAAGCAAGGCTTTCACCCCAAACCGGGGCCCGGGGAAGGAGAGTGGCAATGGCGTGCAGCGGCAGGCAGGTGTGGTCACGATGTGACCAGAATCGGGAGACCTGATGGCAGGGCTGCAGGCGGTAAGGCAGTCCACATGTGGCCGCTCGCACCGAGGGGCTGCCAGATGGCTTGGGGAGTAGGGGGGCCCCTTACAGAGCAGCCAGCACCCTGTGGGAGCTGGGGGCAGGCCCTGGACCCCGGACCCAGAGCACGTGAAAGGGGCTGGGGAGAGGGGATGGGCTCTTCCGAAGATGACAGCACCCACGCTGGTGGCTGACAGGCATTGAGGGTGGGGGACCCTAGCTGAGAGCCGGGTCAGCCTCTCCTGGGGATCTCCTGACCATGGTCGCAGGGACCAACCAGAAACCCCAGGAGAGCCGTGTTGCCAGGGGCAGACCATCTCAGGAGGACCGAGACTTTCATCACCAAGTGAGGAAGGCCTGGTCCTGGGAGCTGTGGCCACATCCCGTGGGCGCCAAGCTCACCCACCCTCCCCGCAGCCCAAGGTCCGTGAATCTGAATCAGGCACAGCTGAGTGGGAAGGGCCAGACTACTGGCTGGATCCCAGCTCAACAGCTTGCAACGAACTCTGTGACCTCGGGGCCAGGTGGCCTGGTCTTTCTGTGCCTCAGTCTCCTCTTCTGTAAAATGGGGATGACAGGAACACCCACGTTGGAGGATTCAGTGAGTGGGCCTTGGTAGGTGATTACCCCGCTGTGTGACTCAGGCTGGACGCTGAACCTCTCTGAGCCCTGACCCCATTTGTAGGTTGAAAGAGATATAAAGCCCTGGCACACAGTGGGTGGGAGAAGATCCTTCCTTCCTTCTTTCCCTCGGCCTCCCCTGCTGTGGTCTTGGCTCATCTACCATCCTAAGTGACCATCAGCACCACTGCTCTAACAATGGATATATTTACTTAATCCTCACAAGATAGGCACCGTGATCACCATCCTCATCGCCAGTTGAGGAATCAGAAACCCAGAGAGGTTAATTGCCTTGCCCAAGACCACACAGCTCCAAGGTGAGCCAGAGCTGGAAGCAGGTGGCCGACTCCAAGAGGTGCTATTCCCCACCCAGCCCTGATCCTCTGTGTCTGCCTCTGCCTGCTGTCTCTCAAACATGGGAACACAGCCCCACCCACCTGAGAAAGCCCTGGTGAGGCTCTGAGCCTCCCTTCCTGCTTGTTCCTGTGAGCTGGAATCTTCCCTCCAGCCAGGCTGATGGCAGCCAGAGCCTGTCCCTTTTCCTTTTGCACATGGAGTGTTTAGATTTTATATATATATATTTTTGGCTGTGCCAGGTCTTAGTTGTGGCATGCAGGATCTAATTCCCTGACCAGGGATCAAATCCAGGCTCCCTGCATTGGGAGTGCAGAGTCTTAGCCACTGGGGCTTCCCAGGTGGCGCTAGTGGTAAAGAACCTACCTGCCAAGGCAGGAGACTCAAGAGGTGCAGCTTCGATCCCTGGATTGGGAAGACCCCCTGGAGGAGGGCATGACAACCCACTCCAGTGTTCTTGCCTGGGGCAGAGGTGCCTGGCATCTACACGATCCGTAGGGTTGCAAAGAGTTGGACATGACTGGAGCGACTTCGCACACACAGTCTTAGCCACTGGACCACCAGGGAAGTCCGTGTTTGAGTTTTTAAACAGAGCTCGTGAAGGCCTGCAGAGACTTCATCCTACTCCATCCTTCACTTCCCTGGGGTCCTGCCCCATTGGTGCCACAGTCCCTAACTGTTAGCATGCAATTGTTCCAGAAGCAGCACCTGCCCTCCCGCCCCTCTTCACCGTGGGTGTGGGGGCAGCATCGGTGTTCAGACTCCCATCAAGAACCTGTGTTCTGTCTCCAAAGGCAGTCGGTTCTGTCAGGGATGGTGGTCAACCCAGAGTAAGGACTTGAGTGATCTGCGGCCCGCATGAGGACACCCTGAGGCTCCCGGGCACACCTGTGACAGAGTCTCAGGGCTGAGGTCTGGGTCCTAATGACTCAGCTGTCTTTCCTCACGAGCTCAGCCCTGGACCTGGGGATTCAGTGACACAGTTCAGTCCAGTGATCGATGACCGAATCCTCACCACGGCCCACGGGCACTGCTCTTTCCCCCCATTTTGCAGATGGGAAAACTGAGGCCCAGGGCTATGTCAGGGACATCCCCGGAGTCTCCTGGCTCCTTAGAGGCTGGGGTGTTCCTGCCGGGTCTTCTTGACATTCATCCACGAGCCCCAGACCACTAGCCGAAGGCTTTGAGAGAGAAGGTTGACTGGCACTTTCCCCAGACCAGGCCCCATGGTCCATGGAGAAGAGCAGCAGACATAGCCCCCCTCAGGGCCCGCAGGCTGGGCAGGAGCTGACTGTGTTCAGACTGTGGCAACTGAGACTGCTGAGCAGGGGCACGCCCTGGGGACACTGGGGATGTGCCCAGCTCTGATGGGGTGTGTGTTTGTCTGTGCGCCCAGTGTGCAAAGGACAGGGAAGCTGGGCACACACATTCCGTGTCGTCCAGAGCTTAGCTTTGGCTTTGGAAATCTGTGTGCCCTGCATAAGCCACCACCTCTGCTGCCCAGACAGCAACCAGGACACGTTTCCAGCATCCTCTGGGCCCCTCCCCACCACTCTGATTGAGGCTGTTTCTCTGATTCAGGACAACAAACCGGTGGTTTACAAACCACAGTCTCTGTGACCCGAGGAGGTGAAGAGGTCAGATGCCTTCGTCACAAACAAAGTCTGGGTCCATCCCTGCAGGGCCTGTAATATAAAATCAGGCAGAGGGAAGGGCTGCCATCAAAGCAAGCAGAGGACACCAGAAGTGGGCGGGCGGGACGCCCTCACACGGGCTCGGGGGCCAGCTCACTGATGAGGCGGCAGTCACCCACCATCCCTGGGTCCTTGTGAGGACCGGCTGAGCCAAAGCTCACCGGGGACCTCACTCAGTGGCTGGCGTGCAGTAAATGCTCAATAAACGGCAGTGCTGTAGGGGGCGATCAGCATTGTTCACTCTCATCGATTCCTAAGGAGACGCCAGGTCAGCTTCAAATTCCCCAGTCGAAAATGCAAAGATGGGCGATGGTCACGCGGGGCCCTGGGGAATAGCTGAGCCGATTTGCTGCTGCTGCTGCTTTTCATTTGCATCTCAAGTGAGTCTCCGGGCCTCCAGGCTGCAGGGGAGCTCGGCGTGGAGGCGTGGAGGCGGTGGGTGCCCGGGACACCTGCCTCCTGGTCCCAGAGCTTCCAGTTTCTCCCCCACTCCTTGGGGAGGGGGCAGAGTGAGGGTCGGCCGTCGGGGCTCGGGAAGCCCAGCCCACTGCCTCCCATGAAACACTGGGTGGTTTCTCATTTTCCCCTTGAGCAGTTTCACAGCCCAGTTAAACCTGCGGCGAAGGCTCGATGGGATGGAGACCCAGGCCTGGGAAAGGAGGAGGGTGAGGGAATAAATACGCCTAGCCTGGCGCCCTGCCCCCATCAACAACAAATGTGAAATAACCAGGAAGAGCTCAAGGGAGAAAGTGATTTACAGACACTGGCCCTGGCCCCTCCCCAGACCCACTATGAGTATTCGCCAAATACATAAATATTCCCAGCCTATAGATTCCGCTTCGGACATTTATTTTGCCAACCAGGCGTCAAACCTTACAAAGACACCCTGTTCCAGCTCTTTGAAAGCAGAGGTTTGTCCCCTGGTTCATCCCCCTAAGTGTGGCTCAGCTGCAGACTTCTTTTGCTCATAGAGATACTCTTTAGGTGGCCAACCAGAGTCTGATCATTTTGTGTATCAGAGCCGTGTTGGAGTCGAAAGCACATCTATTGAGAACCTCTCCTGAGCCAGGTTCTCATGAATAATGTCCATCTGTAACGTGTGAGTAGAGGTCATGTACCCATTGTCCAGATGTAGAAACTGAGGCTCTGAGCGACATGGAGTACCTTTCCCAGGATTACACAATTCAGACACTGCAGAGTCAGCCTTCAGAGGCTGGGGTCTGTCTGACTCTATGGCCAGTGCTCTTTTCAAAAAACACCCTGATGGGGGGGAGCAGTGAGGAAGAGAAGGGTCTTTCTGGGCCATTATCTTGAGAAGGGTCTCCAATCTTAGGTCCAGGCAGTCCCAGGCCAGCCACAGTCCTGATAGCATCATCTTACCTTCTGGCTCACTGGCCCCTTTGCAACTCACTTTCAATCAGCCGGAGCAGCTGAAATGAGATCCCCCAGCAAGTGTTGGCCCAGGCCCGCCAGCCATGGACGGGCATCTCCAAACACTGTTCCTCCCTGTTAGAACCAGAATCAGATTTAACCAGGGACTGTCCAGGCTCGGCTGCACTGAGGCTGGCTTCATGGAACCTCGAAGTGTCAAAGTCTTCAGGAGTCTAGCCCCACCGTATCCTTGCCTGTCTTTGTCCCAGTCTCCAGCTTTGCGATATTTCTTAGAACAGAATCATCCAGCTGGGGCCTTGGGGCTTCACTTTGCAGCCCCTCTAGTGAGCATTCCCTGCCCTTGCTTCCTCCAGGAGGCCTTTCCTTCCACCGTATAAAGTAGCACCACTACCCAACCAGCTCTGTGCTCTGACTGTTTCATTTTCTTCCTAGCACTTAGCACCCTCAGACATACTTTTTGATGATTTATTATTTGTCCCTCCTTCCTATCAATGAGCAGATGGGTCCTCTCGGTCACTGGTAAGTCCTCAGAGCCCAGCACATCATCTGGGACAACGGCGTATGGATACCCAGAAAAGGAATCAGTTCCGCAAGCAGCCAGTAGGTTCTTTCTCCTTCAGTCGGGATGGCTCTGCCAGGAGAGTCTCACCCCCACTTCACAGATGAGAAGACTGAGGCCCCGGGGCCCACCTAGGCACAGAGATCCCCCTGTTGTTTCACCCTCCAGTGGCAGCCAGCCACAGGACCCTTTCCCCTGCGTGAAGGACGGATGTCCATCCAACTCTTGGCAAGCTGCTTTCTGAAAGTGACAAAGGAGAATACAATCAGACAAGAAGTTGGAAAGTTGAGTTGGCCAGAGGGCCTCCGGGCGGGGCTGCAGCCGCTGTCTGCGCCGGAGCCGGAGCGGCCACGGGGTCTAGGGGTTTGCTGGCAGACGGCCGGCTGAAGGCTCGCGCCTCCACTTAGTTAGAATGCAGCCGTTAGATCGCTCCCTTCTCTCTGATGGCAGCGAGTGATTGACACTTACAAATTACCCAGCCGAAAGTGTCGAGTCTTTGACCCCTGAGTAACATCTTTGGCAAGCCTGAGATTTGCCAGCATTTTGTCATCTAATTACTACAAATCCCTTGAAAATTCACTGGCTGGTGAATTTTTAATGCGGGGCAATTTCAATGTGATGCATTGCCCAGATGGGTTCTTGTGTTTCTCACCTCTCTCTCTCCCTCTCTCTCCCTGTCTCTCTCTCGTGCTCACTCTCCATCCCTCCTCACTTAACTTTAATAATCTCACAAACTTCTGGATGAGCTGGCAGCCGGACCCCAGCCTGAGTCGGGGCAGAGCTGTTGGAGGCTGTGCTGTCTGCCCATCTGATCATGTCTCTGCTCTGTTCTTTGGAAATGGCCATACGACCCGTCCTAAGAAGAACGCTTCATTCCTGCCTCCCAGCCAGCTTGTGGATCTCTGCCCTCTCCCTGTTCGTGTCCCCAACTAGCACAAAAGACTAAGCTATAAAGTAAACCAGACTCCTTCACGACACGCTGTGTGAGTGGTCACTTACCCCGAGCAGAGGGGCTGGTAACTATTTGTCAGGTTGGTTACTTTCACGCTAAATCCCTGGGCAAAGCAAGTATTTCAAGACATTATTTAATCTTTTCCCCCTAGTTCTTTAGACCCTTGAATGATGGCACTCACCAAGGCAGGGGAGAGAAGCTACTTTTTTTCGGAGCAGAGGAGAGATTATACCTTCCACTCCATGTACCCAGACAACCTCCTGCCTCCTCCGACCCCCAAGGGATGCCCGATTTTCTGCGTCCAAGCACCCCACTGACCCACCGGTGCTGAGGATGAACTTGGACCATCAACTGCCAAGAAGCCAGCACTTAGAGCTTGCTCCCCACAGGAGCAGAACTATTGTCAAACCACGGGTGAGAAGTGGCCGGTGAACAGGAAACCCGACTCTGTTCTCTCCCAGAGAATCGTCCTCCTGTTGTGGCTCAGTTTTCAAATATTTCTTACTCTTTTTTTTTTTTTTCCTTCTTTCACCTTTTCTATCTATATCAGATTCTTATTTTTCATACAAAGACAAGATGCCTTTTAAACTTCACCCCCAGAACAGCCCACAGTGGTAAGGTTTTCTGAGCTGACAACGCGGAGAGTAAAAACGATGGTCGCACCCGTGTTCTGGTTGTTGACCTCTTGGAGATAAGTCCCTCCCAGCCACCCCGCCAGCCCTCTCCACCCCCGCCCCCCACCCCCCTATTCAGGGAAATGAGCTTTTGCTTTTCAGCCCCACTTCTGCTTACATATGTACACGGCTGATAAAATATTCCACTTCACCCCTTCTCCCCATGGGACCCGCCATCTTACGGGAAGAGGGTTTGTATGACAGCGACCGCGACAGACCGCGTGTCGCCTGGAAACAGTGGTGGTAGTGGGGAGGGGTGTGGGCAACTCTCTCCTTGCCACTCCTTTTTATTCAGATTCCTTCCTCTGCTTCTGAGGACAGCCATTGCTGGAGAGAATAGCCCTGAGCCGCCTCCGTGGGCTCCAGGCAAGGCCCAGGTGTTCCCCTCTCCTGTCCTTCTCGTCCTTGGAAGGAGAGATGCTGTCCCAGCCCCGCCCACTCCCTGCCTGGCCACAGCCCCCTCCCCTGGACATCCCCCAGGGCCACCCAGACACGCAGAAAAATCAGCTCTGCCCCAGCTGTGGCTGTGCAGTGCCCCAGGTCCCCCTCCCTGATGCCCCCCAAATGTTGGGGCCAGAGCAGAGTCGGGCGGCAAAGTTGGCTGGACCAGAGGGAACCTGGCAACTGGAGAAGGAGTTGAGCCTTGTCCACAGGGACGAGGATGTCACGGCCAGCAGAGGTTGTCCAAGAAGGAAGGAGATTGAAGAACGGTCTGGGAGTCCCACTCACAGAGGCCCCCGAAGGGATGTGACGCCACACTGCAGACCCTGATCCCTGCTCCCCTCTCTGCCCACTTGCTTCTCTCATGTCTCCCTTCACTGATGTTCTCAAACCCAGAACATTCCAGAGGCCAAAGCAGGGGCTGAGGGAGATATCCCCAGGTTTCTTTCTAACCCCCTTTTACAAAAAGCTCCAGCTCCCTGCTCTGTGTTCATGGGACCAGGGACTTGCACCCAGCATTCTTTTTTTTTTTTTTTTTTTTAATATTGCTTAATATGCCATAGTGCAAGTTCAAATTTTTTTTTTTTTTTGGCCATGCTGGGTGGCATGTGGGATTTTAGTTCCCCAACCAGGGATTGAACCCAGGCCCTCTGTATTGGGAGTGTGGAATCCTAGCCACTGGACCACCAGGGAAGTCCCTGAATCCAGCATCCTGAGAGCTGCCCCCAAGGGTCTGTTTGTGCAGAGTTTCAGCAGGCTGGGTCCCCAGGGGCAGAGCCACAGACACCATGCTAAACAGAGCTTCCAGTGGAGTGTGGGGTTCCTGGAGGGACAGAGACTTCTAGAGGTAGGAAGAAAGTGGGGTTCTAACAGGAAGACAACTGGCATTCAATAAGCACCCACTTGGTGCCAGACACCAGGGTGGCAAAGATGATAGACGTGGCCCAGGCCTCGAGGGGTTAAAGTTTACCGGGAATGACCTCTGTGTGCAGATGACCCCTCAGAAGGGGGGCATCAGGTAGCAGGTTGCCAGGTGGAAGCCGGGGCAGCTACAGTGGTCTTCGTGGGCCAGGAACCACTCGTGCCTTGAGACCCTCCTAAGCCTGAGCTGCGTGGTTTTCAGGCAAGCCTTTTTCACACAAAGGTGCCCCACGCGCATTTTGCATGAAATAAAGCCTGGTCCCTCCATGCCGTGGTCCAATTAACACAAACTAGCAACACCGGGGCCACGTGAAAAGAAATGCATTGGGGCTTAAAAATAAGAGAGCGCTGTAAATGATTAGTTCTGTTTATCTGCCCATGGATGCTACCCGTCATCCCCCTTGTGGTCCTCAAGACAGGAGTGAAGCAAAAAGGCTGATGGCAAGTATGAGGGTGCCTTTATTATGACTCAAAATTCCTCTGCTTTTTTCTCCTTTTGTTTTATTTTGGAGTGTGTGTGTGTGTTTGTGTACACGCATTTTACTCCTAACAAAAGTGCTCTCATTTGAAGGTCTGGTTTTATCTGAACCATAGTCTCTGCTTGCCAGTTTCTGCCAACAGTTCTGAGACTATCGACATTTTTTCCCTCCACCTTTTCATTTATTCATTCAGCAAATATTTTGGGGGAGCCTGGCATTGTGGTTTGCATGGAAAGACATACTGCTCAAACAGAAAGTTCTGTTCTCCCTAAGTCTCGTGAGGAGAGAGATGATAAAGCAAATCATACAAATACAAGGCTGATTTCACGTAGGGATGAGGGTTAGTGAAAGGGCCAACTTTGGTCTGGGAAGGCCATGCTGAAAAAGTGACATTTAAGCCAAGACTTGAAGATTGAAAAGAAACCACCCATGCGTGATGGAAGTGGAGGTGGGATGCAGGATCTTGGGCAGAGAGACAAGTGAATCCAAAGAAGCAGGGGAGCCTTTCTTTGAGGACAGAAAGTTGGCCAGGGTTCCTGGAACCGAGTGGATGATATAAAGGATGGACACGGGAGATAATTAGAGGCAACTGTCGAAGGCTCGCCATTCTCTCAAACAGGAAAGACGTAAAGGTTCCAACAGTGATGTGTGGGAGGGGGGTAGAGACAAGACGTGGCAGATGCTAGGGGATAAACAGTTGTTTCCAATCTCCTTCACCTGTGCTGCCCTCCACTTGCTTTCCCAACCCCCTTCTCCCCATGGCAGCTAGAGGCATCTGAGAGACAGTTCTAGGCAATCAGACATAAGCAGAAATCTGCTAGAAGCTTCCTAGGAAAGTTTGTATTTTCCTGACAGAGAGAGTGAAACTGCAGCATCTTTCTTTTTGCCTTTAATTTGGATGTGATGGTTGGTGCTGCAGCATCCATTTTGCAACTTTGAGGGCAAGGTCAAGAGAATCACAAAGACAGACAAACCATTTATAATCCACACTTCCCTCTAGATTTTTTACTATATGAGAAGAATGCCCCCCCGCCATTCATTTAAGATACAGTTAGTTGGTTTTTCTGTTATGTGCTGTCAAAAGCCTTCCTGGGCTGGTACATACAGTAGGGAATTGGGACTGGAGAGAAGTGAATAACAATATGGACGAGTCTGAGTTCAAAAGCATCAGACTTGGGACCTCCCTGGGGGTCCAGTGGCTAAGACTCCACACTCCCAATGCCTGGATTCGATCCTTGGTCTGGGAACTAGATCCCACATGCCACAGCTGAGTTCTCATGCCACAACTAAAGATCCCCGAGTACCACAACTAAGACCTGTCACATCCAAATAAATAAATTAAAATATTTTTTAAAAAAGCATCAGCCTTGAGATTCTAACATGGAGCATCAAGTGTGGAAGAGCCATCTTTGACAAATGAACCTACTGTTTACTTGAATCTCTCTGCTTCAAGTGCCATATTTATCAGGAAAGGCTAATAGGAGATGAATCAAGATTGATACACACCCTTTATTTACATGTGATCCTTATTTCATCCAAAAGCAAACTGTCTGTGGACAGACATCACTCTTTCAGAAAGACTGCTTTCTGGGTTTTAATTCATGTATTTATTGAACTTTGATGGAGAAAAAGCCAAAGAGATGAAGGGTGAATCAGAGTGATAAGAAGAAGATTTTTCTGCACAAGCCCCCAGAGGCCCTTATGCTATTTCCTGGATTTCTGGGATTTGAGGGACATTGTGACAATAAACGTTGACATTGTGACAATAAACATTATTGTGGAAAAAAAAATTATTCAATGTTCTGTGTTCTCAGGAGGCCTAATAAATCCTTGATAAGTGAAGGTATGCCTCAAAATAGAAGTCATATGATGGCCACAAACTTCAGAGTTCCTAGAGTTGAGGCCTCAGAAATGTGATGGTTGAAAGCACAGATGACAAGGATGGGACGAACACAGAGCCCTGGTTCCTAGAATCTGGCATCAGGGCCATTCTGATTCTGCCCCCTTAAGCTGGTTCCAGCTGAAGTCATGGTCCAAGTGAACCAAGAGAAGCCGTCATGCCTCAGGGGAAGGGGCCAACGCTGCGGCTCAGATGCTGAACCCACCGCTCTCTGCCTAAGCTTGACATTCCATCAACAAACGTGTTGAAGACCTACTATGTCCATCCTGACTGGGGTGTTGAAATCATCTGGGTGCAAAGGATCATTAATATAAAAGGTGGATGTCAAGGTAGCTGCCAGGACTGAGAACTGAGGACATCATGACGGCTATGTTCTCTGCAAGAAAGTGTGCTTTTAGCTGCCTCTCAACCAGGACGCCCCTGGAGGAGGAAACGAGAACCTGCTCCAGTTTTCTTGCCTGGAGAACCCCCATGGACAGAGGAGCCTGGTGGGCTACAGTCCATGGGGTCACAAAGAGTCAGACACAACTGAGTGACGAGCACGCAACCAGGACATGATCATTCCATGCCTGGAAAACGCCAGAAGTGGCATAAGTGCTGAGAATCAAACTAATGTTGATATTAGCATCATCTGGAACGTTTTAAGGTATAGCAGTTTGGAGGAAGTATCCCAGGCTCTTGGTGTTACTGAAAATACAAAGATTTCAGGAAAGAAGCTAGGAGACATGCAGAAACCCCATGTACCTTGGACTTGGCTCTGCTTTCTGCCCGGCTCTGCCACAGCTCAGCCCTTTCTACTGCTGAAGGAATGTGGCCACATGGGATTCTAACTTTCTTTTTCCCTAGTGCAAACAAATTTATCATCAAAAATTAGATTTGGGGTTAGTTGCGTCATGTCATGTCACAAAGAGTCGGACAAGACTTAGTGAGTGAACAACAACACGCAACAAGGTGAAGGAAGAAAAGAATAAAATATCATTTAAGTGACTGAGCAACGACACAACAAGGTGAAGGAGGAAGAGAATAAAATATCATTTAAATCAGGACACAGACACAAAAATGTCTGTATCAGAATGTTAAACAGCAGCTCAGATTGCAGAGTCTACAGGCTGGAAACCACCCAGATGTCGATCAACAGTACAATGGGTAAATAAACTGTGGCGTGTTCACACAACGGAATACTTGTCAGCAATGGGAAAGAAACAAATGACGTACCCACCTGCACGGGTGAAGCTCACAGATAGTGCATCATGGAGTGAAAGAGGCCAGACACAAAACCACTGTGATTCCACTTGGTCCAGAGTTCAAGGAGAGGCCAAACCAACAGCTGCTGATAGAAGTCAGAAGAGTAGGTCTCCCCGTGGACTGAAGCAGTGATGGAGGGGCTTTAGGGAGGCTGCCACGGCTGGTCATGTGTGCATGCATGCTCAGATATGTCCGACTCTTTGCGACCCCATGGACTGTAGCCCGCCAGGCTCCTCTGTCCATGGGATTCTCCAGGCAAGAGTACTGGAGCAGGTTGCCATTTCCTATTCCAGGGGATCTTTACCACCCAGGGATTGAGCCCAAATCTCCACATCTCCTCCATTGACTGGCAGATTCCTTACCACTGAGCCACCTGGGAAGCATGCCATGGATTGGAGATGTTCAATATCTTGGTCTGGGTTGTGGTTACATGGGTGTTTACACAGGTTAAAAATTCTTAGATGTGCATTTTAATTTATGTCTCCATCTTTTAAAAAAAGGAACTACATAGTTAATCACATCTGTGTCATCCTATTATAAAACCTGTTATGTGATTCATCTGCATCTGCCTGCATATTAGGATACCCTGAGGAGTTTCTTTAAAAATGCATCCCTGGGACTTCCCTGGTGGTCCAGTGGTTAAGAATTCAACTTCTAATGCAGCGGACACAGGTTTGATCCCTGGTCTGGGAAGATCCCACATGCTGCGGGGCAACTAAGCCCACACGCCTCAACTAGAGAGAAACCTGCATGCTACAATGAAGAGCCCTCAAGTAGCACTGAAAGATCACATATACTGCAAGTAATACCCAACGCAGCTGAAAATAAATAAATAAATATTTTAAAAAACAAACACGGCCCTTAGGACTTCCTTGGTGGTCCAGTTAATAAGACTGCTCACACCCAATGCAGGGGACCTGGGGTCAATCCCTGGTCACGGAACAAGATCCCACATGTCGCAACTAACAATCCTGTATGCCTCAGCTAAGACTCAGCGCAGCCAAATAAATATTTTAAAAATAAATATTAAACATATTAAATAAATATTTTTAAAAATAAAGTATATTTTAAAAGCATAAGTAAATAAATAAAAATTGGGCTTCCCCAGTGGTTCAGATGGTAAGGAATCTGCCTGCAATGCAGGAGACCCAGGTTCGATCCCTGGGTCAGGAAGATCCCCTGGAGAAGGGAATGGCAACCCACTCCAGTATTCTTGCCTGGAGACTCCCATGGATAGAGAAGCCTGGCAGGCTACAGTCCAGGAGGTCACAAGAGTCTGACAACTCAACGAAGACCCAGGGCAGCCAAATAAATATTTTTTAAATAAATATTAAAAATATTAAATAAATATTTTTTGAGAGAGAGCACATTTTTAAAAACATATACAAATAAAAGTTAAAAATAATAACACATACCTTGATCCCACTCCCAGGGGTTCTAGAATAACTTGTCTGGGACATGGGTGATGTTTCAAGGCTCTCCAGGTAATGCTGGTGAGCAACCAGGGTTGAGAACTGCTGCTCTGATGAGCCAATCCGCAGCCACGCATGAAGCTTCCAACCTGGGACTTCTGTCTCAAGAACAGCCCTATCCTCCCTCCCTCCAGATGTTTTCCATCTGTCCCGAGAGATATCAGAAATGACTGAAAGCTGGGATGGTCTCTAGCTCCAAAGAATCTCAAGTGAGAGGTTGGCACAGACCTCAGGGGGAAAAAAGGCTTTGTGGACAAGATGGATCTCAGGTTAAATGGGTCAAATGGAAGCCGAGGGAGAGTGGAAGGACAAGCATTCTAGGGTGGAATGGCATGAATGGAGACACAGAGGCAGACCAGCCTCACCGTGAAGCGCACTACCCGTCTCTTAGGGCCTAGCCCAGCTGGAATCCTCTCCCTGGACTCTCCTATGCCTCCTCCTCACCTCACATGGTCTTTGTACATCCCTCAACTTACCAGTGGTTGCTGCTGCTGCTGCTAAGTCCCTTTAGTCGTGTCTGACACTGCGACCCCATAGACAGAATCCTCCGTCCCTGGGATTCTCCAGGCAAGAACACTGGAGTGGGTTGCCATATCCTTCTCCAATGCATGAAAGTGAAAACTGAAAGTGAAGTCGCTCAGTCATGTCCGACTCTTAGCGACCCCATGGACTACAGCCTACCAGGCTCCTCCGTCCATGGGATTTTCCAGGCAAGAGTACTGGAGTGGGGTGCCATTGCTTTCTCCTCCCTCCAGTGGTAGACTATCCATTTTGCAAGCCTGGCTCCTTATTAAACTATAAGCTGCCCCAAATACCATCATTGACATATCTGCTTTTGAACCCCACACCTTCTGACCCCATTTCTTGGGTCAGCAGGAAGAAAGGGATAATGTTTCCAATGGGAAGTCAGGCTGAAGATGGTGTCAAATAGATCTGACCCCAAACGGCTCAGCTTATAAGTGGTAGAGGTTAACTCAGGATCAGATGCTGGACACCATCCGTTTGCCCAGATCTACTGTCCACCTGCTCTGTACCCGGGAGGCTGGGCAGAGGCACTGCATCAGTGGACCCCTTTCAGGCTCCCAGGTGCGTGTGACCCATGGGAAGCTCTGGAAGAAGACAAGAGGCAGGAGGAGAAAGAGACTGGGGCACGGATTCATCAGCTCCCCCTGCTGTGGGGTCACCAGCGCTGTATCCTTCTGCCAGAGGTCACAGCCTCTGACCGACACTTCTCTCCATCAGTTACGGCAAGGTTTCTCAGCGGTTTTCTTTTTTTCCATCATCATCCTTCTCAGAAGGCTTTTTAAACATTTTTCCCCCAATCCCTTATCCTTTCCCATTATTGAGACTGTAATACCACAGATACACTGTAGATGTGTTTCTATGTGCTGTGTATGTGTGCGTGCTTCATAAATAGAGTAAGATTATCTCCATAAAAAGAGTAAAAAATAATACACCCATAGAGTCCCAGGGCTCCATGTACATAATTTGAAAACTGAAATAACAACTAATGTCTATGGAACATGTCGTAGAAACACGGTGCTGTTCTGAGCGCTTGACGTGTATTCATTAAATTTTCCCTGCCATGTACAGTTCATATCTATGCCCATTTTCCAGATGAGAAAACAGATTCAGAGAGGTTAGGTAACTCATATAAGTCCACACAGTAAGTGGCCATGTCAGATGAAGAACTCAGGGAATTCTGTATGTGGGTGTGTGCTTGTGTGCATGCATGTGCTAAATCGTTTCCGTTTGTCTGATTCCCTGTGACCCCATGGACTGTAGCCCACCAGGCTCCTCTGTCCAAGGAATTCTCCAGGCAAGAATATTGGAGTGGGTTGCCGTGCCCTTCTCTAGGATATCTTCCTGACCCATGGTCTATAATCATGATGTTTGATGGAAAAATCTGGAAAAATGGGCACTTTCCAGGTGGTAAAGAAGTGGTAAAGAAGTCACTGGCCAATGCAGAAGATGTAAGAGACCTGGGTTCGATCCCTGGGTTGGGAAGATCCCCTGGAGATGGACATGGCAACCCACTCCAGTATTCTTGCCTGGAGAATCCCATGGACAGAGGAGCCTGGTGGACTGCAGTCCGTGGGGTCGCAAACAGCCGGACACAACTGAAGCGGCTTAGCACGCACACACACAAACCACAGGCAGTGGTCACATGCAAGTCTGAGAACACAGGTGGGCCTTTCTTTACCAGAAATGTTTGAAATTTTCAATCAGAAAGATAACATAGAGGTTTTTAAAAAGAAAGTCAATCATACTTTTCTTGCTGACCCTTGGGGCAGGTCCTGAGCGTGTGACCCTATGTGTGCCGATGCGTGTGTGTGTGTGTGTGTGTGTGTGTGTGTGTGCGCGTGTGTGTTGGGGTAGAGAGAGAAACTTCCAGAAAGTCACAAGCTGGGGGGAAAGTTGCCCAGGTGCCAGGCACTGTGAGGCTGGATTACGAGGTGATGCCCATTTTGCAGAATAGGATGCAGATTCAGAGAGGTTGGGTACCTTATCAAAGGCCACATAGGACGTGGTCATGCCAGGTGAGGCGCTCAGGGAGTGTGTGTGTGTGTGTGTGTGTGTGTGTGTGTATCTGTGCTCACAGGTGACTGAGGGCCATGCTGTCTTCCCCTGATGTCCTCAAGGTGTGTGCCTACATTGGGGGTAGGCCTTGGGGGGGTCCCCCAAGAAAAATCTGCGGCTGCCTCAAGCCCCTGGAACTTGCTGGAGCCAAGGGCCTCGCCCTCCAGGGGGACCACAGTCACCCCGCGAGTGTGAACACCCCTCCCCCCGCGTCCCCCCAGAGTTCACAAGGCAGGAAATTCTCATTTTCACCCAGAAGACAGCCTGTCTGTCGGAGAGCTAGGAGCCTCCCTCTATTTTTTTTTTCCTGAATGATAATTTCCCCCCCTTTTTTTTGTAGCTAAAAATCACCCAGGCTTGTCCAGACGAGAGGGCAGAAAATTATGCAGTGAAAGAGAAGGGAAGATAATTTCTCTGGGTCACAGGCATTCTCACTTGTCATCCGTCTGCAAGAGGAGAAGCGGAGGGTGGGGGAACCAGCCGGGATGCGAGAGCAGCGGATGAAAATGAAGGCTGGCCCAGATCCATCACTGTCCGCCTCGGCGCTCCCTGGGGGGATGAGCCTGGGGGAGGGCGCGAGGCAGGGATGGGGGCTTTGGGCTCTGATCAAGGGGCCAGGAAGAGAGGGAGAGATGCAGAGGGCCAGAAGGAGGGCAGGCCTGCTGTCCCAGCCAACAGGCCCCCACATCCCCCTCCCCAGGCCTCAGTTTCCCCGTCGAGAAAACAGGGACGAGAACGCCCTCCTCCGCATACCACCTGCGCCTCTCACCCATGCCAGAGACAACAGATGGGAATGTTCTGGAGAATGTGGACCATAAGAATACAGAGTCTGGGGACTTCCCTGGTGGTCCAGTGGTTAAGAATCCACCTTGCAATGCAGGGGAAGCGGGTTCAATCCTGATCACCAAACTAAGGTCCCACATGCCCCAGGGCAACTAAGCCTGCGTGCCACAGCTAGAGAGCTACAGTGAAGGATCCTTCATGTTGCAAAGAAGATCTTGTGTGTAGCAACTAAGACCTGATGCATCCAGACAAATTTTTTAAAAAGACACAGGTGTGAGAGGTAACATCACTGAAGCTCACCCAAAGCAGATGAACCTG
This sequence comes from Cervus elaphus, assembly GCF_910594005.1. NCBI lineage: Eukaryota > Metazoa > Chordata > Mammalia > Artiodactyla > Cervidae > Cervus > Cervus elaphus. Next base: position 12,032,014 of record NC_057819.1, on the reverse strand, counting down.
CAGGCTGGAGGTGCGAAGGAGTGAGTTCAAAACCCAGTGCCGTCACAAGGAGGGCTTGGGCAAATCACTCCCTTGTCTGAGCTTCAGTTTCACCATCTGTAAACTGGGGATAATAACACAAGCCATCTCACTGGGTTATTGAGAGGACGAAGGGAGAATTATAAATAATGCCTTTGGCATATAGTAATCTCTCAATTATAATAATATGCTTCCCTATTATATTCCCTATATTATGCTTCCATATTATATTCCCTATAATAATATGCTAAGCCACGGACCTATGTGGCTTAGCAGTAAAGAATTCGCCTGCTGATGCAGGAGACCAGGGTTTGATCCCTGGGTGGGAAAGAACCCTTGGAGAAGGAAATGGCAACCTGCTTCAGAATTTTTGCCTGGGAAATCCCACGGACAGAGGAGCCTGGTGGGCTGCATACAGTCCGTAGGGTCACAAGAGAATCAGACTAGCAACTAAACAACAACAACAAATCGTGATAACAACAGAAATGATAAAAAATTACACGGGAAATGGGAAGGAAATCCGAAAAACAGGAGACGTGTATATGAATGGCTGATTCACTTGGCGGTACAGCAGAAACTAACAAAACGTTGTAAAGCACCTAAACTCCAATAAAAATCAAGTTAAAAAATCACAAGGGAATGACTGGCAGTCACCCAGATTCGTGATGGGTAATGCCTTAGAGTCTCAAAGTCTCCTGTTTTGTTTTTTTTGTTTTTTTTTTTTTAATATCTTCTAAGCTTTTAAAGAGAGGTATGGAATCTATTGTCAGACAAACTGGTTTGAGTCTTAGCTCTACCACACACCGTGTAACCCCAGGCAAGTAACATCACTTCCATGGGCCTTGGTATCCCCATCTGCAGAGAGCAGGTTGTCATACCTCTCAGGGTCACCGGGAAGATTATAAGTACTGAGTGAGGCGTGCCTAGTCTAATGACTGCAGGTCTCCAAAAGTGCCAACTCTTCATCATTTCGTATCATTTCTTTCCCTCTCCCTCCTCTTCTCCTCCCCACCAACTCCTCTGCCTCTCTCCTCTTTGATTAAAAAAAAAAAAAAAAAAAAAAGGATGGAAGGAAGAAAGGATTCTTTTTATTAAAAAAAAAATCAAAACCCCTACTCTGACTTCTCCTCATTTCTTTGAGTTTATCATGTTCCTCCTGTCTTAGGGTCTCAGCATCTACTGTTCCCTCTGCCTAAAATGCTCTTCACCTAATCAATGCCTCCTCACCCTCAGCTCAGGTGGCAAGAATCCTTTCTTGACAGCCTGCCTCTCCTGCCCTGATATTCTCCCTCAGAGCATGGAGAGTTTATGATTTGATAGCATCACCTCCTGCACTGGATGGTAAGCCCACGTAACTTGATTCATTCATTTTACAGATTCTGATTGAGAACCTATCATATGCCAGAATGAACGATGGGGAGGAACAGGAAGCAGGAAAAAGCTAGATCCTTACAAGAAGATAAGTGCAAGAAGCCAAACATGGCTGGAACAAAGTGAAGAGGGAAGGAAAGAGCAGGGAGAGATGAGGTGCAGGGGGAGGTTGGATGACTACAGAAGGCAAAGGGACGCTGTATTAGTCAGCTACTGTAATGATAATGCTGCAGAACAAATGGCCCAACATTCAGTGGCTTGAAACAAAAAGCAGTAAGTATTGCTTCACGAGTCTACGGGTCACATTTCTGGCTTTGTCTGGGCTGTCTCAAGCTGCTGTGGTCTGCCATGGGTCAGGTAGGTAGCTCTACTGATGGAGACTAGCCTGTCTTACATGTCTGAGGGTCAGCTGACTGACAGCTGAGCTAGAACGGCTTCCGCTGGGAGGACTCAGGTCTCTCCCATGTGGTCACTTCAGTAGCAGGTTTGCTTAGGCTCATTCTCCAGGTGGAGGCAGGGCTACGAGAGAGAGCTGAAACTTTAAGGTCTCTTGAGGTCTAGGCTCAGAGCTGGTGTAGCATAACTTCTGCAATAAACTCTTGGCCAAACCAAGCGTGGAAGTCAGTTTGGTCCACCATTTATCTATGTCTGCAATAGCACAGCGCCAGGCACAGGTGAGGATCTCAGTCAATATTTGTGGGATGGACCGACAGGTGGAGGAATAGTGGATGAATGTTCTTGGCCTTTGGCTGGGTCAGAATTACGGGGGTTGGGGTAAAATTCCTCTGTCCCGATAATTAGGAGCCCCCAATCCCCTCCCCCAGGGCTGAAAAGAGGAGTGGAGACAGCATTCTTCCTCCCCAAGTTTAATTAAGTGATCTGCCTCCACGGGGCTAATCCTGTTATCACTGCCCAGAGCCAACCACAGGGGCGGTGTAAAATGTCAGCTGTCTGGAGGGCCTGGTGGGGAGCTGAAAGCCACTGGAATTTGGGGACTGGCAGGGGGTGGAGGGGAAGCCAGAGCCCCCATGGGGGCAGAACATCTGCTTTCCAGACACACACAAAGGGGCAAAGCTCAGTTTCAACCCTATCCCAGGAGGAGGTGCAGAGGAGGGAGTTGGCTAAGAAGCTTCTGCCTCAATGAGTGGACTTTGCTGTGGCCGCTGCCCATCCCAGGCGGCACATTCCAGAATGGATGCTTCCGGCCCCACATTCCCTCTTCTTCTAAAGAGGTGGACACTACCCAGTCATGGACACTCCCCTGTCTGGGACACAAAGTCCTGGGCCACAGGACCTTAGGTTTGGATTCTATGTCAACCATTTCCTGTGTGGCCTTGGGCAAATTGCTTAACCTCTCTGAGCTTCCATTTCTTCCTCTGTACAATGGGGGTGGTAATAGCCATCTTCACATGGAGCGAGTGCTCAGAAAATGCTGTGCAGGGCTTCCTTCCAGTGTTCGTTACAACGAACGGTTCCTTTGTCTCCCCTACCTACCTCTGGGCTCTTGGGAGGAAAGACTGTGTCTTAGACATCGGGCCACCACCCTGCTCCTCCAACGCCACCTATCACCTCGTGGCTTGTGACCAACAAGCCTGGAAGGTGTCCAGAGCACACGCTCAGTGACCTTACCAGGCAGCTCGGCTCAGGGTTTGGCAGGTGTTGCCCCAGCTTTTCACATGTGACTCATTCATTCATTCATCAACAGATTCTGGTTGATACCATTCTCCTGTCTATAATGGGGTGTGGGAACAAAGGCAGGGTCATCCAACAAGACTGTTCCTCTTTGCTCTAACATGTGGTGGTTTTGCTGGGGGCACTTAGAACTCCTCTTTTTCCCTGAATATGATTCCCTAACCTATAGCCTAATATTCCCCAGAAAGGCAGAAGACTTGCTAGTTTCCAGTCATGAAGACTCAGGACACCTGCCAAGGTGGGAGTGTTTAAGAGCAGTTGCTATTTGAGAGAAAGGAACTAAGCTCCCAGGATGGGAATGGGAGGAAAAAGCAGAGCCCAGGGAGGCAAGGACCTTCACTAGTTCCCCAAGCTGACGCTGGAGTCACCTTCATTTATTTATTTATTATATTTATTTATTTGACTGCATCAGGTCTTAATTGCAGCATGAGAGATTTTCGTTGCATCATGCAGGCTCTTTCATTGTGACACACGGACTTTCTAGTTATGGTGTACACGCTCAGTTCCTCTGTGGCATGTGGGATCTTAGTTCCCCAATGTGGGATCAAACCTATGTCCCCCTGTATTGCAAGGCAGATTCTTAATCACTGGACCATCAGGAGAGTCCCTGGAGTCACCTTTATAATAGTCACCAGCTTGTCTCCAGAGCTTTCCACCCATCATATTCTGCCCTAAGCATTTATATTCCATCCTCCAAACAACCTGGGAAGCAGGTACTATTTTTACTCCCATTTTACAGATGAGGAAACTGAGGCTCAGAGAGGTGGTTGAAGTCACACAGCGGGTACATGGGGAGCTAGGCTACCAATGCTCTCAGAACCTCTGTTTTCTCATCTGTAAAATGGGGATGAGTCATTGTGCCTACCTCCTGGGGTGCTCAGAGGATGAGAGAGCTGTGTGTGTGTGTGTGTGTGTGTGTGCCCAGCACAGAGGGAGCAGGTCAGGGAGTCAACCCCACACGCGGCTGCTACCTGGTTCGAGTTCACGGTAATCACCGACCGGAGATGGGAAAAGAGGACTCGTCTGTCTCACGCCACGGTGGTCTCCAGAAGTCATGCAGAAATGGCAACCCCAGAGAACTGCATAAAATCCAAGTGGTAGTTAAATGGGACTCACGAGCGAACAGGAGTAATTAGTGCACTTCCCTCAGAGAGTAAAACCCAAATGTCAGACAATGCCGGGGCCATTAAAGCTGGTCTCGACTGTAGCTCCCTCCTGCCTCTGGCTGGGTCTCCACCAAGCCACTGACCTTCTCGAAGGCCGTGGACAGCACGGTGGGGAACTAGCCAGGCCTGGGGACTCGACTGCAGGACACTGGGTCAGCCTTGCAATCTACTCGTCTCTGGGACCAAAGGAGCCTCAACTTCATCTGTAAAATGGGTTGTTTCCGCCTCATAGAGTTGTAGGGAGAATGAGATGCGGTTATGTGTCTGGAATGTGAGTCATGTGACAGTCACTCTCTGAGAAGTTGGTAAACACTGTGAGGGAGGATAGTGCCTGACACATCATAGGTGTAACAGATGCAGCTGGTAACCACCCTCCACCCCAGATCGCCTTTCCCCAGCACCGGTCTCCCACTATCAAGGTGGCTGCTAAAGGCTTCCAGGTCCAGAGACGTGCCCTTGGCCAAAGGGAACTGCCCTTGAGTAGCCAATTTTGTCACCCCATCTCCCAGGGCAGCCTGCAACCAATGCTTAGTTAATACAGGAATACAAGAGCTCAACCATTTGCTTCAGGAGCTGGGGCAACCCTATGATACCATTCACACCACCCCCTCAATCCTGAGCTCCCCACGGGATTCTAGCTAAAACCACTTCTTCACCCCTTGCATTCCCCTGCTCCATCTTGCTCCTCTCACCTCTTACAAATTTCTTCTGCAAATGCCCCCTTTGATAAAACACTTCTTGTGAATCCCCATCCCAGGCTCTATCTAGAAAGGGAGTCACTTAAGCCCATAGGTGTTCAATAAAGACTTGTTGAATCAAGGTATTGTTTGCTATTCTAAAGCAAGTAGGGTGCCTAGGGTGTACAATTTAAGGGCACACTCATTCCTAGGGTTGTGCACATGCTCAGTGCTGATAAAAAACTCAAAACTGATTATACATTGATCCATCAATAGTCAGCTATGGGGGGCCTTCCCTGGTGGTCCAGTGGTTAAGAATCTGCCTTGCAATGCAGGGGATGCAGGTTCAATCCCTGGTTGGGGAACTAAGATCCCACATACTGCAGAGCATCTAAGCCCTCGTCCCACAATACTGAGTCCTCACACCACAACTAGAGAGTCCATGGGCAGCCAGGAAAGATACCAAATGACTCAACTAAGACCCGAGACAGCCCAATGAATAAATAATTATTTTTTAAAAACCAGCTATGTGAATCATGGGACATCCTGAAAGTTCGTGGTTTTGAAATTGATCCTTGAGTCAGTTGCAGATAGACCTGAGTTCCAATCATGGTAACTGTGACCTCGGGCAAGTCACCTTGGCTCCCTGAGTCTCCATTTCCATATTCCTCTTTCACAGAGCTGTTGAAGGATTTGATGAGACTATGTTAATATGCTTTGCTGTGAAGGTGTCCGAGGTGGGATGTCTCCTTCCCACGGCTGCCCTGTGGTCCCATCCCAGACTGCTGTTGGACTCCTCCATTCTGATTCTCATGGACTGTGCCAGAGAATAAATGATTAACTTTTAATAATGCCTACATCCCCTCTGCTTCCCAGTGGGCAGCTGGATCAATGTCTAAGGAATATTTCAATCATAATTATGATAAAATGAGGTACGCATAGGGGCACCTTATTCTATGAATTGGAAGGAAGGAAGCTAAAAGTGGGACTTCCATGGTGGTCCAGTAACTAAGAATCCACCTTCCAACACAAGGAATGCAGGTTTGATCCCCGGTCAGGGAACTAAGACCCCACAGGCTACAGGGCAACCAAGTCTACATGCTGCAACACAGACGCAGCATAGCTAAAATTTAATAAATAAATAAATAACGGTTGCAGATCTGCAGTTCACTTTCCCCTGAGGGGGCTTCGCAGGTGGCGATACTGGTAAAGAAGTCGCCTGCCAATGCAGGAGACTTAAGAGATTTGGGTTCGAGGGCATGGCAACCCACTCCAGTATTCTTGCCTGGAGAATCCCCAGCCTGGAGAGCTACAGTCCATGGGGTTACAAAGAGTTGGATACAACTGAGGCGACTTAGCACACACGCATCCTCTGAGGACCAGAAAGGAAAGGCAGGAACAGTGGCTAACAGGAGAGGCCTCCAAATAATCTGTGGGAGGGATGAGCTTAAAACAAACAGATGCCATGCTACTGCAGGCTCTGGAGCAGTCATACTTCAGGAGGGTTTGTAACTCCGCTCTGCCACTGACCAGGTTGCTGTGTGGCTTTGGACAAGCTTGATAACTCTCTGATCCTTACTTTCCCATCAATAAAATGGAGCTGGTCATCCCTGCCTTCCAGTGTCCGGAGGAGGAAAACTGGCTGCATCCAAGTCCCTCTTCTCCATTCAAGCTGCGCCACTCCAGACACCTGACGTTCCCACTTTGTGCCTCAGTTTCCTCAACGGTAGCAACAAAACCTAAATCACAGGGAGGCTGGAAAGACGAGACAGTTCAATTAATTAAATGCCAGGAACCAAGGCTGAATTTAACAGGCGCTCCATGTACATGGCTGCTGCTATTTTCTGCTACTTCTATATTAGTATTATTAGTAGGAATATTAATATAATGTCAAGCACACAACACAGAGCCTGGGGGGCTGGCGGTCCCTCTCTCTTCTCTGGATGAGCATCCTCACGGTGTCCACCGGCTGACCCACCCCAATTAGGCGGCTCTCGTGTTAATATTGACACACAAAGGAGCCAGCTGGTGACCTCTGAACTCAGCTCGCTGGGGATCACAGGCTGATTCCGGACCCGGCCCTCAGCTCTGAGAGCAGAACTCGTAATCTTCTTTGACGTCAAAAGGAGCCGGCCTCACCCTGACCTTTGCTCCCCGGCTCCCTGAATCCCGGCGTCCCCACCAGGAGTCAGACTGCCCACAGCGCAGACGTGGCCTGGGCCAGGTGAAGGCAAAGCTACAAGAGCCAGTGTTTGCTGCTTGGAGAAGGGAGAACCTTCTGAAACAGGAGGTTAAGGGAGCAGGGCACAACCTTTAAAAGAATGACAGAACCATAGGACATGACATCAACTGATTAGAATCAAATAGGTCCAAGATGGCAGACGAGTAGACTTGCACCGGTCCTTAAGCCTCAGTATATGCTCACTGTAACACATCAACAAGCTAAGTGACATATCCACAGGCACCGTGATAGTTCCAAGGCTGACCACAAAGATCAAAAGGGTTTTTTGTTTGTTTGTTTTTTGCAGTTAGAACTGCTAGAACTTTAACGGACATTTAATGGACATTTAGTAACTTCCCTGCAACTCAAATGGTAAAGAATCTGCCCGCAATGCAGGAGACCAGGGTTCAATCCCTGGGGCTGGAAGATCCTCTGGAAAAGGGAATGGCAATCCACTCCAGTATTCTGGCCTGGAGAATTCCATGGAGAGAGAAGCCTGGCGGGCTACAGTTTGTGGAGTTGCAAAGAGTCGGACATGACTGATCGACTAACACACACACAGTAACTTCTCAGCTGAAGGCCACTTCCCATCTTTTCCCAAGGGGCTCAAGCTCCCTGCATGGCCACCCCACTGCCGGGATGGGGGTGAGCAGGGTGAGGAAGCAGTGCCCTGACTCTGCAGGCCCCTCAGCAGGGCAAGGGTCAGACACTGCAAGGGGCCGGGTAGTGGGCAATTCAGGGCCAGGCAGGACTGGCAGCGCTAAGATGGGTCTAGGGCACCATGCTCCCCCATTTAAAGGCAGAGGGCACCTGGCAGATGTTGGCATAGGAGGAGAAGTCTCCGATTTCAGTCAGGAAGCAGTCAAAGTTGTTTCATTTGACTTCACTTTCAAGTCAAATGAAAGTGCACTGGAATCCCGGGGGCTCCAGCGACTGCCAGATCTTTTCCTCTGGGTAGTGGGTGCCTTTGATCTGGGGCCCAAAAGGTTTGGGGATGCCCAGGTTTGGGCCCATCCTGGAATTCCCCACCCTCTCCCCAAAAGAGCTGGAATACTCCTCCCATAGGCTAATACTCATTAGCCAGTGAAATTACTTATCTCTATAAAAACTGACAAACCCATACTCTGGCCCCACTTTCACCTTCGGAGATGGGCCATTCTGTCTGTAGGGTGTGTTTCTCTCTAAATAAATCCACCTCTTTGCAGCTCAGCTGGTAAAGAATCTGCCTGCAAATCAGGAGACTGTGGTTCGATTCCTGGGTTGGGAAGGTCGCCTGGAGAAGGGAACGGCTACCCACTCCAGTATTCTGGCCTGGAGAATTCCATGCACAGAGGAGCCTGGCGGGCTACAGTCCATGGGGTCGCAAAGAGTCGGACATGACTGAGCGACTTTCACTTCACTTCACCTATCACTTTGTCTCTCACTGAATTCTTTCTGCTATGAGGCATCAAGAACCTGAGCTTCATTAAGTCCTGAGACCAGGGGTGTGATCTCAGTTAAAAGATCATGGATTCAAGCCCCAATCTGAGTTGCACAGTTTCACTTTGACTCAAGAAAAATTAGCTAGCTGCTGGGTAGAACATGGCTACGTGGGGGCAGACTGCCAGCTGAGGAGCCCAGTTAGGAGATTTTTGCAGTCATCCTGTGGGGAGATGCTGATGGCTGAATTTGGGTGCTAGTTGGAAGTGAAGCATGGATAAGACAGAAACTGGGAAGGTGGACGTTTAGGGCTCATGGAGGAGTACTGGGAGGGATGATCTAGGAACAACGTCCCTTCCCAAGTGCACACACACAGAGGTATTGTTTTCCTCACCAGGGAGGAGATCAGGCACCTCATTCGCTGCCTGTGTCCCTGCCATGAGTGATTCATTCAGTCATTCAGTCGTGTCCAACTCTTTGCAACCCCGTGGACTGCAGCAAGCCATGAGTGACTCAAACCTGTCAGTTAGAAACTGCCAGTAGAAATGGCCTTGTGTCTCTACTCTGCTGTCTCCACCCAAATCCAGCACTGGCCTCAGCCCTGCCTACCCCCCGACAGGGAGCCCAGGAAACAGACCCAAAATCTGGTGATGCCCGGGAGGAGTTTCCATGGCAACAAGCATGCTGGCACAGCAAAACGGGGAGTCTTACTGACCCATACCCAGCCCGCTAGCTGCCCTGTTGACAGAAGTCATGAACTGTCAACTCTCCGTGGAGCTGGCACTGGGGAACTTGACTCTGGATGTCCCATCAAAGGAGAGGTTTGTTGCCCGTGATTGTGACTACACAAAGTGCCAGGCCAACCTGCTGAAGGAGCTCTCCAGGTCACTCCAGGGCTTCCCTGGTGGTCCAGCGGTTAAGACTCTGAGCTGCCACTGCAGGGGGAATGTCAATGCTTGGTTGGGGAACTAAGATCCCACATGCCTTGCAGCATGGCAAAAAATACTCTCTGGGTCCTTCCAGATCTTTCTATGATGTCTTTGATCATGATCCCTTCTGGAAGACAGTCGGCTTCCATTTCCTCCTTGGACCTCTCCCCTCCTGTATTGATGGGAGATGATGCCCCAAGCCCTGAATTGACTGACATCCACCTGAAACTCCTGTGATGGGCCTGGTGCTCACAGGGGTAAGACGGGGATGAAAGAAGTGTCAAAATAATGAAAATTAAGGCTGTGGGCTCTGGACTCTGTGTGTGCTTGATCTGACCTCATCATTCACTAGCTGTGTGACTTTGGGCTGGTAACTCAATGTCTCTGGGCCTCATTTTCTCATTGGCAAACTGGGAATGATCACTCTAGCACTCATTTTATGGAATTGAAGTGAGCATTAAATGAGATAATACAGGATAGTGCCTGGCACAGCATAAGTGTGTTCAATTCTCATCACTCTTTCCTTCTCTGAAATCGCTTGTTCTCAGGAGAAGGAGCACATATTGCTGGCCACAGAGACTCAGAGGGTTAATAAAATTGTAAAGAGTAAACAAGTCAGAACTAGGTGTTCTGAGAGATACAAAGAAGGGTGCTTTTAAAATATTATCTGAAAAAATAAAATAATAAAATAAAATATTATCTGCACTAGACTGTAAGCTTTCAGGAGGTAACAAGCAGGTCTGTTTGATTTACCCCAATCTTCCCAACACTCAGAACAGGGCGCAAACTCTTATTTTCAGAGTCTGAAAATACCATCATTATAAGAGGCATCCATTTAATTATAGTATTTTTTGAAAATAGATGTGGGTATTATATATGTAATATCGCCTAGTTTCAACATGTTAAAAGAAAAAAAAATTGATCTTAAAATTGTGGAAATAAAGTAATAGGTCAACAATAAATAGTAACTGCCTCTATGAATGAATGAATGGATGATTGCAAAGGCAATACAAAAGCATATGGTTAAATACCACGTATCACTAATATTGGAAGATTTAGGAAGGAAATACACCATCACAAACAGAACGTATCTGGGAAGGCTGCCTGGAAGAAGTGGGCCATGAGTGGGACTAAACAAGAACTTATCCGATGTAGGAATAGGAAAAAGCGGTGGGGGAGGAACATCTTGATAAATCAGGAAACCAAGTGACTATCAACCCCACCCCTTTGGCCCCCCTCTTTAGGCAATGGAAAAGAGCAGAATTATCCAGGGACGTGACTTCTATGTCAGCCCAGAGGAGTCAAGACCAAAACAGACACAAGTCCCAGGCTACGGGCCTGCATCAGGATAAACAACATTGGGGTCTTCCCTGATGGTCCAGTAGTTAAGAATCCACCTGCCAATGCAGGGGACATGGGTTTGATCCCTTGTCCAGGAAGATTTCACGTGCCGTGGGGTAACTAAGCCTGTGAGCCACAACTACTAAGCCTGTGCTCTAGGGCCGTGAGCCAGAACTACTGAGGCCCACGCACCTGAAGTCCGTGCTCCGCAACAAGAGAAGCCACTACATTGAGAAGCCTGCGGAGCACAATGAAGGGTAGCCCCCGCTTGCCACAACGAGAGAAGCCCACACACAGCAGTTAAGACTCAGTACAGCCAAAAATAAATAAATAAATAAAAATTTAAAAGAAACAACAACCAAAAAATCACATGGGACTTAATACACAGGCAGGTGTGCTCAGCCCTGTCTGACTCTTGGCAACCCCACGGACTATAGCCCACCAGGCTTCTCTGTCCAAGGAATTTTCCAGGCAAGAATACTGGAGTGGGTTGCCATTTCCTTCTACAGATCTTCCTAATCCAGGGATCAAACCCGCATCTCCTGTGTCTCCTGCATTGGCAGGCGAATTCTTTACCACTGTGCCACCTGGGAAGCCCCAGTAAATGGGCACGGGTGGCTAAGAAGCCTGGGTTCCTTAGTTGGGCAACCCCAGGCTGATGACTTGGCTTCTCTGAGCATCAAGTCCCTCACCCAGGAAGTGGGGAGACCAACAGGGCTCTGAAGTCAGACAGACACAGACTTAAGATATGCAGAAAGTGCCTCATAAACATTAATTTGAGAATAAATTGGATGGAGGGGGAGATTTGGAATTAAAGGCCACCGGCATGGAGCCAGGAGACAGACCATCCTGTCTGCTGATTCTCCCTCCAGCCCCAGAATTAGAGCGCCCTCAGCTCTTCAAATGAGTTACTGTCTCCCAAGCCACCAAGACTGTGGGTGTATTGACGGCTATAGACAGAACCAGGTATTTTGCAAGGCCAAGTGCAAAATGAAAATGTGGGGTTCTTTGCTCAAAAATTATTAAGAACTTCAAAAGGGGGACAACCGAGCATGAAACCAAGCAGGGGGCCCTTCTAAGCACGGCGCTCTGGACTGTTAGAAAATACGAACCATGAGGTGGGCACTGGGCGGGGAAATGTGCCCTCCAAGTTGCCTCTCTGGGCCTCTCAGAGGTCACCCTGCCTCCAGCCATAATCCTGCTAAACACCTGGAAAGGAAATTAACATTCTACAGCCCCCACCGTGGACTGGAACACAATCAGAACAGAGCCTTATAAAGTAGGTAATATTATTATCCCACGTTACAGATGAGAAAACTGAGGCACACAGAGACGGGCCACCAGGCGGGCCGCCAGAGGGCGCACAGCTGACTGGTGGTTTAAACCCAGGTCTTTGGGAACCCGCGCCCCAGGGGTCTGGAGGAACCTGACCTCCACTAGCTCATTCCTTCCAGAAGATGAAATATACATTTCCGCCACCCTCCTCCCCCACCGCTCCCTGCCCGATGCAAGCAGCCTCTGATGAGGTCAGATTTTTAATCCCAGCCTCGGTGGGCACCTCCTGTCCATTGCACCCGTTTCCTCCAGCAGGGAGCCCCCTGCCTCCAGCCAAGTTTCTCCCCAGGCCGAGGCCAAGAGTTAACGTCGGAAGGGAGCCGGGAGAGTGTGCGAGCGGAAGGACATGTCAAATCAATCATATTTAAACAAAAGCCTCTCCCGCCCAAGGGCCCTTTTAAAAGCTGCTTATTTAATTAAAAGTCCCATTTTCCATATTTATGGCCCTTATTCAGTTAAATATTAACCGCTGGGGCCAGGGCTGCTGTGTGCTTTGCGAGCGGCGTGTGGGGAGGTTCATTACCGAGGCCGGGATTTCTCCGATGGCGGCGCGGCCGCGGGATCAATGCGCCTCCTTGGACAAACACCCGCTCCGCCCGCTCCGCCCGCTGCCCGGCTGCGCGCGTCTCCCTCGCTGCCACCGCTGGCTCTGCCTGGAGCCAGAGACCAGGGGCCGCGAGAGACAGCGAGGGGCCTGGAGAGACGGGGAGAGGACCCCCCCACCCCACACACACACCCAGGGACAGAGAGCCAGAGCTGGAGGGAGACCGTGAGAGACAGTGAGAGACCCAGGGAGACAGCGAGAGACCCAGAGAGACGGTGAGCCAGACAGGCCCGCAGAAAAAGTGAGGGGCGGGAGAGACAATGCATCGTTTTTCTCGGTGTCTCCCTGGGACTCAGTCCGGACCAGGTACTTTGTGGGGTCAGTGAAAAATGAAAATGTCCAAAGTCAAGACGCAGAAGACGGTCCTGCATGACTGCACCCGGTGGGGCGGGAGGGGGCGCCCTGGTGTCTGTCAAGAGGGAGGTGTGTGCTGGGTCCCGGATGGCAGAGGTGCCGGTCGCCCCCCGGGGTGAAAAGGAAGGGCCCACGCGGACCCCACTCACTGCTCTTCCTGGCCTCCACTTCACTGGGAGATTGGCCAAAAAGAGGGAAAGGGGGAAACTGGCATCTCTTGTGTTTGGTCCCCAAAAGCTCAGAGATAGGGGGTGGGGGGCGGGGGCGGTCCCTGGCCAAATATAGCCATTACAAAGAAAGGAACCTTCGGGTGAGGAAGGTGTCTGCACCCCAGGAGGGTGCTGGTGACTGCAGAATCGTCATCACAGTGCAAACTTTACCCAGGCTTCCCACGAGTCTCTCATCACCTCAGTGCTGTCCAAGGATTGACTCATGGAATCCTCTCTTCCATCCTGCGAGGTCGGTACCAATTCTATCTCCATTTTCCAGATGGGGAAACTGAGGCTTGGGAAAGTTCAGTAGAAGTCCAGCGTCACAGAGCCAGTGGGAATCAGAGTTGGGATTTGGCCCTTGTCCTCTGACTCCTAAAGGAAACCAACCCTGAATATTCATTGGAAGGACTGGTGCTGAAGCTGAAGCTCCAATACTTTGGCCACCTGATGCCAAGAGCCAACTCATTGAAAAAGACCCTGATGTTTGGAAAGGTTGAGGGCAGGAGGAGAATCGGGTGACAGAAGAGGGGATGGTTGGATGGCTTCACTGACTCAACGGATATGAGTTTGAGCAAATTCCGGGAGATGGTGAAGGACAGGGAAGCCTGGCGTGCTGCAGTTCATGGGGTCACAAAGAGTCGGACACGACTGAACGACTTAACAGCAGCAACAACCTCTGACTCCTAACCACACAATAGAAACTGCCAGGTCACTAAGACCAGGCTGAGGGCTGCCAGTGACTTTTATAAGCCCTGGGACCTCAGGAAAATTCCTGACCCTCCCTGAGCCTCAGTTTCCCCATCTGGAAAATGGGAAGAGAAGCATTGGGGGGCCATTTTGCATCTGGTGTTTGGTTGCTCTGCACCGGGTCCTACACTGCATGCTACAGCCCCTGGTCACTGCAGGTGGCAGACACACTCAGCCGGGTCCAAGAACCACTGCGCTCCCTCCCACCCCCTACCCCTGCCCTCCCTTCCTCCTGCAGGTCCCGCCAGCCCTTGTTCTGCCACGTGACATGACCTCTGGATGTCCGAGACAAAGCCAGAGTGCTCCATCATCAAGTATTCAGTGCTCAAAGGGGCAAGGCTTTCTCTGCCCACCTTCCGGCACCACTGCAGGAAGCAGCATCATGAATGGAAAAGGCCCCTTTAGGGCCACAGGGTCCTAGGTTCGAATCCCACCTCAGCCAACTCGGGCTGCTTCACATCACCTATCTGAGCCTCAGTTTCTCCACCTGAAAAATGGGGGATAATGATAGAACCTCCTGTTAGTTATTTCAAGGATTAAAGGACATGGTTCTTACAGAGGGACTGGCTGAGCCTGGCACCTAGGGAGCATCACTGCCAGCCCCACAGGGCCTGGGAGGGGTGGTTGCCGCACAAGCTGCTGGCCTGGCCCCCTGCCAAGAGCCATGGCTCCAAAGAAAGGTGATACTCCAGTTGCCACGTCCACTTTGCCCATCTCCCAGAGTACCAACAGGTCGAAGCTTGGGCTCCAATGCCACCTACTATGATCTCAGTTGTTAATCATGCCGCTGTGCCTTCTGGGGCCTCAGTGTACCCATCTGTGGAATGGGGATTGATGGGTGTAGAAAATCTGAGTGCCATTCACAGGGCTGGCACATCTCAGCAGCGGACAGGGTGACGAACTTGACCTGAATGTGAGAATCTTGGTCAGAGGTGCCCGTTTATGTTCTAGAAGGACCACGTGAAGGCAGAGGCAGTGCCCAGACCCTCAGAGGGGTCAGGTGCCCACGCCAGGCTGGGCAAAGTGCCTTCTGCATCACAAACACACAGGGACGCCCATGGACACACGCACACACTGCATGCACCCACACACCCACACACCCGCACACCCACACACCCACACACCCACACACCCGCACACCCACACCGCACGTCGGGCCTGTGCTCTACCTCTACAGGCGCATCCTGTTAGGAGCCTGGTTCCTTCCCCCACTACCCCCTCCCCCAAAAGAAAAAAAATTCTGAAAAGCCAGATTAGAACTTCACACACGCATCGCCGGGAAAAATCTATGTCACATTTTCATATCTAGCAAAATAAAATGACACCAGAACACTCTAGCAAACCCCTAGAGGGGGAAGCGTGTCTGCTGAAGATGAGGGGTGGGGGGCGGGAGACACCTTTCCCAAAGCGGGGAGGCCCCAGGGCCAGAAACACAGGAAGGGGCCTCGGGCCTGGTAAGAGGCTGGGGGTGAAATTGATCAGACTATTTTCTCCCGGGGGGGTCGGAGCAAGGCTGGGGGTGCCTGGGAAGAGGCTGGGTGTCAGGGGTGGGGCTGAATGGGGGGTAGGGCTGAATGGGGAGTAGGGAGGAGAGAGAGAGGAATAAAATCCAGGGGATGGTGGTGTGAGTGAGGGAGCGGGAGAGAGAGACACTAGGTTATCAGAGAAGTGTGAAGACAATAATACAATCTGACATTTCTGAAACAAGACCCCCCGGTTGCCATGGCAACGTCTCATGTGGGAGCAGCTCCCAGGAGACGGCTCCGAGATGTACTATAAATGATGTTTGATTAGAATTTAAATCATTTAGGCAGAGAGAAGATAGGCCTTTTGTCAGCAAGGGGACCTGGGAGTGGGGAGGGAGGGGGACCGGGGGTGGTGGCGGGGGAGGGGGTGCGGCCAGAGACCGCAGGCTTCGGCTCCGCCAGCCTGGGCGTGGGGAGCGGGGATCGGAGGTCAGCCAGGGGGTTGATTACTTTTGCCCTCGGCTTCATTCCCGTTTACAGTAACCTTTCCATGGTGGCCAGAGGGACTTGGAGGGCAGGAGAGGAGAGGCCTGGGGGGACAGGGGGCGTGGGAGGGGTGTGAGTGAGAGTGGAAGAGATGGGGAGAGACAGAGATCATGAAAGGGGAGAGAGACAGATGGGGAGAGAAACCGGAAGAGACAGAGAGAGGGACAGACTCACAGACCTGCAGAGGGGCAGATATGTGAGAGGCAGAAGGGATACAGACCAAGATACAGACTGAGAGACGTGGAGAGAAGGTACAGAGCCGTAGGAAAGAGACGGGGGGAACAAAGAAGGACAGAGAGGCCAAGGAATAGAGAAAAAGAGACACAGAGACAGACGGGGTCAAAGCCAAAGCATTGGTTGCTAAAAGAGACAGGAAGAAATACTGAGACACGCAGGCAGAGAGACAAGAGACTAAAGTGAAAAAGATGATTCCTGAATCCACAATCTGGGAATCACTCTCTAGCTTCTATAAATAAAATGCATCTTGAATGTAGGGGCCCTGGGATGAGGTCAGCACTTAGAAAAAGCTCCCCTTCCACCTCCCACTCTGGTTTCTCCCGCTGACAGGGAAATTCCCTGGGCCTGGAATTCCTGGACAGGGCATAGGGACCCACAGAAGAGGCACTGCCTATTTCTGGTCTCAGAAAAATAGGTCAGGCTGACCCTCCCCACGAAATCTCAGGCAAATCACTTCTCCGCTCAGACCCTCAGTCTCTTCATCTATAAAATGAGCAGTCTGAGTCAGATCAGCACGTGGACAATGAGTTCCGTCTCATTCAGTTTTGATTTTTAGTTGCATTTGTTGCCAAGGAGACCTCATATAAATATTTGGATTTCTTGGTTCTTTATAAAAAATAGGGAAGTCTAACCACACTGGGCCTGCACTTCTGCGTGGCAGCCACCTGCTAGAGCTCAGTCTCACCGCTTTTAGGCAGAGCATCAGTCTCCAGTTTGCCACAAGCCCCACCACTCCTTTTTGTCTTATACTCAGCCACATTTTACTCATTTCCAGGTCTGTAGGAAAGGATAATCCTCTTCTGTTTCTGTCTCCACATTTTACTATTCCTGGATATTTTTTTTTTTACTACTGGGAGGTTAGACTCTTGACTAGACGTGGGCACCTAAAGAGTGACTCCCAGAAAAGCTAAGGCTGACAGGCAGAGCTGGCAGCCTGGGAGGCAGGGAGACGTCATCTGATAGTTTCTGAGAGTAGGTGGGTCATTCAACGTTGCCATGCCAGTGAGCTGCACACCTTGAACTGGAACTCCCATTAGGTGAGAGGCCCTTGGGGGCCTGGGGAATTTGCATGTCCTTTTTATTTAAAAAATGTTTATTTTTTTGTGCCAGGTCCTAGCTGTGGCACGTGGGATCTTTGATCTTTGTTGCAGCATGTGGGATCTTTACTTGCAGCATGCAAACTCTTAGTTGCAGCACGTGGGATCTAGTTCCCTGACCAAGGACTGAACCTGGGGCCCCCTGACTCCATGGAAGCATGGAGTCTTAGCCACTGGACCACCAGGGAAGTCCCCCAGAATATCCTTTTGACTAGAATGGAAGCATAATCAAGATATTGCTTGTGGTACACTTAGCACAGTGCCTGGCCTCGTGGTGACTGCTTGTGGCATCTGCCTCTGGGTCCTGGTGTCATGTTGCCTCAGCCCACCTCTAATCAAACGCAGGTTCTGTGCAAGCAAGCTGAGATGTGTTGACAGCATCCTGTCTTAAGCAGATCTCTGTGTCTTTCCTCCCGCCCCAGATCTCGTCTGATGCCATGCGAACCCACTCCCACTGAGTGCAGCCTGGACATTGAGGTTATAGCTTTGCATTAGTTTCCTGTGACTATTGTATCAAGTTCCCGTGCTTCTTTCACAGGAACCCAAGCTCAAATGGTGCTCAATAAATGGTAGCTATTGCATTGGTTGAGCTGGAGGTGATAGATACAGCCATAGTGGCTTGAAACAACACACATTTATTATCTTACGGTTCTGGAGGGCAGGAGTCCAACATGGGTCTCACCAGCCAAAATCAAGTGCCGTGTTCCTTCTGGAGGCCCTGGGGGAGGATCACTTCCTTGCCTTTTCCAGCTTCTGGAAGCTACTCCACAGTCCTTGGCTCCTGGCCCCTTCCTCCATCTTCAGACTCAGCAACATTAGGCCAAGTCCTTCTCCCACTGCCATCGCTCTGGTTGTCCATCTTTTTGCCTCCCTCTTCCACTACATGTGTGTGTGTGTGTGTGTGTGTGTGTGTGTTTACACGTATATATGGGCTTCCCAGGTGGCACTAGCAGTAAAGAACCTGCCTGCCAATGCAGGAGATGTAAGAGATGAAGGCTTGATCCCTGGGTCAGGAAGATCTCTTGGAGGAGGGCATGGCAACCCACTCCAGTATTCTTCCCTGAAAAATCCCATGGACAGAGGAGCCTGGCTGGCTACGATCCATACGGTTCCAAAGAGTTGGACACAACTGAAGCGACTTAGGCGCGCACGCACACACACATATTAATATATATGTATTTAAATGGGGCATAGTTGCTTTACAATGTTGTGTTAGTTTCTGCTGTGTGACAAAGTGAATCAGCTATATGTATACATATCCCCTCCCTCCCGCCCTCCCCATCCCACGCCACTAGGTCATCACAGAGCACTGAGCTGAGTTTCCTGTCCTGGACAGCAGACTCCCACCACCTGTCTATTTCACACATGGTAGTGTATATACGTCAACACTGTTCTCCCAGTTCATCCCACCCCCGTGTCCACACGTCTGTTCTCTGTGTCTGCATCTCTATCCCTGCCCTGCATATAGGTTCATCTGTACCACATACATGCGTTCATATTTAGTATTTGTTTTTCCTTCTTCCATTTATAAGAGTTCTTACAATGACACTGGGTCCACCAGGATGATCTAGGATAGTCTCCATATTTTAAGGTCAGCTGATTAGCAACCTAAATTCCATCTGCAAATTTCACTCCCCTTTGCCATGTAGCCCAACAGTGCACAGGTTCTGGGGTTTATGACGTGAACAGCTTTAGGGGTTTTTATTTGCCTGTCACATCTCTCAAGAGTCAGCCCGTCAGTGGAGGACAGAAGCCAGGGGATAATGCTCCAACCTACTGGTGTTCAGTAGATAATTCTGGAAGGCGTTCTCTGCACTCCTCAGGATGTCCTGGAGAAACCAAATCCCAATTGTCTGCGGTAGCAACCTCAGTAATGCACCTTTATTTCAACTCTCCTCCTTCCCTGAGTCACTCTCCCTGTGCCTCACTACTGCTCCCAGAGATCAGCTGCCAAATAAACCATCTGCACCCGAGTCCTCATCTTAAGCTCTGCTTTCAGGGGAACCCAAACTAAGACAGTGCTCAATAAATGTTAGTTATTGCCTTGATTGAGCTGGAAGGGGAGGGAGGTGATACACACCCAGTTCAAAGTGGCTTTCTGTGTATTGTACTGTGCTGAGTTGCTTCAGTTCAGTTCAGGTCAGTTCAGTCGCTCAGTCATGTCCAACTCTTTGTGACTCCATGAATCGAAGCACACCAGGCCTCCCTATCCATCACCAGCTCCCAGAGTTTACTCAAACTCATGCCCATCGAGTCGGTGATGCCATCCAGCCAACTCATCCTCTGTCATCCCCTTCTCCTCCTGCCCCAAGTCCCTCCCAGCATCAGGGTCTTTTCCAATGAGTCAACTCTTCACATGAGGTGGCCAAAGTACTGGAGTTTCAGCTTCAGCATCAGTCCTTCCAATGAACACCCAGGACTGATCTCCTTTAGGATGGACTGGTTGGATCTCCTTGCAGTCCAAGGGACTCTTAAGAGTCTTCTCTAACACCACAGTTCAAAAGCATCAATTTTTTGGCGCTCAGCTTTCTTCACAGTCCAACTCTCACATCCATACATGACCACTGGAAAAACCATAGCCTTGACCAGATGGACCTTTGTTGGCAAAGTCATGTCTCTGTTTTTTAATATGCTATCTAGTTTGGCCGCTTAGTCATGTCCAATTCTTTGCAACCATATGGACTGTAGCCCGCCAGGCTCCTCTGTCCATGGGATTCTCCAGGCAAGGATAATGGAGTGGGTTGCCATGTCCTCCTGCAGGGGATCTTCCTGACCCAGATATCGAACCCAAGTCTCTTGTGTCTGTTGCATTGAGAGGCAGATTCTTTACCTCTAGTACCACCTGGGAAGCCCAAACTGACTTAAGCAAAAACAATTTATTTTTCTCATTGAAAAGTTTATAGTTATATCTAGGACTTCAGGTACAGTTGGATCCAGGTCCTGAAACAATGTCATCAAGAATTTGTCTCTGGCACAACATTGTAAAGCAGCTATACTTCAACAAAATTTTTTTTTAATTGTCTTTTTTTCATTTTGAAAGTTGTCCTTTCCTCTTAGTTGGCTTCATCCTCAGGCAGCCCCTCCTCACACTTTGGCAAAGATGTCCTCCAGCTGCTCCAGGCATCAACCACAGGAAAAACGAAAGTGACTTTTACCCAAGAGTGCCAGCAAAACATCAGTTATCCTGTTCCTTAGCTCTGATTGGCTCGTCTTGGGTCATGTGCCCATGCCTGAACCAATCACTATGGGCAGAGGGAATGTGGCCCTCTCATTGGCCCGCCTGAGGTCACCTGCCTATCCCAGGACCAGGGGGTATGGTAAGCCATTTCAAGGCCACCTGACTGATAGCTAGTTAAGCTGAGCTCCCATAAGGAAATTGGGGTGCTTTTAATGTAAGAAGTAAAAAGAAAAACACAGACATCCTCAGCAAGTAAGATCATCATGTACTGTTAATTTTAGGCAAACCTCTGCCAGGGTTGGGAGACAAGATGCTGCACAGCAGGTGGGGGCCTGGAGCTGGGAGGAAGGGAAGCCAGGCATGGTGCCAGTCAGCAGTGCCAACCCGTCCTGGCTGGAGGGAATTCTCAGGATCGGTAATCTGCAGTCTGAGAACTTGTCTATGTTTTTGCAATTTCTATTTTCTTCCCTCCAAAGCTGAGGGAAAGCCAAAGGAAATAAAGTTCCTTTCAGAAATGCCAGGTTATTTGTGCTGTATGAAACGGCATGTGAAGAGAGAAAGCACCTTTTGTGGCAGCTTCTGGAGAAAGAAGAGAGGGTAGAGGCCAGTGGTGGCAAGGGAGAGGTATGGGAAACTCCACCGTCTGGGGAAGAGGCAAACAAGGATGGGGAGGGAGAAAAGGGGTTTTTTTCTGCACAGGATGAGTCCAGGGGAAGTTTGAGTCTCAGTTGACTATTGAGAATCACACAGACATGAATGTGAATCCCAGCCCTACCACTGTGTACTGGTATGGCCTTGGGCATAATTTTTCATAACCTCTGTGAGCCTCAGTTTTCCCATCTGTGAAATGGGGATGATAACAGTCCCTCCTATGCCTCTTGTGAAGATTAAATGAAATGAAACAGATGAAGCCATTAGCTTGAATCCATGATGAACAAAATATCACAATTTTAACTAAAGACACCATCTAACTGTACTTTCTTTCTTTCTTTTTTTTTTTTTTTTCTTTTCTCTAATCCTGACCTGTCTGGGATTAGACTGTAGGCTAGAAGCTGGTTGTTTCTGGGGCACTACGGGTGGGCACAGAACTGTCAAGACTCAAAGCTGGCCTTCTGGTTTGTTATGATGACATATTTGTCCAGGCAGGAGGATAGAACATATTTTATTTATGAGTTTGTTGCACCAGCTTCTTATTGCAGTGGTTTCTCTGCAGGGATACAGTCCATGGGGTTGCAAAAAGTCAGACATGACTAAGTGACTAAGCACAGCACTCTTTTTTCAAAGCATGGGCTATAAGTGCTTAGGCTTCAGTAGCTGTGGCACACAGGCTTAGTTCCTCCACAGCTTGTGGGATCTTCTCAGACCCGAGGATCAAACCCCTAGCATTGGCAGATGGATTCTTAACCACTGGACCACCAGGGAAGCCTTATAACTTTTAAATACTCAGACATAAGGCTCAGTTGGTAAAGAATTTGCCTGCAATGCAGGAGACCCAGGTTCAATCCCTGAGTGGGGAAGATCCCCTGGAGAAGGAAATGGCAACCCACTCCAGTATTCTTCCCTGGAAAATCCTATGGACAAAGGAGCCTGGTGGGCTGTAGTCCATAGGGTCACAAAGAGTCAGATATGACTTAGCGACTAAACCACAACCACCATGGTGTGTGAGCTTCCCCTGGTATTCTTATCCCTGGGCTTGCTGATGTTAGCGGCCAGTGGTCCTCTCCTGAGTCAGACTTATGCTGTGCTGGGTGCAGGACCCCGTACCTCCCAGGCTAAAGGGGCAGAAACATTGTGGGCTAAGATCAAGGGACAAGTGCTGGAAGAGGAGGGGCAAAGAAGGGGAAATAGTGGGTTTGCCAAGAAGGGGCAGGGAGTGAGCTGGGTTGAACTGTAGTCCCTCCGATTTGTGTCCATCCAGAACCTCAGAATGTGACCTTATTTGGAAAAGGGCCTTTGCTGACGTATTTAAGAATCTCAAGAGGAGGTCATCCTGGATTTAGGGTGGGCTCTCAATCCAATGCCTCATGTCTTTATTTTTAAAAAGTAGGGAGGGAGGAAGACTTGAAACAGACATACAGAAGGGGGCACAACGTGACGATGGAGACAGAGATTGGAGTCATGCATCTACAAGTCAAGGATTGTCAGCTTTCCCCGAAGCTAGAGAGGGGCATAGAACACACGTTCCCTCAGAGTGTCTTGTCTAAAAGGCACCACACTTGCCAACACCTTGATTTCAGACTTCTAGCCTCGGGATCTATACAAGGTTAAACTTCTGTTTTTTTAAGCCACCCAGCTTGTCATCGTTTGTTATAGCAGCCCCAGGAATTCAATACAGGGAAAAGAGGCACTTGGGGCCGGGGACCAGCCAGGGCAAAGGCCTGAAGGTTCTGGGATGCTTATACTGCCTTAGACAAGGTTGGACATTCCCATCAGGGCTACCCAGATGCACACACCTTTGTTTTATATGGTTAAAGCACTAAGACATGTGTTAATTTCCCAATATGTCTCAATACTAGACTGTGAACTCTGGAGGACAGTGACATCATATACTTTAAAGATGCCAATGCAAGCTTTGGGTTAATGAAAACAAATGAAGCCTATGTTAATTACTAATAGTATATTGCATGCTCGTTAAGCACCATGTGCAGGCCAAGCATTTTATATACATGATCTCTCTGACTCCTCACCTCTCATTGAAAGGACTGATGCTGAAGCTGAAGCTCCAATACTTTGGCCACCTGATGCGACTCATTGGAAAAGACTCTGATGCTGGGAAAGATTGAAGGCAAAAGGAGAAGGGGGTGGGCAGAGGATGAGATGGTTAGATAACATCACCAACTCAATGGACATGAATTTGAGCAAACTCCGGGAGATAGGGAAGGACAGGGGAGGCTGGCGTGCTGCAGTCCATGGGGTTGCAAAGAGTCAGACACACCTTAGCGACTGAACAATCTCTAAGGTAGATATATTAATATCCCCATTTTTCAGGTAAATGTTCGAGCTCCCAAAGAATCGCTGCATCAAGGAAAATAAAACCAACAGCTCGTATGTAATGAAAACAACGAGGTCACTTCCACAATGCTCAGATGTGCCTGTTAACAGCCTAAGAGTTTTGCATATGTGTCAACCCATTTCACCCTCAGGGTGACCTGATAAGAGACTTACTATGGTTTGGTCCCATTTTACAGATGAGGAAACAGAGGTAAGGAGACATTCAGCTCTTGCTGAGGATGGGGCTGGAATTTGCACCCAGGCAGCACCTCTCCAGTGAAACTGCTTCTCATTCATGGAAGGCTTGTGCCAGGCAGCAGGCTGGACATTCTACATGTTGAATCCTCCCAACCATCCTCAGGGAAGTGCAGAAATAGTGATGACTGTTTCATACGGAATATTTGAATAATAAGCAGATGACAGCAGAATGCAGGGCTCAGAGGTAAAGAATCCGCTTGCCAATGTAGGAGACGTGGGTTCAATCCCTGGGTCAGGAGGATTCCCTGGAGAAGGAAATGCAACCCACTCCAATATTCTTGCCTGGAGAATCCCTTACACAGAGGAGGCTGGCGGCCTTCAGTCCATGGGGTCTCAGAAGAGTCAGACACAACTTAGCGACAGAGAACAACGATAGCAGAATGCAAAGGGACAGTGACACTGTGCTGCCTTTGGACCTTAACTGTTTTTCTGTGTATCCCCTGCCCTCCTTGCAAGACTCCCAGAGGGCATGGACCATTGATCTGGAACATGGATCCTTGGGTCCCAGATACACAGGACGGGGCCTGGCACATAGTAGGCATGCATGTTTCCTGACCTTCCCACTGCCCACATGCCTCCTTCATCTGCCATGGCCCAGAGAGGGGCAGAAGGCTAGTGAAGCTATTTGGCTGAATTTATGCCCTCTCTCCCTCCCTAGGGGCCAGTGAGGAGGAGGAGGAGGAGGAGGAGGAGGTGGAGGCAGGATCCTCTCCAGTGCTGCCTTGATGGGCCTATATATCACCCAGTATAAATGGACCCACTCTGAGACGTATTGAGTGGAGTGAGGCAGGTGTTGCGAGGGAAGCATGCCTGCTCGACCATCAGAGCTGCTGCCCCAGGCGAAGCCACGGTGGGGCCCCTAGCAGGCTCCATCAGGGCCCCCTGCCCCCAGTTATCCCCTTGGCAGATGGGTGTGGGGTGGGGGCGACTATCACTTGAGGATAAGCGTCCTCTTATGGTCCCAGCTGTCCTGGACCCAAGCTGGAGGAATGATGGACAGACAGAGGGTGACAGTAGGATGTTTATAGTTCTGATGGGGCTGGGGCAGAGGCAGGCAGGGCCAGGGGAAAGGTCAGCGCAGTCGACGGTATTTCCATCCGATGGATCTGGGGGGTCCAAGGCAGATGACCACTGAGACAGCCAGCCTCCACCATAGAGAGTTCAGACCCATGGGTAGGGGACCAGTGGCCACATATGGGCAGGTGGAAGGTGTGTATTTTTAGAGATGAGTTGGGGAAGATGAGAAAAAGCATGGAAGCTGGAACAGTTTGGGCAGCTCTCAAGGGAAAGGACCAGAGACCTCTGGGTGCTTAACTCTTTCTCACTCTTTCTGTCTCTCCTTGTCTCTATTTCTGTCTCCTTATCGCTCTGCCTGCTTCTCTCTTTCTCTGGTCAGTGTTTTAGCTTTACCCTGTCTCTCTCTAGGACCTCCCTCGTGACAGTAAAAAAAATCCACCTGCAATGCAAGAGAGACCCAGGTTTGATCCCTGGGTGGGGAAGATCCCCTGGAGAAGGGAATGGCTACCCACTCCAGTATTCTTGCCTGGGGAATCCCATGGACAGAGGAGCCTGGTGGGCTACAGTCCATGGGGTTGTGAAGAGTAGAACTCAACTGAGAGAGAAATACACTTTCACTTTCACTGTGTCTCTCTACCCTTTACCTCCTGTCCTCCTTGTCTTCCTCCTCCCCCCTCCCCTCCCCCTCCTCCCCCCTCCCCTCTCCCTCCTCCCCCCTCCCCTCTCCCTCCTCCCTCCTTTCCTCCCCTCCTCCCCCCACTCCCCCTGCTCCTCCCCCATCTCCTCCCCCTCCTCCCCCATCTCCTCCCCCTCCTCCTCCTTCTCTTCTTTTCTCTCTCTCCTCTACAGGTATGTGGCATAGCTGGCATTTACTGGGCACGTGATATATTCAGGACACTGTTCTAAGCTCTTTAACTATATTTGCATACATTACCTTGTTCCATTTTCACTCAGCCCTGGAAAGTTGTTAGCTCCTGTGGATCCTAGTGTTGTAGAACACACGCTTATAGCCAATCTTACACCCAATGGTTTGTCGATCCCTCTTCCCTGCCCTTATATGGCCCCTCCCCCTCCCACTGGTACCCACTCGTTTGTTCTCTGTACCTGTGAATCTGCTTCTTTTTTGTTTTATCCACTAGTTGTATTTTTTGGATTCCACACATAAGCAACATCATAGACTATTTGTCTCTGACTTATTTCACTTAGCATAATGCCCTCCAAGTCCATCCATGTTGAAACAAATGGCAAAATTTCATAATTTTTATGACTGAGTAATATTCCATTGTGTGTGTGTGTGTATGTGTGTGTGTGTGTGTATCTTCCCAGGTGGCACTAGCAGTAAAGAGCCCACCTGCCAATGCAGGTAGTTATAAAAGACGGATTCAATCCCTATGTTGGGAAAACCCCTGGAGGAGGGCATGGCAACCGACTCCAGTATTCTTGCCTGGAGAATCCCCATGGACAGAGGAGCCTGGCGGGCTACAGTCCATAGGGTTGCAGAGTTGGACACAACTGAATCCACTTAACGTGCACACACACATATATATATATAAATGTCACGTCTTCTTTATCCATTCATCTGTTGATGGACCTTTAGGTTGCTTCCATATGTTCACTATTGTAAATGATACTAACAGCGCGTTTTGAAAGTGCTTAACATAGTACTTGGCACAGAGTAAGGACTCAATACATAATACTATAATAATAATTATTAAAATTATTATTAAATATTAAACTAGGGAGTTGGTTGTTCTTTCACCATGGCAGCTTCCCTCATTCACAGCTGCTAATTCATCAAAAGAGTTCTTATTTAGCACTGGCAAAGCACTGAAAATTATCCAATGCAACCCCAAAACCACCTTTAAAATTGCACATAGGGACTTTGCAGACTCTCGAAGGGTTGCCACAGTAAAACCAGGTGACAGCTGCAATACGGAATTGGTTCTTCCTACGATTATTCTTTTTCTAGTCAGTGGATCACGACTCTTAGCTAATTAAAATCATTTGGGACTTTTGAAACACTGTTAATGCCACTTGAAAACCTGCATCTTGGTGTGGGACCCAAACACTGGTATCTTCTAAAGCTGCCCAGGTACAGTTGTCAGGTAAAACGCAGGATGCCTGGTTAAGTGTGAATTTCAGATAGACAACAAATAAATTATTTTTAATATAAGTATGATCCAAATTTTGTGTGGGATATAAATATATATAATAATAAATATATTTATTTATTTAAAATAAATATATTTGTTATCTATTAGAAATATTTTATTTGCTAAATCTGGCAACCATATGCCCAGGGAGATAGGAAAGCACTGGGGCAGATGACCTCCTTGTCAACATGGAAATCCAAAGATCTAAGTCTCGTGGTGCCAAGGGCTGGGGCTTGAACATCTACGCTGTGGTTTGGGTTGATTTTCTCACCACTTTTATGGGTGTATCACGGCATGACGGGCTCAGACACACCCAGGATGAGAAGCGGGCCTGGGACTTGAACCTGACTGCCACCATCCTGGCTTTGATAGAGTGATTAGAGGCTCTTTGCAATGGTCACTCTGCACATTACATTCTTCTCCCAAATATTGGTATGACAGTGTGCTGTAAGCATAACCAGTCTTATTATAATTTATAGGAGTTTCAGTTACTGGTCTAAATTCCACCAGCCAGGGAGCAGGCCTGTTTTGTTCTCTGTGATATCAACACAACGCCTAAGTGATGAGAAACACCCAATACTAATGGGCAAGATAGATAAATGATGAAGCCTTGCATCTCCCTGATGGTCCAGTGATTAAGACTCCACCTGCCAATGCGGGGGCACCGGTTTGATCCCTGGTCCCGGAAGATTCCACATGCCGAGGAACAACTAAGCCCACGAGCTGCAACTACTGAAGCCTTCGAACCTAGAGCCTGTGCTCCACAAGAGAAGACACTGCAATAAGAAGCCCAAGCACTGAAACTAGAGAGCTGCTCCCACTCGCCGCAGCTAGAGAAAACCCATGTGCAGTCCAAAAGAAATTTTTAAAAACATAAATGATAAGGTTTTGGGGTAGCACCAGATCAGTTTCCTGGTTTGTGTCCCTTCGGTATATCACTCACTACATCTTCGCTACTCCACATGTGATCCATGGACCAGTCCCATTGGCATCACCTCAGAACTTGTTAGAAATGCAGTCTCAGACCCCACACAGACCTCCTGCATCCACTGATTGTAGTTTACTGCTTGCTTGTGGATCATTTCCTCCAAATCTCCAAGTCACAGTTTCCTCAGCTGAAACATAAAAGGTCCTTTACCACCTCCTTTTAACGCTGTCGCCTATCTCTGACGAGAGAATGCACTGGAAGGTGTAAACTTGAATATGCTTCTTGCAAGGTGGCGTTCTTATCATGAGTGTCTGCAAGATTATAAAATAGCTCTCTGTGTCCCCATTCCCTTCCCAGCTCATCTCTCCCTCTCTGTTTCTCTGCTCCACGTTCCTAGTCCCTAAATAAAACCCAGGTTTCCCTTCCTGCATCTCCTCACCCCTCCTCTCTGAGCTCCTAGGAGCAGGGAGATTCACCCAGGTGCTTCTCAGTTTGGATGGCTTGAAGCAAGCACTTGCATGCATCTATCTGAAGGAGGTCGAGGTGGGGGAAGTCGCTGGGTTGATAGCGGGACCAATTCCAACAGGATCTAGTCTCCTGCCCTCCGTTTTGTCTTTTTGCAGACGTGCTGTTTGATGCGGGCCTGATCAGACACGTCCCTGAACTGGGGGATGTGGGGAACAGCGGGAGGAATTAGCATTTTTCTCCTTGCAGAGCCTGCCAGTGTTCCATCTCCTCCTACACTTGGACCCCATGGGGATCGCATCCAATTATAAGTGGACTTCCAAGTCCAGGATCGCCTTTACATCCTGCATCAGCACTGAAGGTTTTCAAATGAGTGAGCTAACATCTATTAATGTTTTCGACGGGCTGAGCTGCTGCTTTACAAACATTTTTCTGGGGTTACTGGGGGAATAAAATGAAATACAGGGTTAATGCATTTCCTGAAATCGAAAATTCCATCAACTGTAGCTTTGCCCCCTTGATTTAATAACAAGCACATTAAATATATAAGGCGATGGTTTCCTGGCTACTCAGAAGGTGGTCCATGGGCTGGCAGCATCTGTTGTCACCTGAGAACTCGTTTAGAAATACAGCATCTGGGTCCCACCTCAGAGTTATGGAACCAAAATCTGCAATTTAACAAGAGCCACCAGGCAATCGATGAGCATTCCAAAACTGATCTTGGTTTCAGAATCCTTAAAATATGGGGGAGTGAAACAAGCTTTAGACACAAGGACGTAGAAAGTTTTCCACTTCAGATGAGTGTGTTGAGGCTCAGAGAGGCAAAGCAACTTGTCCAAGGTCACACAGCTTATAGATGACAGAGGCAGAATTTATAGCTCAGGTCTCCAGGGCTATGCTGTCAGCAGCTTGAAATGAGGGGATTAGAAGTGGCAGCAGCAGAAGAAAGAAGAAAGAGATGAGGGATCCAGCCCCGTGATCTTCCCACCCCACTGCACTCTCCTCCACCCTCCTCAAATGCAGAATGTCATCAGTGATAATCAATACATGGTTTTTGATGTCAGCTCAAGATAGTTACCAAAGACCAAGTGTGTTTCTCCTGTCACTTTGAGAGACTGACCTTGTCAACCATTATGGGTCTGGCTGTGAATATTTCCAGGTTAAAAAAAAAAGTTCTGCAGGGTTTAAGGTTGGCAATGTTGATGACCATATTGTAATGATCAAATAGCGGGTGATTTTCTACAAAGAAGAGCTCTCTACTTGCCATGTAGTTCTCATGTATGTGTCCCGCCCCCAGCTAGAGGCTGTCCTTGGGGTCAGTTAGGCCTCCATCCCTTTCTAGGACATTGATGTATTATAATTCTAAGTGTGGCCCTTCTCATTGATGAGATTGCTTATTTATTGACTTGCTTATGATCTGTCTTTACCCCACTGGAATATCAGCTCCCATAAGGGCAGAGATTCCATTTGCACAGTTCACCACCGGATCCCCATTGCTTAGAGAGGGCCTGGCACATGGTAGGTGCTCAACAGATATTTGTTAAGTGATAAATGAATAAATGCAGGCATTTTTAGATGGAGGAATTATTGTTTGGATGGATGAATGGGTAGATGAGCGGGTGGATGGGTGAATGGGTGGTTGGGTGGATGGGTAAATGGGTGGGTGAATGAGTGGATGGGTGGATGGTTAGGTGGATGGGTGGATGGTTAAGTGGATGGGTGGGTGGTTAGTTGGATGGGTGGATGAATGTGTAAATGGGTAGATGGGTGGGTGGATAGTTAGGTGGATGGGTGGATGGACGAGTAAATCGGTGGATGAGTAAATGGGTTTGGAAGGACGGGTGGTAGATGGTAGATAGATGATTAGGTGGGTGGATGGATGGATAAGTGAACAGATGGGGAGAGGGATTTTAGCCAGAGGATTTGAGAAGGATTCAATGTTCCCATTTTAGACTTTGAACCATCAAACCAAAGTCTCCAATAAAAACCACTTTAAAATTATTCCCATCAAAATGAAAGAAGAAACAATCCCAAGTGCTGTAACTGAAAGAAGTGAAAGAAATTAAGTTTCTTTGAAACTTAATTATGAAAGAAGAAAATTTACCAAAAAAAAGGTGGAGAAACGTTTGCTTGGCCCAATGACTCTCATCTCCAAGCAGTTGAGGATATTTTAAAGTCAAAGCAAAATGATAATCTTCCCTCTCTCCATTTTCTCGCTTTTTGCTTCTCTCCCTTATAATTCAGTGGGACTGAAACTGAGCCTTCTTCTTCTAGACTCTTGATAGCTTGGGGGCAGCTCCTGTGAGTCACCGGGTTCTCACCGCCTCTGAGCCAGGACCATCACGAGCCCATATGGCACTTTTGTGAAAACTAGAAAAAGACTTCCCTTCTCCCAGATGGGCATGGCCCTGGGTCACGGGAAACGGTTTGGTGAGCAGACCCCCAGGCGTCTCTCTCCTTGGCTTGGGACCTTTGTGCAGGGACCAATCTGCTCAGCTCTGCACGGTGGCCTTGTCTGACCCCCCAGGACTGCTTTGTTTTATGCTCACGGGCTCTGAACTACCCGTGACCTTGCCACATCTTCTGAAGCCCAACCTGATCTCCTTAGGTCATCCTTTTATCATTTCCTGAGCAAAAGCCTACTGATTGGGAGAGCTGGTTCTTAGTCCCCTCTACTGCCAACAGAGGTACCTTTAAAATGGCTCTCTCAGCCCAGAAAGTGCTCTCTCTCTCTGTCTCTCCATCCTCCCCTCTCTGTTTTCCTCTGCAATTAATTGCTGGAGTCTTCACTAATATAACACAGCTTCCCCAAACTCCCAGCGATGTGGGCTCCACCAGGTGGCAGTCTGAGTGATGAATCGCAGCCCCCCTTCCCTCAGCCCTGAGGACAGGTACGGATGGAGGGGCCAGCCTGCATCCTTGCTCATGTAAGGATGATTCTGAGACCCATGGCCAGAATCCTGGCCTTCCTGGACAGGGAGAAACTATGACTTAGCAGTGAAGAGCCTGAACATAGGAACTGAAAAGAATTGGACCCAGATCTGCTTGGTAGATGCGAGTTCAGGCAAGCAACCTGACCTCCTGGAACCTCTGTTTCTTTTTCTGTGAAACAGGTATAAAGATGCCCATGGGGCAGGGCTGTGACAACGAGAAATAAAGGGCTAGGATTGCCATTCTGATGGGAGGTCCTGGAAAAGTGGAGGGAGGGGGCAGGGAGATGGCCTCATGCAGTAACCAGGACATGTCATCCCAAGCGCCAGGGGCCCAAGGATGCTAGGAGAGATGCGGGGGCAGCATGGGGAGATAGGTCCACCCAGGACTGGGGCAATTTTTCCATCAGTGGATGGCAGGTTTGGTCCTCTGAGGTTGGAGGCACCTCTGGGCAATGTCTTATCCTCCATGGCCCCCTGATCAGCAAAGAATGGGAATTCAGCTGAAGATTCGTGAGTTCTAGCCAAGGCCAGATCACTGGGGCCCTTGGGTCACTTACTCCAGACTCAGTCTTCTCAGCTGCCCAAGGCTGATGAGGAGCCCCCTTAAAAGGCAGCTGATGGAAAGTGATGAGGGTGAGAGCACCCTGCAAAGTCCTTTACAAACTGGGAGTGCTTCACGGTGTGGGCAGGTACTTTTTAAACTGGAAAGTGCGTTACAGATGGAAAGGTACATTATCCAATTAAAACCTGTGAGCTGCAGTCCCTGCCTGGCCTGAGACAGCTGAAACATCTCCCGCCGGGGTGATGTGGGTGGCTCTGAGCCGGGATACACAGCAGGTGGGGATTTTGGCGTTGGGAGACCAGAGAGCTGGGAGGGCAGGGACAGACCTCTGGCCCAGAAGCTGCCGGCTGGCAGCTCCAACCTCACCCTGGGGTGCAACGCAGACTCATTCCTGAGCCTGTGGCCCCCTTCTCTCCTGGCCCGAATCTTCATCTCCCTCTGAATTGTTGTCCCCTTTGGGATATGGGGAGGGGGGGTTGTTTTTTAAATGCAGGTTCCTGGCTCCACCTTGAACCATATCCACTGAATCACCATCTCTGGGGGCAGGGCCCAGGAATCTGCGTGTTAACAAGCTCCCTGAGGAATCCCAATGCTCTGTGATGGCTAAGAGACACCCGGTGAACTCCTGAGCCCCACCCCGTGCACGGCGCTCCTAAGACAGACTCTGGTGCATAGCAGGCACCCAGCATATGCTTGCTGAATGGACGCCTTAATGAACGAAATCTTTACAGGCCTCATATATGAAATGGGAAGAATACTCATCCCTGCCTTGCCCACTGTCATTGGAGGCATTTCAACTAACAGCACTTCTTCTGAGGATGAAGTGAAGGTTCAAGGTTAAGAAACATGGTCCTAGATAATCCTTGAAGACCAGAGTGCCCTCCTTTTGTTTTTCTTATATTCCAGGAGAGCATTTTCTCAGTCCAATGCAAATGCTAAAAGTATAAAGCAAGTAATAAATGCCTCTGGGTTGGAGACTCGGGTTCTGTGTGGCTGAAGTGGATGCTATCTGCTTAGCCGTGAGCCAGATAAGTGTGTGCGCCTAGACGTGGCAGGCAGGGACCCTCCATGCAGACGTGGTCACAGTGTTGGACACCTATTGAGCACCAGCACTGTGCGATGCATTGCACTGGCCATAGATTTGTGGGTCTGCTGGGCAGTGACCCGAATTCAGTGCTGGGTAGAGTGCCGGCTGCATTGGGGGAGATCAATAAGCAATTATAATTATTATTCCCATTAATAATAAATGCTACATGGTCTGGACAAAGAAGCTACAATGAAGTGAGTGCCTCGGAGCCCAGGTTTCACATGTGTCGGTGAAGTGGCCTGATGTTGCCTCTGATTTCAGCCCCGTGCAATTATAGAGTGCCGCTCTGCATGGACAGACGGGGAGGGGTCTGTTCTTACAGTCTCTGCCCCCATGGTGTGCTTATTCGTAGCTTCCCTAGAAGGCTAGGAAAGAGTCAGGGATCCACAAGGAAAGCAGAGTGGTCAGGAGACACCCCTAGGGGTTGACTGTTTATGAAGGGAGTCCAGAAGATCCCGTTGGATGATTCTGCTCAATGGACCTCAGTCCCACACTGGCCCTGGGCAGAGTCCATTGTCCCTTCCCCCACTCACAGTCCTCTGCACACTCTCTGGGAGAACAGTGCTCGCCTTGAATGCATGTGATAACAAGGTGGCAGAGTCTCCCAATGGTTAGGCATGCAAGCTCAACAGCTGGGCCTCCTGCGTTCCAGTCTAGGCTTTACCACTTATGAGCTGTGTGTCCTCAGACAAGTCACTTAACCTCTCTGAATCTCAGTTCACTCTTTTGTAAAATGATGACAACAATAGTGCCCATCTCATGGAGCTTTTGAGAGGATGTAACTAATAAGTATAAAGTGTCTTGAATACAGTAACCACTCCAGTGGTCACTGTGGATGTTTACTTTCCTGTGTCTTGTTCGTCACTGAAAGGCTGGTGTCCTGTGCAGAGAAGGGGCTTGGACATGTGGGTAAATCAGTGGCTTTCTGAATAATCACAGCCAGTATTTACTAACTGCTCACTTTCGCAAAGCATTATTCTAAGCATCTGTTTGCATCTATTAACTAGTTCGTCTTTGCACCAATTCTTAGAGGGAAAGCCTTTTACTGTTTCCATTGAACAGATGCATTGCTTATCTCACTCAGTATCGTTCAGTTAGTGAGGGATGAGCTAGAACCTGAACCCAGTCTTCCTGGGCTCAGAGCCCCTGCTCCTAACCACTGCACTGGACTGCCTCTTGAAGGAAGGAAGAAGGAAGGAATGGGAGAGAGAGAGAGAAATGAGATCACTAGATGGATAGCTGATAAATTCATGGAGAGATGAAAGAGTGAGAATTGACTTTAGAGAGTTACTGTGAAGATTAAAATGAGTGAAGAAGCTGGGGCTGGAACATAGTTCGTGCTCAATAAACGTCAACAACCATGATGATGTGATGATGGTGACAATGAAGACAGGATGGTAAGTGGATAAATACCTCTTTGATAGTGAATGGGAACAGACCGTGGGCATTTGGAGACTCTGACCAGCCAGATCTCGCGAGATGTCAGCATGTGAGATACCCAGAAGCTTGGATTTCTACTCCCATTGCACAGATGGGTAATCTGAAGCATTAAGAGTGGAAGGACTCTCCCAGGGTCACGCCGCTGAGACCGGAGGCAGGATTCAATTCCAAAGCAATCCCCTGGGCACAGGCTCTGTCCTTAGGGGTCTAAACTGGCTTCTGCCTGTATCAGAATGATGGGAACTTTCTAAAGGACTGAGGCAGAAG
This sequence comes from Cervus elaphus, assembly GCF_910594005.1. Taxonomy (NCBI): domain Eukaryota; kingdom Metazoa; phylum Chordata; class Mammalia; order Artiodactyla; family Cervidae; genus Cervus; species Cervus elaphus. The sequence continues at coordinate 11,997,303 of NC_057819.1, read as the reverse complement.
TAGAGAGCAAAGCTCGTATTTTTCAGTTCACCAGGCACTTGTCAAGTGCCTCCCATGTCAATGCATAGCCCCATGTGAGAGGGTTTCTGATATGCTGATCCACTTTCTGTTCACGTGCCCGCCCCCCCTGCTCCTGGGCCCTGGGGCCCTTCTGGAGGGCAAAATCTTGGTGGGTAGGACTGGGCCGGTGCAGTGGCTGCCTTCGGAGGGAAGGAGGTTTCTGGCTGTTATCAGTCAGGTTACACCATGATCCTGGTTACTGACCGCCGCACAGACTACGGGGAGGAGGAGGGGCCTGTGGCTACAGGTACAAGCTGTTCATTTGCTGCTCCCGCGAGAGGCCGGCCAAGGGGCGGAGCCTGAGTGCAAGGCTGGGGTGGGGCTCAGCCTGTGGTTGGGATCAGGGTTCTGTCCTGGACCGGTGTTAGGGCTCCGTCTGTGACTAGATTTGGAGTAGTGAGCATTTGACTGTGATCAAAGCTCAGTTTGTGACTGGGGTGGAGCGGGGGAGTCAGGAAAAATCTGTGACTGTGTTTAGGCCTCAGTCTGTGACTCAGGTCAGGGTTCAGTCTACACCCAGGGTCAGGACTCAGTCTGGAGCAAGTTGTGTTGCTGTTCAGTTGCTAAGTCGTGTCCGACTCTTTGTGACCCTATGGCCTGCGGGCACCCCAGGCTTCCCTGTCCTCCACCATCTCCCGGAGTTTGCTCAAGTTCATGTCCATGAAGTCAGTGATGCCATCCAACCATCTCATCCTCTGCCTGCCTCTTCTCCTTTTGCCTTCAATCTTTTCCAGCATCGGTGTCTTTTCCAATGAGTCGGCTCTTCACATCAGGTGGCCAAAGGATTGGAGCTTCAGCATCAGTCGTGCCAATGAACATTCTGGAGCAAGAGTCTGGGCTTAATCTGGGGCCAGGAGGAGGGTCCACCCCTTGGCTAGGGTCTGAATTGCCCTGCAGCCCAGTGGTTCCTACCAGTGTCCAAGGCTGGAGCCTCACACACCCCAGGAACCCGTGATCAGAGCATCCGTCTTAGCCCAACCCTCAGACCCAGGCCCCCAGTCCTGCTTCCACTTCCCCAAGACGACTGTCCCAGAGGGGCGCACCTCTCCCTCCCTTGCCCGGCGGCAGCCCCAGGCCAGCCCAGCATGGTCCGGCATGGCCATGGGCACCGGGGGGCACCCTCAACCCTGCCCGCCCTCCGCGCGCCTCCCCGCCGCCTCCCTCCCTCCGCCGCCAGCTGCCGGCTCCGTCTGCTCCCTCTCTCTCCCGCTCCCCCGCTCTGCCTTAGAGACAGCTATAAGTCTCCCGTGAAATATATACAGTGTAAATATATAAAAAGCTTGTGCCTGCCTGCTGCTTATGTATTCATGAAATAGTAAATAAATTTTATGGGATAATTTGAAGGCTGCCAGGAAGCCGGGAGATGAAAACGAGAGCCTAATGAGATGGAGTACCAGGGCGGCGCACGCACAATCGATCTGCAGCCGCCTGGGCCCGAGCCGGGGAGCCCATCTCCTGTGGCCCAGGGCCTCGCCGCCCGGCACACTTCGGAGGGGCTTCTGGGGGTCATAAACCACGGGTGGCTGCAGCCGGGGAGGCCCGGGCTTGGGGAAGCCAGGATGGCGGGCTGACAGCAGCCTTCTGGGAAACCCAGGGAGGGGGAGATGTGGGCTGGGGTCCTTTTCCCAGCTCTGCCTGGGACTTGCTGGGTGACCTTGAGCCAGTCACGTTCCCTCTCTGTGTCTCCATGTGGGGAGGAAGGCCTAGAAGGAGAGAGTTCCCAGGCTGGGCCACGGGCCGGTGACAGAGTCCCCTGCTCCTTGTCACCTGTTACTTGTTGCAGTGCGCAGCGTGGTCTTGGGTGCATGTGTGCTAAGTCGCTTCAGTCATGTCCAACTCTTTGTGACCCCATGGACTGTAGCCAGCCAGGCTCCTCCATGGGATTCTCCAGGCAAGAATGCTGCAGTGGGTTTCCATTTCTTTCTCCAGGGGATCTTCCCAACCCAGGGATCGAACCCCTCCTCTTTTAGGTCTCCTGCATTGGCAGGCGAGTTCCTTACCACTAGTACCACCTGGGAAGCCACAGCATTGTCTTATTTTATGAATGAAAATGAGACCGATGAATATCTATCTCCCCACTAGACTTCCATTCCATTTGGACAAGGGTCTGTGTCTGTTTTGCTTAGTGTTTCGTATCAGGTGTCTGGTACAGAGAGGGTTCTTAACAAATATTAAATATTTACTGGTGGGATGGATAATGGAGTAAATGAGTGAATGAATGAATGAGTGTATGACGGAAACATCCAGAGCAGATCCAATCCTGCCCACTGCCATGGTCCAGGCCACCATCATCTCATACTCAGACTGGTGCAGTAGCCTCCCATCCAGACTCTCTGTTTCCACCCGGCTTCACTATGGTCCATTCTCCCCCATGGCCACCAGAGGTAACCTGTGAAATCTAATAAGTCAGATCAAGTCCCTCCTCTGCTCAAAACCCTCCCATGGCTTTTATCTCATGCAGAGAATCAGTCCAAGTCCTCCCCAAGGCCCACAGGGGGATGTGTGACCTGCCATTGGCCCCTCTGGCCACCCGCACCCCCTTCCCTTCTCCTTCCCTCCCTACTTCACTCCAGCCACGGGCTGCCTCTGCTCCAGGATCCCACCTCAGGGCCTTTGCACTGGCTGTTTCCTCATTGCCGGGAACACCCTTTGCCTGGATAGCCTCATCGCAAACACTCTCACCTCTCTCAAGTCTTTGCTGAAATCGGATTCTCTCTCTCTGAGAATACAGACGCTACCTCTGTCCTCAGCCAGCACATCTATAAAAGGAAGCTGCAGGTCACACCTGCAGTGTCCCCGGGCCACCAGGTCGGGTGGGAGTCTTTGAGGAGTGCGTTGCTGGATGTTAATAAGATGGGCTCTGCGTGTGCTTGACGTCTGTCCTTCCTGGAACGTGCGCTTGGGAAATCCAGTGCTTGCCACTGACGGGCTCTCCCCACCAAGCAAAGAAATGCCTCACCTTCCGTGGTGGCTCAGTTGGTAAAGAATCCGCCTGCTAAGGCAGGGGGCGCAAGAGACAGGAGTTCAATCCCTAGGTCGGGAAGATCCCCTGGAGGAGAAAATGGCTACCCACTCCAGTATTTCTGCCTGGAGAATTCTATGGATGGAGGAGCCTGGCGGGCCGCAGTCCATGGGGTTGCAAAGGGTTGGACACAGCTGAGCACAAGCAAGTGTCCGTTATCCCCATCCCCCTCCTCCCCTCCCCCTCCTCCCCTCCCCCTCCTCCCCTCGCTCTCCTCCTTGTCTTCCCCCTCTGGCTCCTCCACCCCCTCCCTCTCTTCCCCCCTCAACCTCTTTCCCTTCTCCTCCCCAATCTGCAGCTGCTTTCCCACCCTCCCCATCCTCCTGCCAGTTCTCCTCACAGCAGTGAGCACGTGTGGACCTTGGCACTCCAAGGGGCCCCGTTAATCCTGGCAAAACTTTTCCCAGCAAGCCCTTAATCCGCTTCCTCCCACTAACCCAGAGAAGGCAGACGCACCAGCCGCCCTGGGGTCAGCCAAGCCTGTGGGCCAGACCTTGGGCTCCTCTCCCCTCCCTTCCATCCCCTCCCCTGTCCTTCTTGGGGCTGCCTCCTTGCGGAAGTAGAGACAGCCTTTTCTTCTTTTCCTTTCTCCCAAAGCCAATCTTTATATTGATTTCTTACCTCCAGCTGCAGTCAACAGGCATTGAGACAGGCTGAGCTTGTCGGTTTTGCTTAAGAGTCAGCCTAGACTTCAGCTATGGGCTGCTATTTCCTCCTCCAGGGGATCTTCCCGACCCAGGGATGGAACCAACTGCCACATCCATCTGACTACAGGGACCTTGGTTGCCTGGCACAGACATCCCTGAGGCTCCAGAAAGACACAAACAAGCACCCATTGACAGGCAGGCTGGATCCATCGTTTATGCCCTAGGCATTGTCTGGGTACCTCGTGTGTGCCAGGGTCAGCGCCTAAGGTTGAATCACTGAATGCTTCATTCAGCTAATGTTTAGTGAGCACCTACTATGTGCCAGCACTCTGATAGGTCCTGGGATACAGCTGTGAGCTTCATTCAGAGATGAAGATCCCCTCCCCTTGAGGGTGTGGAGGAAAGGAAACCTTCCTGCACTATTGGTGGGAATGTAAATTGGTGTACCTATTATGGAAAACAGTACAGAGGCTCTGCAAAAAGTTAAAAAGAGAGCTACCATATGATCCAGCAATCCCACTCCTAGATGTATATCAGGAAAAGAAGAAAACTCTAATTCAAAAAGATACACACACCCAAATGCTCAAAGCAGCACTGTTTACAATAGACAAGACATGGAAACAACCCCAGCACCCTCTGACAGACAAATGGTTTTAGAAGTGTGGAAATACAGTGGACTATTACTTAGCTGTGAAAAAGAATGAAGTGTGGCATTTGCAGCCACGTGGACCTAAAGAATGTGATACTAAGTGAAATAAGCCAGATAAAGATAAATATTATATGATATCTTTTATAGGTAGAATCTAAAAATAATACAAATAAATATATACACAAAATAGAAACAGACTCACAGACATAGAAAACAACCTTATGGTTACCAAGGAAGAAAGGGGGTAACGGAGGGATACATCAGGAGTATGGGATTAACAGATACAAACTACTACATATAAAATAGATAAGCAGTAAAGATTTACTGTATAGCACAGGGAACTATAGTCAATATCTTATAATAACCTATGATGGAAAATAATCTGAAATATATATATAACTGAAAAATGCCTCTCCTTATAGAATGGGAAACAAGAGAAACAATAAGAAGATTAATATGTCAGATGGTGGTAGGTACTCTGGAAAAAATGATGTAGATGTTCATTGAAAGATTCTTTCACCTTCAGGTGTGAAACTTCATAATGAAATGTTGGAGACCAAGAGGTTAATAAGACCCGCCTCACAGAGTCAATGTAAGGACCAAGCAGGATGAAAAGCTATGACAAACCTAGACACCATGTTAAAAAGCAGAGACATCATTTTGCTGACAAAGGTCTGTACAGTCAAAGCTATGGTTCTTCTAGTAGTCACGTATGGATGTAAGATTTGGACCATAAAGAAGACTGAGCACTGAAGAATTGATGCTTTCAAACTGTGATGCTGGAGAAGACTCTTGAGAGTCCTTTGGACAGCAAGGAGATCAAACCAGTTAATTCTAAAAGAAATCAGTCCTGAATATTCTTTGGAAGGACTGATGCTGAAGTTCCAATACTTTGGCCACCTGATGCAAAGAGCTGACTCATTGGAAAAGACTCTGATGGTGGGAAAGATTGATGGCAGGAGGAGAAGAGGATGTCAGAGGATGAGATGGCTGGATGGTGTCATTGATTCAATGGACATGAGTTTGAGTAACTCCGGGAGATGGTGAAGGACAGGGAAGCCTGGCATGCTGCCATCGATAGGGTCACAAAGAGTCAGACATGGCTTAGCAATGAAACAGCAATAATGACAAAGCAGGATGAAGTTTGCATAGTGACCAGTCCAGAGAGGACATGATGCGTAAGAGTTATTGTGATAAACAGAGATGCTGCGTGGAGCATAGGGAAACATTTGGAAAGGAAAGTGAAAAGATGTGAGATTTGTCAGACCCAAGTTGGCTAATCTTTCTATTATTGCAATTTTAATTTTTATCTGTTTTAATTGGTAGTACTTGCATGTAGTACAAAATTCCAAAGCCACAAAAGAACATAAAGAATGAAAATTTTTCCTTTCCTTGGCCCCCTGGCTACCCAATTTTGTCCCCAGAGGCAATCAATGATAATTGATTCTTATTAATTTATTTCTTATAATTCTTTTCAGGGATACTCTCTATATCCATCATTGCATCTTACATCTTTTCTCTAAGATGTTCCAGAAAAACCTGAATGAACTTTTTGACCAACCCAATATATGGTTTCTTTTGTCATAGTAGAATGACATACACTGCTCTAACATTTTTTACTTAGCATATCCTGATAATAATGATTGATTATGTGCTCAGTCTTGTCTGGCTCTCTATGACCCCATGGACTGTAAGTCCACCAGGCTCCTCTATGCGTGGGATTCTCCAGGCAAGAATACTGAAATGGGTTGCCATTTCCTCCTCCAGCGGATCTTCCTGATCAGGGAGTCAAACCCAGGTCTCCTGTGTCTCCTGCATTGCAGGCAGATTCTTTACCTACTAAGCCATCGGGGAAGCCCATGGGCTGGTTGCTTAACCTCTCTGTGCAGATTCTATAAAATATGGATGGATATAATACCTGGCTCTGTTGCCTCCCAGCTGGATGGCCTCAAGCAAGTTGCTTTTGGAGGCACATTCTTTACTGCTAAGCCATGGAGGAAGCCCAGTACTTCCATATCAATACATGTAATCCATTCTTATTCTTTTATATGACTGCATAGTACTCCATTGACTGTATAGACCATAGTTTATTTCTTTGTTCCCACATTGTTGGGCACATGGGTTGTTTCCATTGTTCATTAAACAATGGTGTCATTGTTTTAAAGACTTTGAAACTGAATCTCGCATCTCTCAATAAATTGAGGAATTAGGGGGTTTCTCTGATCAAAACCCATGGCACATGATTAAGTCCTTGGGTTTCTTCACTCCAGCTTTTATTAAATTATCCCAATTTGTCCTTTCAAATAGATGTCTTTTCTTAAGTAGTGATTTACCACAATTAAGCCCCCCAAAATTAAATTAAATGAATTACGTCTCTTAGGTTGGGTGTCTGCGGGAACCGAGGTTGGGCGCAGTAATGGTCCAGATGCTATTAAAAGCAAAGGCAGGAGGATGTGCGCTGGGTTAGAAGGGAAAATTCATAGCTCCACTGATACGCCATGATAAATAATTATGAGTTATTAATTTTAAATTACATCTTTAATGCGTTGCATGATTTTAATTCCCCCTACAGTATTAATATCGGACTGGCTTTGATTAATTTAAAGCAGAACAGAAAGGTGCCAATTAAGGGAACTAGCTGGGAACTTTGAGGTGTTTATATCTGTCTCTTGATAGCCCCCACGGTGGGGGGCAAGGTCATTGCTCAAGGGAAGCGGGTGATTATCCAAGAGAACCCAGGGTGGGATGTGTCAAGAAGAGTGGGAGATGGATATTAACCCTTTTTGTGTCTTCGAGTGCCGGGAAGGAGAGAGAGAAGGATGGGAAAGCAGGGGGCGGCTGTACAAGTGCTTGGAATGAGCCCAAAGCAGGTCGGAGCAGGCTGGACATCCCATGGCCACAGAGAGGACTCCAAGGACCAGGACTCCTGGGTTCTGGGGTTTGCTGCGTCACCCCAGACCAGAGCTTTGACCTCCCTATGCCTTTATAGATTTCAAGACTTGGAAAAAGGGAGGCTCACACTCAATAAATATGAAGCCATAAGTCAAAGAGTTGCCTACCTAGCTAAATGGTAGCAGAGTAATGCATGGGACAGCAGCCCACTGTTAATGGCATACATAGAGACGCTTTGGGGTAGCTGATGGGCAAACGTTTTATTTTATTTTATAGCTAAGCATTCACTTTCATGTATACTAGAAAGATATACATAACCAGCCCACTGAATTCATGATTTCATATATGATATTGCTTAGGTTGAGGCTAAATTTAGAACAACCCAAAACAAAGTGTTGAGTAATAGTAGTATTTGGTGTGTGGCTATGGCAAAAAAGAATAATAATGATGCTTGTGATGATGATACAGAAGTAACTAGGTTAGCATCATCAAATTAATGTCATTACAGCCACATATGACAGCAAGCCCTAGGTTTGGGAAAAGGAGATAGCACTTGATAAATACTAAGCAATGAATCAAAGTGTTTTCTACTCAGCTCAATGGTGAGAGGGTAATGCCTGGTATTAGATACTGTTAGGATATAGCACCAATGAGGATACCCTTTTTTGGGTGGGAGGGTGGATATTATTTTACTCAATAGCAGTGTTTAGTGGAATCAAACTTTTGGTTTCATGACTAGTATCACTTAGGTTAAGGTTATATTTAAATTTTTTTTAAAAAAACCTGTGATTCCAAACAAAAGCATCATTTTATGGGGTATGTGACTATGGCAAGTCATAATAATTATGTTGATGATACACGAGTAACTGAGGTTGGTGAATATCAAATTAATGTCACTACAGCCCCATGATAGAAATCCTAGTCGGGGCTCTGAATTAATGACCCTGGATGTGAGTGAGCTGAAAAAGAAGTCACCACAAGCCACTGTGTGAATTTATGACCCCCTTCTTTTCCAGGACAGAACAGCCTTGATATTGCCAGAGCTCTTTCCCATTTGGTACATCCGATCCTTAAAATAAGGTATGCAGTGCCGAGGAAAGTGCCTACGTCACGGCGGGTGCCTGATCTGATGGTGGAGGGAGGGAAGGAAGCAGGAGCAAGAGAAACCAGGATGGAGTGGAGGAAGAGATAATAGCAGGAGTTTATCAACCCTCACATGATTGTCCCGCACCAAGCACCGTTTCAAGCGCTCAGCGTGGACCACCCCATTTGGTGCTCTCACAACAACCCTATGAAGCAGGTGTTAGACATTCTCTTTGGTCCTGATTCACAAACGAGGTCGCTGAGGCTCAGAGAGGCGAAGCGACTTGCTTGAGGTCATTCAGCTGGGAGGCCACAGAGCCAGGCATTGTGCCTACCCATATTTTATAGAACCTGCACAGAGAGGTTAAGCAACTGGCCCAAGGGCACACAGACATTAAATGGCTGAAAGCCAAGCAGTCCAGCTCCAGAGTGTCGGCTCTGAAACACAGAACAGTATGTCTTATAAAAGAGATACCCAATATGTAGTTGGGGAAAACTGAGACCTAACACGTGCTAGTCCTAAGGGTACCAACTCAGAGTAGGATTGAACCTGGGTATCAGGACTCCCTGCCCCAAGTTCTGGCCATCCCAGGCGAACGTCTGCATGACCCCATTAAACTGAAGAAAGGTCTCATAGCAGGCTGAATCCTGTCGAGCACACAGTACGTGTTTCCACGTGGCCTCCTCCACCCTGGCTCTGCTCACTCGGGACTCCGCTCCCTGGCCGGCTAGACTCCCACAAGAACCCCCTGGGGTCTCCCCGGCTCTGGGGGCGTCCGGAAGCCCAACCCAAAGCCCCAAGCTCAGGCTTCCCAGCGGAGCTGCGGAAGCGAGACAATCGCATTAGGTCCCTGGAGCGGATTTGGCAGCCTTGTCATGCCCTTGAAAGACCAGGATCGGCCGCTGGACAGCGGGAGCGGCCGGAACTGGTGCCCGTTCAAAGCTCCTTCCTCCAGCGGCATTAAAGATGGATTAGAATTCAGAGGGTTAGAGAAGGGCCACTGAAGCCAGCCTTCGTCCCAGATAAGATGACCACGCAGGTGGGAGCTTCCTGTCAAGGGACAGCCGGGTCCAGAGACAACAGCAATGGCCACAATAACAAGAATCGTGAGCACCTACCAGGGGCCAGTGCTGTCTAAATGCTATAAGTCACTCGTCTTAACTCTCACGGTCCCCAGATGAGAAAACCAAGACACAGAGAGATCAGTTAATCAGCCGCGGCAACACAGCCGGTTGGTTACACAGCAAAGCTCAGATTCGGACTCACAAAGGACACATTTCGTGCTTTTCACTAGCTTGTCCCCCAACAGTAATGAGTTAACTGTCTGAACAATTGGCTAAGCCCCTGTCTTCCTTCTGGACGAGGGAATGCAACCCACTGCAGTATTCTTGCCTGGGAAAGCCCATGGACAGAGGAGCCTGGCGGGCTACAGTCCATGAGGTCGCAAAGAGCCAGACACCACTGAGCATACACACACTGTCTTCCCTGCTGCTTACAAAATCAAGGCCAAGTTCCAAGTGTGTTTCACTCCCATCATATCTCCAGGGTCAAGCAGAGTGAGGAGTACAAAGATCACACGGCAGAAGGTGTGAATGGGGGGTGGAGGGACACTGGGGACCAGTTTTGTCACCTACAGCACCATGGTTCAATAGTCAACAAATGTAAACTGCATGTCATAAACATCTCCCTTCTATCACCAACTCATGACAACCACTGTTATTGGCTTTTTCTATATCCACCTGGAGATATTCTCTGATTTTATAACATTTATAATAATTTTCATGCCTCAGTTTTCCCGACCTACTTCTTATTATCCTTCTAAACTCAGCACCGCTGACTGTGTAAAGCAGAGGTCCCCACCATCCAGGCCATGGCCCAGTACTAGAATGGGCACACGCAGCAGGGGGTGAGCAGTGGGATAGCAAGCGAAGCTTCATCTGTATTGACAGCCACTCCCCATCATACACTTCGGGTGTCACTGTCTCCCATCACCCCCAGATTGGACCATCTAATTGCCTGAAAACAAGCTCAGGGCTCCCACGGATTCTATATTATGGTGAGTTGTATAATTATTTCTTTATATATCACAATGTTACAGTAATTCCAAAAGATGAAAGTGTTAGTCGCTCAGTCCTATCTGACTTTTGCAACCCCATGGACTGTAGCCCACCAGGCTTCTCTGTCCATGGGATTCTTCAGGCAAGGCCACTAGAGTAGGCTGCCATGCCCTTCTCCAGGGGATCTTCCTGATCCAGGGGTCAAACTGGGGTCTCCTACATTGCAGGCAGATTCTTTACTAAACCGGGCCACTAGTGCACAATAAATGTAATGTGCTTGAATCATCCTGAAACCATCCCCCAACCCTCGTCTGTGGAACAGTTGTCTTCCGAAAAACTGGTCCCTGGTCCTGAAACGGCGGGGGACTGCTGGTATGGAGGCTATGATGTCAGCGCCACTTCAGATCACGTCTGTGATGTCTCCACCACCTTTGGCACATCATTTCCACTCTCTGAGCCTTATTTTCTTCATCTGTGAAATGGGCATGATAGTGTGTCCCTGATGGGGGTTATGATGAAGCATAAACAACGTGCATGAAGAGTGTTGAGTATATAATTGCTAAATGCTTTGTCCGTATGAGTACTGTTGTTGTTAGCTCAGGAAGGCACGATTTGCTCCACTGGTCTCAAGACTTCTGGGATTCCCAATGGGAAAGGGCTTTCCTTGCCTGGGAGCCAACTGACCATCTGCCAGGAGGGCTCTCTGTTTAACAAGCTCTTATCATCTTTGCTGTGATCACGACTCCCTTCCCTGCCCGGGCTGTCCTCTGGGGCCCAGCTGCCTCTTCGGCTAAGCCCCTGCTGAAGCTCTGAGGATCCAAGCGCCTGACCTGCATTTCAATACACCCAGCCTGTCCCTGAGCTTGAGTACATCCTGAGACCTGCTCCCGGAAGGCAGTTGCACATTCTCCGTCCTTCCAGAAGCTCCTGCTTCCCCATCACCAGAAACAACGATTCATCCTGGTCTTTCACTCAATAAATATTTACTGCATCCTCCACTATTTGTGGAGCCCTGTCATAGACCTCATAGCGATCGTCAGTAACATCTGACCGCTGCTTCTGAATCTCCAGTGCTGTTAGGGCTTCTTGAAAGGAAGTTGAAATGCTTGGCCGAAAACAGAGTCATTAGACCCAATTTATGATTAAGTACGGGCTTCCCTAGTGGCTTAGCAAGGTAAAGAATGTGCCTGTCAATGCAAGAGATGCAGGTTTGATCCTTGGGTCAGAAAGATCCCCTGGAGAAAGAAATGGCAACCCACTCCAGTATTCTTGCCTGGGAAATGCCATGGACAGAGGAGCCTGGTGGGCTACAGTCCATGGGGTCGCAAAGAGTTGGACATGATTGAGCAACTAAACAACAATAAACAGTTAAACAATCCACTTGCTTCTACAAGTTCATCTAAAGTCTCTGTCTTAGGGAACCCTAGATGAGTTCTCTAGAAGCACACCTGTGATGGGGTTTCATAAAGAGTCAGTGACTTTGTGAAGCAATTAGCCTCCAACTAATAAAAAAATTTAAAAAAAAAAAAAAAAGAGTCAGTGACTGACTGAGAAAGCTCTCAGATGACACTAGAGGGGAATGAGGGAGGAAGGAATGGGCAGGGGGAGAAGCCAAGCAAAGATGTGACATCTAGTCCCAACCCGATCCCCAAGGGAGCTCTGGATGGTAAGCTGCACTGCAGAGTCTGTCCCACCTGAAGGCAAGGGGGTGGGGCTTCTGTACCCCCACATGAGTCATCCATTGGCTACAGGCCACCCAGGTGTCTTGGGGAGGCACATGTCATTCCAAGGCAGTTCCGACAAGGCCTCTTCCATCATCGTCCAGGGCAGTCCTCCAGGGAAAAGTTGCCGGAGTGAAAGCAGAGTAGCAGCACCTGCAGCAGCTGAAGGGTGGGTCCACTGAACCAGAAAAGAAGCCCTGTGGAAATAGACAGGGCCCCTCTGTACCCCATGGGATGAGATAAAGGTCTGGGGATGGGGGTGGGGTGAATACCCTTCCTTGGGGTCCTTTTCTGTTTGGGTTTCTGCATCACCTCTCTTTCCCTGTCTCGGCTTCTAGGAGCCTTGACTATGTCACTGGTAGCGTGACTCTCCCTTCGATGGATGAGAGGCGAGGTCCCTTGCCCAGGCACAGGCACGGCATAGGTGGCCGAGCAGAATTTGGCCCTGGTTTGTCTTAGGATCATGCTCAGGCTTGGCTGATCTCGGTGGAAGCCTGTTGCAGCGGAACACCTGCCCTGCGGGGGGGCGGGGGGGGGGCGGGCGCAGAGGACATGTGGGCACTCCATCAGGGGTTGAGTGGAGCTAGGTCACAGAGCCCCTCTCCATCGAAGACACAGGACCTGCCCTTTGGGATGAGGTCACTGGGCAAGCAGGGAAACAAGAGATGGGGCGGGGGACAGGGGAGGAAGGGATGAACTGGAGACTATTCCATCAGGTAGGGGGGCAGGGGACCACCCACACTCCAGATGGGCCAGGGTCTCAGGTGGCTGAGTTACCCAGCCCTGAGTCAGACAGAGCCAGCTTCACTCTCCACTTCAGGGGTACTCAGCGTTCCAGCAGTCATCGGGGACATCGAGACCTGTTCTCGTTCTGGCTCAGGGCACCTGCCACTGAGATGGCACGGCTGAGCCAAGGATATCTGCAAGCGGCCAAGAGCGCCCCACATGCTGTCAGGGGCTGCTGGCTTTAAAGGTCACATCCAGAGAGAGAGGCTTTCCTGCACGCCCTCGTCTCCCAGACATGGATGCTCTGAAACTGAAGAAGGAATGCCAAAGGCCGTTTTGTCTATGCGTGCGTGCTAAGACGCTTCAGTCATGTCTGCCTCTTTGTGACCTCATGGACTGTAGCCCGCCAGGCTCCTCTGTCTGTGGGATTCTCCAGGCAAGAATACTGGAGTGGGTTGCCATGTCCTCCTCCAGGGGATCTATCTGACCCAGGGATCAGATCCACGTCTCCTCTGGCTCCTGAATTGCAGGCGGATTCTCTACCACTGAGCCACCGGGGAAGCCCCATGCTGCCTATCCCTACTTCTCAATATGGTCTCTGTCCCAAACTCTGCATTAGGGAGTGTTGCTGACATTTACCCATCACCCCTTCCAGACAAAGAATCCATTCTCTCTACAGACTGGCAGATTGGTCCATGTCATCACACCATCTCCCAGTGTCTGAACACATCTTGCCTGGGAATGTAATAAGGGAGATGCCAACTCATTCATTCCATGCAAATGAATTGAGCACCTACTACGTGCCGGGCTTTGTGGGATCCAGCGATGGACAGTTTAATTGGGGGTGGAGGGATACAGACCAAAAATAGTAAACACACAGCTAATGTGTGTCAAGTCACTGATAACAGGATTAACCCTGCAGAGGCAGGGCACTTAATTAACTTTGGGGACCAGAGAAAGGAAGAGAAGACAAGGTTCTTAAAGGGACAGGTCGATGGAGCTCATCCTGTTCAGTGATCAGCCAGGACTCAACCAAAGGCATACAATCTCTCATTCAGTAAGTATTGATTGAGTATCTACTGTGTATCCAGCACCATGCTAGGTACTGGGTAGACAGGGATGAGTGAAACAGACAAAAATCCCAGCCCACGTGGAGGTGGCACTCTTGTGGGAAAGATTAAAAAACACCATTTGGGGACACAAATAAGTGCATATTATTAATAATAGCTACTTATGTGTATTAAGGCTTCATCTCTACCAGGAAGTGTTAGGTGCAGACATGCAGGAGGATACAAAACAGTGAGGATCACTGCCCTCCCCCAAAAATGTTGTTCTTTAGTCGCTAAGTCATATCTGACTCTTTTGCAACTCCATGGATTATAACCTGCCAGGCTCCTCTGACCATGGGGTTTCTCAGGCAAGAATATTGGAGCAGATTGCCATTTCCTTCTCCAAGGGATCTGCCTGACCCAGGGATCAAACTCACATCTCCTGCATTGACAGGCGGATTCTTTACCACTGAGCTACCAAGGAAGCTGCTGCCCTAAGCCAGCAGCTCAATGGACAAGTTCATTGTCAGGGGAGATTGGGCTGAGAGGGCATAAGCCTCAGGCATCTCCTCTGGAAAATGGGGACAACGGTGGTACCTCTCCCACACGATTAGAATTAACCTCATATAATATGTGTGGGAGATGCTCAGAACAGTACCAAATGCCTTGTAAGAACTGTGTCACGCTAAGGCCGAGTTGTTATTTAAAATCAAGGGAGCTCAGTTCTACCCTGGCAAGCCTCACAAGCTCCATTTCCTCTGCCTGTAGCACAGAAGGAGGAATGTCCCCTCCTGGGGTCTTCGCATCTTCCTTCATACCGCAGAGCATCCCAAAGGCTGTTTCCACAGCAACTGTGGAGGACCCACCCCTGTGCCAGCCTCACAGCCAACCTGTCTGCCACCCCTACAGCAGCTGGCAAGATTGGGTGAGCCACAGTCATTCCCGTCAGCGTGTTCTCACCATCATAACTCAGGGTTGGGTAGACTGTGCCCATTTTCTAGATGAGGAAACCGAGGCTCTCCTAAAAAGAGTTAGTAAGGGAACCAGAACTTGCACCCCCAAGGAAAGCCAAGAATTCTCAACTTTCATGATCTTTGTTCTTGCTCCATCTTCTCTGTCTAGACGGCTTTTGCCTCTGGTCTTCACAGCTAGCTCCATCTCCATGCTCTGATTGGCCAAACCCGGGTCACACAATCTCTCACAGAGACCAGGAGGGTGAGCCCCATTCAAGACATGCCACCTGAGCATGTGGGAAGGGAAAGTTCCAAAAAGGAAGGTCAGGCAAGATACTATTATTTCTTTAGAGTGAGACAGATTCAAACAAGTGGAGGTGACATTTTGTGCTATGATGGATGAAAGGGGGCAGACTGACACAGCCTCTTTTAGTGAGGATTTTACCCTTTGATTGGAGTGAAAAATGCTCAGGAAACAATTCAGGGACAGGGGGAAAAAGAAACAGAATGGGCAGAGGTAAAAAGACATGGGTTAAAATTGTACATCTGCAATGAGATAGCTCATAAGTGACACTCAGGGCTGAGATCACGACAGTCCAATAGAAAGATGTGAGCCACATATGTTATCCTGAATTTTCTACTGGCCTTATTAAAAAGAAAAAGTATAAAGACACAGCTGAAATTAATTTTTAAAATATATTTTATTCAACCCAGGGTGTCTAGGATATTATTTCAACATACAATCAATTAAAAAGTATTAATGAGATATTTTACATTTTTTTGCACTAAGTCTTTACAACCCACTGTATGTTTTACACTTAGGGCACATCTCAATTTCGATACATCACGTGTCAAGTGCTCCATAGCCACGTGCGTCTGGTGGCCACCATGCTGGGCAGTCCAGCTCTAGACCCTACTCAAAGTGTGATCCGCAGGCCTGGGGAGCTAGAGATGCAGAGTCCCAGGCTCTCACAGACCTCCCGAAACTGAGTCTGTGTTTCTTCTAGTTGTTCAGTCCCTAAGCTGTGTTCAACTCTCTGTGACCCCATGGACTGCAGCACGCCAGGCTACCTTGTCCTTCACTATCTCTCAGAGTGTGCTCAAACTCATATCCATAGAGTTTGTGATGCCATCCAACCATCTCATCCTCTGTCATCCCCTTCTCCTGCCCTCAATCTTTTCCAGCATCAGGGTATTTTTCAGTGCTCTTCGCATCGGGTGGCCAAAGTATTGGAGCTTCAGCTTCAGCATCAGTCCTTCCAGTGGATATTCAGGGTTGATCTCCTTTAGGATGGACTGGTTTGATCTCCTTGCAGTCCAAGGGACTCTCAAGAGTCTTCTCCAGCACCACAGTTAGAAAACATCAATTCTTCAGCACTCAGCCTTCATTATGGTCCAGCTCGCACATCTGTACATGACTACTAGAAAAATCATAGCTTTGACTAAATGGACCTTTGTCAGCAAAGTGATATCTCTGCTTTTTAATACGCTGTCTAGGTTTGTCTGTGCTTAACTCTATGTTTAACCTTGTTTATCCCAGGTGATTCCTATGCAATGTTAAATTTGAAACATACTGATCTAAACCAGTGTTGTCCAAAAGAGCTTTCTGCGATGATGAAAATGTTTTATATCTGCGCTGTCTGACATGGAAGCCACAAGCTTCATGTGGATATTGAGTACTACAAATGTAACTGTGAGACAGGAAATAAAATTTTTTATTTCATTTTAATTTAAATAATCATAATGACTGTCTATTGGACAGCACAGGTTTAAATCAATATCCAGACACTTAGCCGTTATTATTGTTGTCATTGTTGTTATTGTTACCCAGGTACTTGGCCAAGGGGAAGCAAGAAATAAAGCAAAAATATATTAGGGTTTCCCAGGTGATGCTAGTGATAAAGAACCTGCCTGCCAGTGCAGGAGACGTAAGAGACACAAGCTCGATCCCTGGGTTAGGGACGAGCCCCTGGAGGAGGGCCTGGCAACCCACTCCAGTATTCTTGCCTGGAGAATCCCATGGACAGGGGAGCCTGGTGGGCTACAGTCCATGGGGCCGCACAGTGTTGGACATGACTGAAGTGACTTAGCACATACACAACACGTATTTAGCAACACAGGCTCATTGTTTCTGGGGTGGGTATGGAATTATCCTCAATGAGCAGATTTGGAAAGTGAGGTTCGGGACATAGTAATGATCCTACCAACGTACATCATTGATCAAGCCCACCTGCATGTCAGGAACTCTGTATACTTGGTTTTTAATCCCTTCACTAACCACGGTGTGGTTATACCTGCCATGTTACTAATGGGGAGGTTTGGGAGACTCAGAGAGGTGGGTGACTTGTCCAGGGTCACACAGCATCAGGGTGGTAGAGTTGGGATGTGGGTCCCAGGCCTGTCTCCCCAGCTGAGGTTTCTCCCAAGGTGGTACCCAAGATGTACTCTGACTAGTTGGGGAGGCTAGCCACGCTTGAAGGGCCCTGCAACCTGAGGCACAGGGTGGATACTCTCTATCTGGAAATGCTGCTCAGAAGTCTGTTGGTGGTGGGGAACCACAGTGGCCTCCAGAGGCCCCTCACTGCCCTCCAGAGGGGCAGTGGCAAATGCCAAGCAAACACTGCAGCCTACGAGAGCCTCCACGTGCCACGTGGAGCAGTGTCGGGTCAGCCCAGGCTGCGGGCAACAGGCACCTGGGGACATCAGCTGCTTCCTGTGGAGCTGTGCAGGCAAACGCCTGTGGCCAGCGAGGTTCGAGAAAGTTCCGCCTCTGCCTCCCCTGTCTGCCTGTCGCTGATGCCTTGCTCCATTTCCAAGCAAGCATGGGTGCTCTGCATTTGTTTGTCTAGCGACAGAAGGCAGCCTCCCAGGGAAAGCCACCCCTCCTTCCCCGGCCCCCCTCCAGGCTCACACACCCCGCACAATGCTGCCTGGTGGGAAGAGGCAGATGATCAGAAAGCAGTCTGGGAGCATCCAAAGAATCGGCCGCCCCCCTTGCCATCAGCCATTGCCTTCCACAAAGGGGCTCATCTGGACACGTGAGCCACTCCCAAATGTTAAAGACCAGGGGCTGGCCATCCCCATGTTGTGAGGGGAGTCTGAGCTGGGAACTTGGAGATTATGGGGTCCAATCCCCAACAGATGGAGAAATAATAACGATAACAGCAATGAAAATAGCAGGTGCCCTTAGTGGACATTTACTATACACCACACATTTCACACACATCAATCTTTTTTTTTTCTTGGCTGCTCTGGGTCTTCACTGTGGAATGTGGGTTTAGATGCTCTATAGTATGTGGGATATTAGTTCCCCCACCAGGGATTGAACCCATGTCCCCTGCTTTGGAAGGTGGGTTCTTAACCACTGGACCGCCAGGGAAGCCCCCGCACATTTCTACTCTGATCCATACAGGCTCTGCTATTATCCCCACTCTACAAAGGAGCAACTGAGTCTCAGAAAGGTCACACAGCAAGGATGGCAGAGGTAGGATTTGAATGCAGGTCTGCCTGAGAAACAGGAGGCAGGTTAGAACCATAGAGGGGAAAGTGTGGGTTTGGGAGTTTGCCGTCCAATTCTGCAACGTCTTTATTGTGTCACCTTGGGAATCTTAAGTGGCTTGACCTTCTGAGCTTCGGTCTCCCCATCTGTACAGTGGGGACAATAAAGCCAAATATTCATGAAGAGCAGAAGAATTAGATGAGAGACAGTGTTCAGGAAGGAATCAGTGGGTGAAGGAATACATGTAACAAATGCAGCATAGCGCCAGTATACAACAGGCACTTAATAAATGGTGAATCTACACCATAGAAGAAGTCTCTTCCCTTGGAAAAAAAAAAAAAGTTTATTCAGCTCCATTGCCTATTCTTTTAAAAGATTTTTTTGAGGTGGACCACTTTTCAAGTCTTTATTGAATTTTGTTACAATATTGTTTCTGTTTTATGTTCTGGGTTTTTTTTTTTTTTTTCTTTTCCTATTTATTTTATTATTTATTTTGGTGGAAAGATATATGGGATCTTAGTTCCCCAACCAGAGATCCAGCCCACATCCCCTGCACTGGAAGGTGGATTCTTAACCATTGGACCTCCAGGGAAGTCCCAGGCCCTCCCCTTTTAAATCTTTGGGCCCCACCACCTGGAGCAACAAGGTCTTATCCCCAGGGAGAACTAAGCATTTTTTTCCCATTATCTCATTTAATCCTAACCATACCCCTCTGAGTGTGATCAGCCCATTTGATAGACCTGAAAACTGAGGCTTCAAAAAGTTCGATCGTCTGCTGGGGGAGCTCAAAACTGCTAACAAGCATCTGAGCTAGGAAAACAGTCAGGCTCCAGTGGAGTCACCGTGCCAACCAAATGCCCTGTGGCAAACCAGGACCAGGCCTCCAACCAGGGCCACCTCTAGGGCGAGCGCCGAGGGTGGCAACTGAGATGTCTGCCCCTCGCAGATGGAAAGCCGGAGGGGAGCCGGTACAGACTGCCATTCTCGCTGACACTCACACACAGCTGCTGCTGCTGCTGCAAAGCGTCCTTGCCCAACTGCTGGGGACGGCCATCGCCATGGCAACCACCAAAGGCCAGCTGGCCTCAGGTGCAAGGAGGCGCCGTGGCCACCTCGAGCCCTGGCCCTGGTACCCTCTGACCACTCTTGATGATGTGTCCAGTCTGGCAGCCTCTGGAAGTCACCAACCCTGATGGCCGGGTGAAGGGAAGAATCCTGGGGAATAAATCCCGCTGGCCACACCCCAGCCTCTGCATTCAGGGTCCTCCTCTGGCCCCAAGGATGCTGTTGTCCTGAGAATCTGGGGTTCCTGTCCGGAGAAGGGCTGGAGGCCCCAGCTCTGTGGGCGGGAACAGCTTAGCAGTCACAGCTCTGTGCTGCAAATATTAATTATATCCTAACGACTCTCCAGGCAGTCATTATATCTCAGCTGCTGGCAGCTGTTCCTAAAAATCTACCCAAGCCGTCTCCAGGCAGAATGGAACCCGCCCCGGTGGCTAGAGGGGTTAAAAAGGCCCCGCCAGCATATGGGGTCAGGATAGAGGCTGGGGGACTCAGGGAGGGAAGGGAACCTGCTGTCCTTCAGGGAGGAGGAGAATTCATGAACAGTGAGGTAGGGAGGGGCCTGAGTGAGAGAAGTTTCTGGAAAGACAAAAATTTAAGGCTGCAGAGATGCCCAGACTTTGCTGAAAATCACTTGCATTTACTTAGCGTTTGTAACATGAGTGCGTGCTAAGTCGCTTCAGTCGTGTCCAACTCTTTGCGACCCTACGGACTGTAGCCTGCCAGGCTCCTCTGTCCATGGGGATTCTCCAGGCAAGAATACTGGAGCAGGTTACCATGCCCTCCTCCAGGGGATCTTACCAACCCAGGGATCGAACCCGTGTCTCTTACATCTCCTGAATTGCAGGCAGAATCTCTACGGCTGGGCCACCAGGGAAGTCCGTAACATACCATGTGCTTTAATGGCTTGCTACCCCATGGCTCAGTGGTAAAAAATCTGCCTGCTAATGCAGTAGATATGGGTTGGATCCCTGTGTGAGGAAGATCCCCTGGAGAAGGAAATGGCAACCCACTCCAGTATTATTGCCTGGGAAATCCATGGACAGGGGAGCATGGCAGGCTGCAGTCCATAGGATTGTAAAAGAGTCTGACATGACTTACAACTAAACAACAACAACTCCGATTGTGGTCCACACACCTACCACCTCAACATCACCTGGGAGTCTGTTTCCTTATCTGTAAAATGGGAACAACCATAGTACTTGCCTTGAAGGTGCATGGTCCCAATTCGATAAGACAAGGTGTGGAGAACACTCAGCCCAGAGCCCAGGGTTATTCTTGTAAGATTGTTTCTAAAGTGTGGAGCAGGAACCAGGTAGTCACAGTAACTGTAAATGGTTCAGAGAAGGAGCATCAACTAATAAGGACAACAGAATGCAATAGGCATTCCTTTTTAATTCTCTTGACTCTACTGACACCATTGAAGAGAAAGGCTCAATTTGATGCTGCTGCATCTTTGACACCTTCTAGGTTTCCTCTTTTTAAATACCTTTCAAACAATTTTTATTGAGGTATAGTTGATTTACAATGCTGTGTTAATTTCTATCCTCTTTTTTAAAAAATTGAGGTATAACCACTTCTTGCACACAGTACTCTTAGATTTCTTTCATCAGCTTATTATCCGCTAGAGGCATCTGATTTTAAGAGCCTTGGCCTATGGGGTTTTATAAAGTCCCACTCAGGTTGGAGAGTCTGAAAGATGTGGTGAGACAAATTCTGATGGCTGAACAACCATTAAATGGGAAATAGCCATGCATGCCAGGACACAAAGCAAGGAACTGATATTTAATGTTAGGTCACTGACAAAGCTCCAGCTTTGGCGCCCAAAGCTGGGTTTTATCTCATTCAGTAGCTACATGACCTTGAACAAGTCATTTCTCTTCCCCGTGTCTGTTTCCTCACGAGTGCAGGGAGATACATCACAATGGGCATGTACAACCTTGCTTCTTCTCACCATGTTGTTCTTGTTTTTCAGCCACTAAGTCATGTCTGACTCTTTGCGACCCCATGGACTGCAGCACACCAGGCTCCTCTGTCCTCCACTGTTTCCCCGAGTTTGCTCAAATTCATGCCCATTGAGTCAGTGATACTATCTAACCATCTCTTCCTCTGCCGCCCCCTTCTCCTTTTGCCTTCAATCTTTCCCGGCATCAGGGTCTTTTCCAATGAGTTGGCTCTTCGTATCTAGCGGCCAAAGTATTGGAGCTTCAGCTTCAGCACCAGTCTTTCCAATGAATATTCAGGACTGATTTCCTTTAGGATTGACTGGTTTGATCTCCGTGAAGTTCAAGAAACTCTTAAGAGTCTTCTCCAGCACCGCATTTCAAAAGAATCAATTCTTCAGCCTTCTTTATGGTCCAACTCTCACATCCATACATGACTAGTGGAGTTCTCACAATAAACCCTCTGAATGCAAGGCACACAGTAGGTCTTTATCACAGGCCAAAGATCACCATAGTCATCCTCCCCCCTGGCCTTCCCTGCACGGAGATGCCCCCAGCAGCCACCCGGGCCTCTGTCTCTTTCTTTGGAGAGTGGCTGGGAGGACGTGCCAATAAGTAGCTAGTTAACTAAATAAATGAATGAGGCAGGTCTATGCTGATATAAATCTCTGGAAGAGAACATTTAGACACTCCATATTTGAGCTGGATGTCATTTAAATTACCAGGCTGCCTCCTCAGCCCGTAGCCCCTTATTACCGTGTTTTTAAAGCTCAGAGCTTAATTGCACATCGCCACAGCCTTTACCCACGGCGCTTGTGGAAATTAGAGGTGCTTGCCTGCCCACTCATTTGTAGCCCATCACTCCCTGGCCAGCACATGGCCTGGGGATTGGGCATTGGAGGAATGGGTGTGTGGGAAGCAGGATCCAATGTAATGCAGCAGGGGGCAGTGGTCCAGGGAAGAAGTTCATCCATCACCTGCCTGCCTCCATCTTTTGCCCCCTGATGGGCCATTCTCCATGCAGCAGCCAGGATGATCCTTCAGTATAAATTCCATGATGTCACCCACCCCAGCTCTGACTCCCAGATCTTTGACTCTCTGAGATTAAAAGCCAAACTCCTCACGTTAGGCCCACATGTTCTGTGGGATCTTAACTCCCACCACTTCTCTGATCTCCATTCGCATCACCCCTCTCACCCCGCTTTGCTTACTGTGTCCCCGGGATACCAGCCTCCTCACTATATCTCCCACATGCACTCTGCCCCAGGACATTTGCACCTGCTGTTCATGCTACCTGATGTGCTGTTCCTCTGATATTTGCATGGTGGGCCCCTCTACCTCTCAGGAGACTTATTATCTAAAATAGGTCCCGTCTCCTACACCGCCTGCGCCTTCTGCTTCATTTTTCTTCATAAATTTCATCACTGCATATATAAATATTTTGCAACTATTTGTGTATCTTTTTTTGGACTCTCCTCCACTGGAATGTCACACCATGAGGGCAAAGGCTTTGGAGAAAAAGCAGGGAACAAAGACAGGCCCTTCATGGTGCCTCCACAATAAAAACTCAACCAGCGGCCATTAAGAGAATACGTGAATTGTTATTACTGGATCACAATTCTAGCCGCTTTTACTATTTTGAGCATGTAAGTTCCCACATCACATTCTGCAGAAGTGATGGGAAGAAGCAGGTAGCTTTGCACCATTTGATAAATGAGAGGATTAAAGAGTAATATTTTTTGGATGTGCTGGGTCTTCATTGCTGTGTGGCCTTTCTCTAGTTGCAGCGAGCAGGGGCTACTCTCTAGTTGCAGTGCATGGGTTTCTCATTACAGTGGCTTCTCTTGTTGCGGGCACAGGCTCTAGGGTGCAAGGGCTCAGTAGTTGTGGTGGACAGGTTTAGTTGCCCCGTGGCATGCAGAATATTCCTGGACCAGGGATTAAACCCATGTCCTCTGCATTGGTAGGCAGATTCTTAACCACTGGACCACAAGGGAAGTCACTGATGGGGGAAGTGAAGCTCAGGGATATGACATGAGTTCCCAGAGATCACACAGTAAGTTGGGGGGCACATGTCTCCTTTACTCTCTGACCAAAATGTACCTCGTGCTTCCCACCACAGGGCCTTTGCACAGGCTGTTCTTCCTGCCTGGGCGGCCCTTTACCCCACCCCCTTGTGAAATCCTTTTCTTCCTTCAGGATCTCTGTTCCACATCACCTGTCCCAAGACTAGAGCAGACCTACTTTTCAGAAGTTCTCAACATCCCTTGTGTCTCTTCACAGTGCTGATCAGAGCTGTAAATGTAAAAACGTGAGAAAATATTTTTTGTTAACTTAGGAACCTCTGTGGAATGCAAATGTAAACCACTCTCTTTAGACTGGGCTCCTGCAAAGCAAATGCTGAGACAAAAGAGGGAGAGGAAGCAGTTTTCTTTGAGACATGGTACCAAAAAGCAGAAAGGAGGGATGGTAAGACAGGGGAAGGAAGAAAACTATACAGCATCCACTCATGAGCTGCTCTGGGGAAGGGGAACTCAGTCCCACCGGGGGCATTTGGGAGGCTGTGCAGAACGTGCCTTTGAAAGGCAAGGAAACCAGGATTTTGTCAGCCCGCTCCCATTGGTCATGGATGAAGATTGCTCCTGGGGGCATTAACCTGTGACCTACCCTGTGTGAGGATGGAGATCATTCCTATGACCATAGGAAGCCCCCGCGCAGAGAGAGGCAGGTGTTGGAGGTAGGTCCCCATCAGTTTGAGACTTCTCTGAACCTGGGATGGGGCCAAGTGACATGTGTGGCAGCTGACAGCATCTGCTACAGCTTCCTTTTTTATTTTTAATTTACTTGATTTTATTTGTTTATTTTTGGCCACACCAAGCAGCAGGCATGACACAGGATCTTAGTTCCCCAGCCAGGTATCAAACCTGCACCCCTTGCATTGGAAGGCATAGTCTTCACCACTGGACCTCCAGGGGAGTCCCTGCAACAGTTGCTTGCTATAGTTACTATTCACATATTTATAAAACAATCACTCAACGAATACTGTATTTCCTAACCCTAACTGTGCATTCAGCTCTGAGCCTTGAGGATCATACAGAAGCCCAAGACCTTGGCCTTGCCACCCTGGAGCAGAAACGTGAGCTAAGGAGCCCAGACTCAAACACTCAGGACAGCTCAAAGAGCTGGGACTATTTCCCAAAGGCAGTGCAGTGGTGCAGAGAGGTGAAGTAATTTATCCAAGGCCTCAAAGCTAGTAAGTGATAGTGCTGGAACTTGAACCCAGGGCCACATTCTTATTATCCATCTGCAAATCCCTAACAGTGCACCATTAATAGCAACTGTTCATGTTATTCTTGCCAGTGACCCTCCCATCATATGAGTACAGTTCTGCATCTCCCCTATCATCCCATTTTACAGGTGAGGAAACTGAGGACCAGCAAGTGCATGATCACAGGACAGCTGGGAGCTCAGAGATGCAAGTCAGTGACCCTCCTATCAGTCAGCTCCATCACTTTCTGCTTTCTTAGCCCTCTGGAGACTAGCAAGCAGATGACCCGGAAATAATGATCACTGCCATTTAGTGAGTGACTACTATTTGCCAGGGCCTTTTGCATTAACTAGCTCTAGCCATCAAATCATCCTCCTTCTAAAGTGTTAGTACACCCATTTCACAGCCAAGAAGACTGACAGAAGCAGGTTTAATTTTCTTCTCCAAGCAAGGAGCAGAGTCAGGACTCAAATGCTGGTCAGTCTGACCCCAGAATTAAATCCACTTTCCTGCTTAACATAGGAATTTCTGTTAGGAAGTCTGAGCTTGATTGCTTCCAGTGGATGGGGGGCTCCCTACCGTGCAAAGCATGCTGGGCACCTCTAGCTGCCTTCTCCCTGGTTGCCTATGAGGATTCAAAGCTTCAAGCCTCAGTTTCATTCAACTAAGCATCCTCAGAGCCCAGCAACGGGCCTGACCTTCATGGACTTTTGAGCTGCAGTCTCTTCCCTTGTAAATTCCACATCTTAGTCCACGTCTGTCCTGTGAGACACGAAAATGTCAACTTAATCTCTCTAGGGAGAGGTAGAGAGACAAGGAAATAAGCTGAAATCACACAAAATAGCAAATGTAAAGTCCAGACCAGCGTCCCCAGCACATGACACACATACACAAAAAAAGGGAAGCAGACATTATCATCATTATTATTAGTATTATTATTATTAGATTATTAATAGTGGCAGTAATATTGGAGCATTTAAGAACATTTAATGTTGTTAATAATGAACATTGTTTAACATTGTTAACAATGAATTTAACATGAACATGTTTAACATTCTTTTCTTTTGTCATTAGTAAATTTTTATTATAAAAACGCAGGGCTTTATAACATAAAATGTATACGAGAAATGCATAATATTAATCATCTAAGTCAAGAATTAGAAATTTGTAACTCTGAGTTAAGCTTTTCCCAAGAGGTAGTCTGAAGTGTACGATGTTTAAAATTCTTAATGTTGAAGAATTCTGGGCAGAAGGGGCTCTAAGCACAATCACCATTGGAAGCCACCCCCCACCACAGTGCATCCAATACATGGAAATTTACGCCCCATATTAAAGACAATTTTCTGTTAAAAAAAATCATTTAGAAGGAATTTTGTAATTTTGCTCTGGGTATTGCTATCTATTTTGATTTTGAAAGTTCCTCTTCACATAACAGAAGTAATATTTTTTTTCCTTCAGGTGTCAAGCACTCTTGTTTAGGAATTGGATGGGGAAACTGAGGCATGGGAGATGAAGCTTCTCGCCCAGTGAGACACACTTAGCAACACTGGCTGTTACTAACCCAGTGGGTTTGACTCCAGACCTGGCCTGTCCCCTCTAAGGCTGAATCAGAAGCAGCTCGTGGGAAGGGGTGAGTCATCTCAGGAAGTGGCTGGGGATGAAGGGTTGGCGGAGGGGGGGCCTGGGGAGGGGCGGGAGCCCCCTGACCCCCTCACCCCGCCTCCACCTGCTTAATTGCTCCCACTAAGGATTCAGGGCCAAAGCTTCGAAGAGGTCTTATCTTGGTCATCACCATTTTCCTTTCTGGGCAATGAAGTTAAAAATCCCAGCACTCCAATGGGGTTTTGTAAATGTAGCTTCCATATCACTATTTAACATGCACTGCTAAAAACTCGATAAATAGCGACCGTCATTTGAAGATTAGCTCTTCACATGACGAAATGATTTATTTAGAAGATTTCTCTCCCTCCCTCCCTCTCTCTCTCGTTCCTTGGCTAAGAACATATTAATCAGAAATTAAGGCCGGGGGAGGAATGGAGGTGAGACTGTGGGGGATGGTGAGAGAAGGGGTGTGGGAGGCAGAGAAGACAAGTGTGAGGAGATGCTTGGGGCAGCTGGCGGAGGGAGGGAGGGAGGCTGGAGGGACCAGGACGCTGGGGGAGCTGAAAGCGGGGGAGGTGAGGGGGAACAGAGAGCTCAGGGGAGGGTCTGGAGAGAAGAGGATGCAGGCAAGGGCTGGCAGGGAGGGTGGGCAAGGACAGAGAGAGGAATGGGCTAGGGCGGGCTGGTAGAGACACAGGGAAAGAAACAGCAGAGAGGAGAGAGAGACAGGAGAGACACAGAGGGGAGAGGGAAAGAAATAAATGCAGAGGGACAGAAAGAGAAGGTGGAGGGAAGGGAGCTACAGAGAGCTTTAAAAAAAAACAGAAAAAAATTGATACAGACGGTCATGAAAATAGGGCAGAGAAAGATGTGGGAACCTCCTTGCTGGCGGGAGATGAGTTCCCAGGGACCCGGCCACTTGGATGCTGCTCCCCTACCCCATGGGCCAGGCTGGCCACCCTCCTTTCTCCCCACCCCTGTACCCCCTCCCCTGCCACCACCAAGGCAGGTGGAGGGAGCAGAGCACACAGAAGTCTCTAGAACCTTCTCCATGACTCCTGTGCCAGGCAGAGGGGCCAGCCTGCTTGCAGCCAGGCTGCCTCACTGGGGAGAGAGAAAAGAGCTTAGCCTCTTGTTTGGTGCCTCCTTTTTTCTTATTTCATGCATATACATATATTTATAGCAATTTCTATCAAACATAAATATATATGTATAAATCTCTGGCTTTCTCTCTCTTGCAAGCCCACGAGATAACCAGGCCTGGAGCAGAGGCTACAACGATAAGAAGATTAGAGAGGATTGGTTCATTTGTTGTAAGATACTCCAGGAGGGATATTTCGCTCTCAGAAGACCAACCGGAAGGTTATCTAAATAGGCTAGGTCTGAACTCACCAGAGCTGCACCCCACTGGGACATTAATGGTACAAAGAGCGAAAGACAGGAGGGGCGAAGATGAGTTATAATGATTATTTGATTATCTTGGGCTTTAACAAACCCAGCCAGTTCGTCTGGGTGTGAAAAATTAGCTGTTCTCACAGCGGCAAATTTCACAGCATTCAGCGTTATATATCTTTTTCTCCAGAGAGGAGGCAGGCGCTGCACTCCAGGTCTCGGGTGACAAGGACACCCCCAGTTCCTCTTGAATGGGGCCCAGTGGGCCTGTCCTCTGCACGAGGAAGTCACCTAATGATTCAGGGACAGTTCAAAGAATGTTCTGGTGCAACAGCTTAAAATATATATATATATATATATATACACACAGGTGGCACAGTGGTAAAGAATCCACCTGCCAATGCAGGAGATGTAAGAGATGCAGCTTCGATCCCTGGGTCGGGAAGATCCCCTGGAGGAGGAAATGGCAACCCACTCCAGTATTCTTGCCTGGAGAATCGCATGGACAGAGGAGCCTGGCGGGCTACAGTCCACAGGCTGCAAAAAGTTGGACACGACTGAAATAGCCGAACACAACACAGGAAGGTTTCGGGCAATAGCATCAAAGAGGAGGGATGGCAATCAGAGTCTGATATATGAAGAGGACAAGGGCTGACAGAGTTACTTTCCGTTTCCAGACACCATCCCGAGCACATTATTCAGGTGGCCTTGTTCCTTTAGTCACAGCTGCCCTGAAAGCTAGGGTCGGGGTTGTCCCCACGCTGACGTTTATTGAGCACTTACTGTGTCCCGGCCCTGTGCTGACTCAGCACTCACTCCCTCATCACCCCCATAGTCAAGGCTGGCAGGATCGTTACCTCCAAGGAACACATGTGGAAACTGAGGCTTGGACAGGTGAAGGGATTCACCCGAGGTCACCCTGCTCATGGGATTCACACCCCTAAGTCACAATGGGCAGAGGTCTTATTCCACCGCCTGCAAACCCAGAGACACATAGGCTGAGCAGAGCATGGGGGACACATAGGGACGGGGGATATAATCTCCACCATCCAGATTCTCACTGTCCTTCTCCAGGGCAGTTGCTGCTTCAGGTATGGACAAGCCCGAGAGGAAGCAGAGGGGTCTGGGAGGGCTTCCTGGAGGAAGGGACATCCCACCAGGCCTTGATGAAGGAGGAGGGGCACGCCGCTGGGCAGGGCCTTCTGGACAGAGAAAACGGCAGGAGCACATGCCGGTAGGGCTTGAGCCATTCCGGCAGTTTGGGGGTGCCGCGTCCAGTTCCCCGGCTGTTCCACAGAGCTGCTGATAGCTGCCCCCACTCTATCACAGGCAGCTGCCAACTTCCGCAGAGATATCAGACAGTAAGTGGCTTGAAAAGTGAAAGTGATCAGCAGATATGACTGTGACTCCTGTCACTGCTGCCACCCCATCCTTGCCCTCCCTCCACACCTCCTCTAAGCTGGCTTCTCTCTCCATAAAACCCCAAATCCATTCCCCTGCCTTGTCCCAGGCCCGCCCTGAATTTTAAGATGAGGCTTCAATTTGAATCCTCTCTGAGTGAAGAAAGAGAGGGCCAGGAGGGACCTGGACCACTCCGGGTTTGTGAGAATGGACCCTGGCCTGGGGCAGTCCTGGGGGTGAGTGCGGCCGTGCTGTGTGGCCTTGGGCAGTCACCCCACCTCTCTGAGCCTCAATTGCCCATCTGTCAAATGGATTGGCTGCTCCTTTCTAGGTGAGGTCTTCCATCAGCTACTTGGGGTCAAGGTACACAATGTGCTTCATAAATGCTTATTAGGAAGCCCCTGGGGTAGACACAGCTAATTGCCTACCCAATATCACAATATCATTTCCCCGCCTTCCTTGCTGAAGAGTCTGGATTTTATTCCAGGCAGCTCTGGGCCAGTGGAAAGAATGTGTCTTCTGGCTTTCCTTGCAGCTAAGCTGGCTGATAAGCTGTCCAGAGAAGTTGGTGAGTAGATGTCTTAAGGGCTCTTTAAAAGGGGCTCTCCCAGAAACTTCCCTGATGGCCTAGTGGTTAAGAATCTGGCTTGTAATGCAAGGGACACAGGTTCGATCTCTGGTCCAGGAAGATTCCACATGCCGCAGAGCAACTAAGCCCGCCTGCCACAACCACTGAAATCTGTTCCCTGCAATGGGAAGATTCCCAGTGACACAATGAATATCCCGACTGATGCAACCAAGACCCGATGCAGCCAAATAAATCAATATTTAAAAAAGGAAGCAGGAGCTACCCTAGCTGGACAATGGGTATCCCCTTTACATCCTCAACCTGCTCCATCCTTCCACCTTCTTTGAGCCCAGAATAAGGATGAAAGTTAAAGTTTTAGTAGCTCAGTCATATCTGACTCTTTGCAACCCCATGGACCATAGCTTGCCAGGTTCCTCTGTCCATGGACTTTTCCAGACAAGAATACTGGAGTGAGTAACCACTCAATTCTCTTCTGCAGGGGATATTTCCAACCTGGAGATGGAACCTGGGTCTCCTGCACTGCAGGCAGATTCGTTACCATCTGAGCCACGGGGGAAGAATAAAGATAAGGGGAGCTGGAAACTGGACCTCCTAACTGAAGTGGCACCTCATGGTCTGAACTCCCACCGTTTCCCGAGGCCCAAGGCAAGCGACCGGAGCACTGCTACTGCTGATGTTGCCCAGGGAGGGCAGGAAGGAAATTAACCAGTTCAGCCTGCTCTCTGAGGGCATTTTCCAGGGAAAAGTGCTGGTGGCATCTTACCCTCATTATGATTATCGCCGTCATTGCCGTCGTTATTGTTGGACAAAGCCGGACTCCTCTCTCTTTCTCTAGCCCTGGCCCTGCCACCCTTCTCTCCCCGAGACACCTTGGCCCCTGCCTCGCCATTCTCTCCCCCGACTCCCTCCTTTTTCTTGTATGTTTTCTGCTCCCCACCGCCGTCTCCACTCCCCTTTCTCCTTCCTCCTTATTTTATCTCAACTTGCCACAAATCTGTTCCCCTACAAAGCAGCTGCCATCTTTGTTCTGGGCCATTATCTGTGGCAGCATGGCCCGAGAGGCGGACAATCACCGGGTAATAGAGTGTCTGCGAGCTATTGTGGAGTGTGTCCCGGCCGATCCATCACCCGCCGCCTGACACCGCGCGGGAGGCAGCCGGGAAGCCCGCCGGGCCACTCTCGGAGTCTCACCCTGCCCCTCCAGGAGCACGGCCAGGGGCCACTGCCTGGGCTTTCTCTCCACCCGAAGGCCATGCACTAGTCCTGGCTCTTGAGGTTGTAGCACATTTAATTCAGTCGCCAGCTCTATCAGAGGAAGGTGGCTTATTCCTCTCCAGTAAACATGTGACACTGAGGCTCAGAGAGGGGAGGTCATTTGCCCAAGGTCACACAGCAGAGTAGATTTCCAGCTGAGACTTGAACCTAAGTCTGTCTGCCCCAAAGCCGGTAGTCTTTTTTTTTTTCATTTATTTTTATTAGTTGGAGGCTAATTACTTTACAATATTGTAGTGGGTTTTGTCATACATTGACATGAATCAGCCATGGAGTTACATGTATTCCCCATCCCGACCCCCCCTCCCACCTCCCCGGTAGTCTTTTTTAATAGTGTTTTTTTTTTTTAATGTTTTTAATATGGACTCTTTCTTTAAAGTTTTTATTGAATTTGTTGCCATATTGCTTCTGTTTTTAATGTTTTGGGTTTTTTGGCCGTGAGGCATGTGGGATCAGGGATCCCACCTTAGTTCCCAGGATCAAACTAAGGTTCGGAGGGATCAAACCTTCATCCCCTGCATTAGAAGGTGAAGTCTTAACCACTAGACCACCAGGGAAGTCCGAAGCCTGTAGTCTTTTTTGTTTGTTTAAAGAAGAAAGCTTTTTTTTTTTTTTGGCTGCATGGCATGTAGGATCTTAGTTCCCAGACCAGGGATTGAACCTCTGCCTCCTGCAGTGAAAGCGGGGAGTCTTAACCACTGGACCACCAGGGAAATCCCCCAAGCCTGTAGTCTTATATATCCCCAAGATGCTGTTTTCCAGAACCTGCTTTTGCAGGACGGCAAAGTGTTATACATGTTCAGGACACAGTGTTGCCCCAATATCTTCAGGACCGTGCCTAGACACTGAGAAAGCAGTTATTAGACGAGACATACCCCAGGCATCCACCTACTCCACCCTGGAGCTGGCAGTCTAACGGAAAACCATGGGGGAAGCAGAAAGAAACATTTATCATGGTAGGAAAGACTGTGTCATTGTGGAAGCCTGGTTTGCCTTCCTGCTCTGCCACTTATGCTGTGTGACTTTGGCCAAATAGCTTCACCTCTCTGTGCCTCAGTTTTCTCACCTGTGATAATGATAGTCCCTCTGTCATGGGATGGCTGGGAGGATTCAATGCATAATGAAAGGGCCTGGCACTTAGGAAATATCCTGTTAGATATTTCTTTTCATCCTGGGCTTACCTGAGACCTAATGTGTTATTCACTTTACGCCACATGCCCAACAAAAAATCCATGCAAGGTAGGTCCATCCCATTTTACAGATGCAGAAATTGAGGCTCACAAATGTGCCCAGAATCATCCAGCTAACAAAATAACATTCTTCTTTGTGTATCCTTTAGGCATTAATTGAGTGCCTACTGCAGGCCAGGCTTTGTCAGAAGGGTTCCAAGAGCCACCAAAGGGTGCCTTTGTGCGGCTCCTGGGTTTATTAGGAGCCTTTCTCTCTGTTAAGCAGCTGAGCTCAGTTAATCCCCTAGCATTCCTCAGAGGAGGGGTCATTATGCCCATTTTACAGATGGGAACACCAAGGCACCAAGAAGTTAACTAACAGGTGGAAGATCTCAGAGTCCATAACTGGGACACCCAGGACCATGCCCTGGCAACCTGACTCCAGAAACGGAGGGACAAGAATTTCCTTGCCTGAGAACACTCCAGTCCTGAATTCACAGGGGAAGGTCAGCTGTGGAGGCCCCTAATTAGGGTGTCAAGACTTAGCACCACCCAAATGGAAAAGTCACCCCAACAGGCACTAGTAGATCAGAAGGAGAATTCAAGTTAAATGCCACTGACGGGATCAGGGAAGGCTTCCTGGAGGAGGAGGAGGGGCTGAATGGGGACCCCAAGAGCCCCCAGAGTGGAAGGTTAAGTCAGGCAGGGGCTCTGGAGCACCTTGTTTAGCTGGAAAGGGCTCACGGGAAAAGAAAATCAAGACATTCTGGCCATTCATCTGAGCTCATCACCAGGGCTCTGCAGGACATGGCCCAGAAATCTTGAAATGTTCCCCAGGGATCAGTCGCCCTTCTAGACATTTTAATTGAGTCCCTACTGTGTGTCAGACCCCTGCCGTGTGCTCCCTGGCCTTAAATTGCTCACAGTCAAGCAGGGATAACACAGAGTGACATGTGCTTGATGGAAAACATAGAGAACAGCAGGGTCTGCCGAGAGGGCCAGGGACCCTCTTAACTTGGGGAGCTCAGAAGGTTTCCAAGGGGAGCCATCATCTGAGTCGGCACCCAGAGAATGGGATGGGGTCTCAGGAAGAGGAAGTCGGATGTAGTTCCAGGCACAGGCACCAGTATGCAAGAGCTGGGAGGGGGGCCACGGATGGAGCTTGAGGGTGTCAGGTGGGGAGCAGGAAATAGGGTCTCAGCAGTGGTTGGGATTTGCAAATCAGCTGAACAAACAGGCCTGTGCCTGTGAGAGGGAAGTTCCAGCTCTTCATGAATAAGTCAGCACAGAAATGCTCAAATGGGTTACTTTGGGGGGGGGGGTGGTTGCTCAGTCCACATCAAACTTAACGATATCCACACACCATCTCTATCAACCTCTTTCCATAATCCTTATTAGAGAGGTCCTATTATCATCCCCATTTTATAGATGAGGAAACTGAGGCTCGGAGAATAAAGTCACTTACCAGGCATCTGAATTCAGAGCCCAAACTTTCAGCTGCTGCAAAAAGCAGAGGCTTCTTCCCCAGAGGATGGTTGGGGCAGAGTCTTCTCTATCCAGCCATTGTGGAAGCTCCTCCCACCTTCCCAGCGGCCTCACCCTGCCCTGTCCTAGTCACACCCATCAGTGAGGCTCCCTGCCTCCTCCTGCCAGCCAGCTCCTATTCATCCTGCAGGACCCATCTCAGATGTGCCCACCCCTGGGGAGCTTTCTTGGCCAAACTGCTCCCCTCAGAGTCATTTCTCTCTGTGAAGGGCACCGTGTGCTTGGGGCCATTTTCTGGGTTTCTTGATTAATAGGCTGATGTCCCTCCATAGCAGCATCATCACTTTGCCGACAAAGGTCCATAGAGTCAAAGCTATGGTTCTTCCAGTAGTCATGTATGGATGTGAGTTGGTCCATAAAGAAGGTGGAATGCCAAAGAATTGATGCTTTCAAATTGTGGTGCTGGAGAAAACTCTTGAGAATCCCTTGGACTGCAAGGAGATCAAACCAGTCAATCCTAAAGGAAATCAACCCTGAATACTCATCGGAAGGACTGATGCTGAAGCTGAAGTTCCAATACTTTGGCCATCTGATGCAAAGGGCTGGATCACTGGAAAAGACCCTGATGCTGGGAAAGATGGAAGGCAAAAGGAAAAGGGGGCAGCAGAGGATGAGATGGTTAGTTAGCATCACTGACTCAATGGACATGAATCTGAGCAAACTCGGGGAGATAGTGGAGGACAGGAGAGGCTGGAATGCTACAGTCCATGGGGTCGTGAAAAGTAGGACACGACTTAGTGAGTGCACAACAATTATTTACCATTTATTAAACACTAGTACATTCCAGACACTGTAACACAGCAAATGTAGTAACAGTCATAGAAGTTTTAGACTAGTAATTATAACACTAACAGCCCCGATACTACCTGGGGAGGCCTCCAGCTCCAAGGAGGCAGGAGGGGTCCATGGAGGTGCAGGGAACTCAGGAGACAGCAGGGGGGGCTGGCTGACCGGAGAAGCCCTCCAGGACACGCGCCCATCAGGACGATGTCAGGGTGGGGAAAGGCCAGGGGGGCAGCAAGGAAGGTGGGAGACCCTGTGGGGGTCAGGAGATAGGGGCCCGGAGGCACTGTCAAATGGCATGACCCAAATCAGAGGTTTAATTGACTGGGGAGGGACTGAGGAGCGCGCTAGACTGTATGTGTCTGGGTCTGGGTGTGTGTGTGTGTGTGTGTGTGTGTGTGTGTATGTGGAGAGAGAGAGAATGGAGATGGGGTATGTGTGTATGTGAACAGAGGATGGAGATGTGGAGTGTATGTATGTCTGTGTGTGTGTATGTAAGAGGGAAGGACGGACTGGATTACCCTTGAGTATAAGGGAAGGATCCAAGAAGACCCCAAGTCTCCTCCTGCCTGCCCAATTCCAAGAAACATACATGCATAAACCCAATCGCCCGCAATTCTGCTTAAAAGCAAGTGATATATATATATATATATATATGTATATGTATATGTATATATACACACACTCATACATTTTTTTCCTTGAAAATCAAGAGCTGCCGCGAGTGTCAGGGAAGCACCCCGCGCCAGGCCCGGACGCGGTAATTAACAAAGGAGCCTCGGTTTCCCCGTGCCTGTATTTACTGATCTATGCGTGCGCACACAAGGTGAGATAGGATGAATGGCTAATTTCCCAGCGGCTTTTGCTCCTGCTTGCTGCAAAGTTGTGAACAAAATGACTGGCCATGCATTGAACTGGCTTACACAGCTCTCCATATGGAAATTAAGATAATCCCGGGCCCAGCTTTGTGTCTCGGCGACGGCAGGGGACCAAGGAGGGAAGGGGAGGGGCTGGGGAGGCTCCGAAGAGACGGGGTGAGGCTCCCGGGCCTTTCAGAAGAACAGTTTACTGCGCGGGCTGGGAATTTAGCTAGATTTTGTTGGTCAAACACTCGGGAGAATGTATTCTTTCACCTCCCCCCCTCAACCCCCACCACCCCCGCCCCACCCCCGCTCCCTGCCACCGTCTTTCTTCGGCTCAGACCTCACCAGGGATGGAACGCTGGGTCCAGGGTAGGAAGGTTTTAGGCAACCGCACAAAAGAGGAGGGATTATGGGTAAGGTCAGAGGGCGCTGGGGATTAGAGATATGATGTATTAAGAGGGCAAGGCTGCCAGGAATACTTTCCGTTTCTATGAAGCCTGTGTTAATTGATGGGAAAAATCTCTCCCTCCATGAATCCCCTCCCACAACCTCCTCTCCACGCTCCAAATTCAGCTTCTCTTTCTTGTGTCCTTGCCTAACTCTCTCTTGTTCCTTTCTATCTTTCCCCCTTCTCCCCTGCCGCCACCACCCCAATCTCTTCCTAGTCACAGCTTTTCTGGTGTGTTAGGGTTATAGGTGGGCTCCCCAGGTGGCACAGTGGTAAAGAATCCACTTTCCAACGCAGGAGCTGTGAGAGATGCAGGTTCGATCCCTGGGTCCGGAAGAGCCCTTGGAGGAGGAAATGGCGACCCACTCCAGTATTCTTACCTGGAAAATTCCATGGACAGAGGAGCCTGGTAGCTACAGCCCATGGGATCACAAAGAGCGGGATACAGCTAAGCACAGGGTTATAGGTAAAGGCAGTATGTTCTGGGTGAGGTGGTCTTATGTAAGGGGTGAAGTTTGGGCACCATGTCCCCTGCAACATACACACACAGATATTCAGACACACACAAACTATATATGTGTAATTAGGAGAGTTCTTTCATGTTGCTGAACCTCAATTTTCTTTCTTTCCTATCTTTTGTCCTCACCGTGCAGCATGTGGGATATAGTTCCCTGACCAAGAATCAAACTTGTGTCTTTGCAGTGGAAGCAGAGTCTTAACCACTTGACCACCAGGGAATTCTTTGAATCTCAATTTTCTGCTGCATAAAATGAGAATTAAAATAGCAATGGTTATTTCATTTTTTTTTCTCTTTTTCTAATTACCTGCTTTGGACCAAGCATTGTGTTGGGTTCTAGGGGTTGGACATAGTGGGGAGCAAGCCCCATCCCTTCTTGGAGCTCACAGACTAGTGGAAGAATCAGGCCACAGGCAGGGAAATCAATAAAGAAAACAGAGTGTGAGGTTGAAATAAGGGACATCAACAGGGCATGGGTGACCGAGGCTAACAAGGAGTAAAGATTGCAGAGGGAAGTCTGCACTGATGGAGGAATCAGGGCAGGCCTCCCTAAGGAGGTGTACCGAAAGGTTGAGAAGGAGCTGGGCTTGGGAAGAGCAGGGAATGAGCTAGGTTCTCCAAAACCCAGCAAATGCTAAGACCCCAAGGAGGGAAGGAGCTGGTGTGTATGAGTAGTTAAGGAGACTGGTGTGAAGGGGCAGAGGTTCAAAGAGAGGCTACAGGAGGTCAGGCTGGAGATCAGGTGCGAACTGGGAGAGGAGATTTATTAAACCAGAAATCTGGAAGTATGTATGTCTGTACTTGTGTGTGTCACATAAGGCTGTGTCTGACTCTTTGCAACCCCATGGACTGTAGCCCGCCAGTCTCCTCTGTCCACGGGACTATCCCGGCAAGAATACTGAAATGGGTAGCCACTGGAGGGTATCAGGCAGAGAACTGACATAAACCAGACGGGAGGTCTTGCATTTTTACAAGATCACTCGGTGCTGGGTGCAGAACACTTCATGAAAAGGCCACAGAGGAGGCCAGAAGAAACCGTGAGTTTGGTGTGGGGCATCGGAGCTAGATAACCTGGGTTTGAAGACCTGCCTTCTCTACTTGTCACTTGGAAGACAGTCAACAGACAAGGGAGTCAGGGAGAACCCTGGGAATCCAATTCAGAGTTGTCCAAAGATGAGAAGTGTTGCCTTGGTAAGGAGTGATCTCCCCGTCCCTGGTGGCATGTAAGCAGAGAGTTGATGATGAACATCTGATAGGGATGAAGTGTATGGTGAGAACATTTAAGTTGTATGCTCATAGAAACTTTCCAGTATTAAGTCATAATGCTATTGAACTCTTTCTTTTTTTACTTAAAAATAATTTTTAAGCTTCTTTTTTAATGTGGACCATTTTAAAAATCTTTATTGAATTTGTTACAATATTGCTTCTGTATTACGTGTTGGTATTTTTGGTCACAAGGCACGTGGGATCTTAGCTCCCCAACCAGGAATCGAACCTACACCCTCCACATTGGAAGGTGAAGGCTTAACCACTGGACCACCAGGGAAGTCTCTACTTTTAAAATTTTAATTTAAAATGAAACTATGCCATGATTATACATGGAAAACCAGTTTCTCTTGCCATAAATTGACGGTAACCATACAAATAAGTACAAGTGACAACAAAAACAAAATTATGCTATTAATTTAAGCCAATATTTTTACCTGTTGAAGGCTCCAGGCTCTTTCTGCTCTCTCTTCATTAAAAACAGAGGTGAACAATTGTTAGAAAGATGCTAAAGACCCATCGGCACCAATGGAGACTATCTCCTTGCTGGAATCCCAAGACTGGAGGAAGACAAGAGAAAAAAGGCAACGATTTCTCACCATGTGATTCAAGATTATCTAAAGTTCTGTGAGCTACTTACCCTGGAGGAGGAAATGGCAACCAACTCCAGTATTCTTGCCTGGAAAATCCCACGGATGGAGGAGCCTGGTGGGCTACAGTTCTTGGGGTCGCAAAGAGCTGGACACAACTGAGCAACTAACACTTTCTGTTTTTAGGAAGTGCACTGTCCTAAATAAAGTTGCATAAGCCAATAAGACAGCCCATAGCCACGTGTGGCTATTTACATTTCAATTAATTTAAATTTAATACCATGAAGAATTCAGCTCTTAAGCCTCACTAGCCATATTCTGAGTGCTCCATCGCCACACATGAATAATGGCTACCATATTGGGCAGTGTGGAACATTTCCATCATTGCTAAAACTTCTGTAGAACAACACTCTTCTAAGGCATTTCCTTTCGAATCAGGGTTTGGGGGAGCTTACTGACATAAGCATGTTTCGAAACTCCCTTCTCTGAGTGCTGATGAAAGGGGTCAGGTCAGGTGTCTCTGGAGACAGCAGGGAAACAGATGGGGCGGAGGCTGCAGTGAGACAGATGGGGTGTCAGCTCTGCCCCTTCTGGAGCTCACCAGAAACCCCTCCCGTCTCTGCATCCTTAGAGAGAAGACCCCCTTGCTACTGTCTCCCTGAGCATGGAGCCCCCTCTACATCTCTTCAAGGCCTCTTTCTCCTCCCCACCAAGCAGCATCCAGAATACCAACCCAAATGCCTATTAATGCCCATCTCAGAGACAGGCCAAGGCACGGCTGGGGTGGGGGGTGGGGAGGGAAGAGGAAGATGGCTTAGAAATTAAGATTTTGCCCAAAGTGGTCACTGAGTCTAACTTGACCATCCAAATCAGAGGCTTTCCAGCTGTCCAGTTTCACATAATCAGCCATACTACTTAATTTTCAAAATCCTTTTTTTCCCCTCCTTTAGAGAGATGCAGGGCCAGTATTTGGATGGAGCATGTTGCTGTTGTTCAGTCACTAAGTCGTGTCTGATTCTCTGCAGTCTCATGGATGGTAGCCCGCCAGGCTCCTCTGTCCATGAGATTCCCCAGGCAACATTCCTGGAGGGGGTTGCTATTTCCTTCTCCAGGGAAACTTTCCTCATTAGGAACATAACTAGCCACCTATTACCTCGATTCAAACCCTAACCCTGCCATTTGTTAGCTGGACAACCTTGAGCAAGTTGTTTAACCTCTCTGAGCCTCAGGTGTTCTGCCTGTAACATGGGGATTCATCGTAATATAGTGCTCACAGGATTAGGTGAAACAACATATGTAAAGCCCTTGGTGCATGGTTAATGGTAAAAGAAAATGTCAGTGCTTATTTTGAGCATTGAAAAGATTAAAAAAGATATCTGTGGATATCCTGCAGAGAATATAAAGAAGTACAAAAACAATAAGGATGGTGATGGGAATGTTGCTACTAGTAACTGAGAATTTTAATATTCTGGAGGAAGTTACTCTTGGGCACCCCATTTCCCAGACCCCCAAAATCTCTGATCCCCAACATTCTAAGAACATACAGTAGATATCGTTAATATCCATCCATATCTAGGTCTCTAGTTCCAGGTTCAGAAAAGGTTACAAGTTCTCTTTCCCTTGAAAGTAGGTGTGATCATATGACTGGATTTGGCCAATTACATATGAGCAAAAGTAATTGCTCATTACATTGCTCATTAAAAAAAAAAAAAAAAAAAACAACTACATTGCTTCCTGGCCAAAGCATTGACTTCAGGATGCTTAGACTCCACCGTCCTCTTCCTCTAGTGCATGGATCATGGAAATGTATGCTGAGATGTCAACAGCATAAAATGGTGACTGTTCCTCCAGCGGCATCCAGGAATGGCTCCAGTGAGCAGAGATGTACCAGCTGACCTACACTGGGCAAATGGAAATGAACTTTCATTGTTTTATTTTTTATTTTCTTTAGTTTATAAAAAATTTATTTTATTTTCTTGGTTGTGCTGAGTCTTCATGGCTGCATGCGGGCTTTCTCTAGTCGTGGAGACTGGGGGCTGCTCTCTAGTTGCTGTGCGAGGGCTCCTCATCGCGGTAGCTCCTCTTGTTTCGGAACACGGGCTCTAGGCACAAGGGATGCCGTATCTGCAGCACGCAGGCTCGGCAGTTGTGGCTTGATGGCTCTAGAGCTCAAGCTCAGGACTTGTGGTG
The DNA here is from genome assembly GCF_910594005.1 of Cervus elaphus. NCBI lineage: Eukaryota > Metazoa > Chordata > Mammalia > Artiodactyla > Cervidae > Cervus > Cervus elaphus. The sequence goes on along the minus strand of NC_057819.1, from coordinate 11,957,044 downwards.
CATGGGCTTAGTTGCTCTGTGGCTCGTGGGATTTTCCCAGACCAGGGATCAAATCCACGTCCTCTGCATTGGCAGGAGGACTCTCAGCCACTCTACCACCAGGCAAGTCCGAACCTTTATTCTTCTAAACCGTGAGATCATCAGACTATGTTCTAACAGTAAGACCTAGCCCATCCTGACTCATACAATGCAGTTAGCCCTTTCCCAAAGGCGGCATATGAGAGGCAGAATTTAGGTTTGCTCCTACACTGGGTGGGACTTCCCAGTAGCTCAGCAGGTGAAGAACCCACCAGCAATGCAGGAGACCCAGGACACTTGGGTTCAATCCCTGGGTCGGGAAGATCCCCTGCAGAAGGAAATGGCAACCCACTCCAGTATTCTTGCCTGGGAAATCCCGTGGACAGAGGAGCCTGGAGGGCTACAGTCCATGGGGTCGGTAAGAGTCAGACACGACTCCGTGACTGAGCACACACCACAGTCAGTTGCGCCTTACACCACTGCTGAAGGAGTGATCAGCTCTGAATTCACCGAGGCCCTGAAACCTCCCGTGCCCCCAGAACTTCAACTTCTGCCCAGCCAGTGATCCCACACACTGTCCAGACTTGGGATCCAGTTGGGACACAAAGACCTGGATCTCACCAGCCAAGAGTTACAGAAAGAATTCCAGCCCTTCACCAAACCTCCTCCTCCCTGCCTGCCCCAAATGCCTGCCAACCATTATGTGATCTGGCTCAAGTCCAGAGACATATTAGTCATGACACTTTTAAAAACCCGCATCAACAAACAAGACACCATGGAGAATTCACTCCCCTCTTTCCAAACAAGAAGAGCCATATTGCTCTTCCAAAGAGCCACATTGCTAATTACGCAAACACTCTCCTAGTTACCAACAGCAGTGAGCTCTTTGCAATACTGTTTGCATGCTTTGGTTTGAAGAAAACTAAGAAAATAATTACAAGATTCTAAATTATCTGCTAAATGAAATTGTTCTTCAGTAGACTGTTGATTTCTTTTTTCTTGGCAGCTTCAAGGGTTGTTTGGGGGCTAAAACTGCATTCCGTACTAATTGTGTAATTTGTATGACATTTGTCATTTCCTTATTTGAAGCAATAAAGCAACAATAATCTCAAAACTAATAAGAAAATCCCTTGGTCTTTGGATTTCCTGGGATGCTGTTGAGCCTGTGAGGAAATTCTGTATTGGTTTCTGGAGCCCTAGAATACAGCATTTGAGAGGCTGGGGTGAGAACCTGACCTTTGAATTATCACGGAGCCCTCGGAAGACTCCAGAAAAGTAAGCCTGACTCTTGCCCTTGACCTGATTGCTGAAAGGATTATCAGCTCTGGACCTCCTCAAGGCCAGCCTTGCCCTCGACTCATCTGATCTTAGTGTGTAGTTTTAGAAGTAATATTTTTGTTGGCTTTCCTGTTAAAACAAACACATAATGAGATTCATAAAAAAATCATTCCCCATCCCTTCATGCAGTTCTCACCGTTGTTAACAGTTCGGTAAAAATCTGTTTAAAATTTGGAATGAATAGTAAAACATTCGAGTATGTTAAGGAGCACAGATATTATGGTTGTAATATAGTCCCCCCAGGTCATTGTTGACTGAGCCACATGTCACTGTGATACCTGCAACTTACCACCTTTCCCTTTTCTGAAAAAAAAAAATTTATTTATTTTTGCCTTTTCACACTGTTCATGGGGTTCTCAAGGCAAGCATACTGAAGCAGTTTGCCATTCCCTTCTCCAGTGGACCACGTTTTGTCAGAACTCTCCACCATGACCCATCTGTCTTGGGTGGCCTTGCTCTGCATGCCTCATAGCTTCATGGAGTTACACAAGGCTATGATCCATGTGATCAAATTGTGGTGCTGGAGAACACTCTTGAGAGTCCCTTGGACTGCAAGGAGATCGAATCAATCAATCCTAAAGGAAATCAACCCTGAATATTCACTGGAAGGACTGATGCTGAAACTGCAGTACTTTGGCCACCAGACACAAAGAGCCAATTCATTGGGAAAGACTCTAATGCTGGGAAAGATTGAGGGCAGGAGGAGAAGGGGATGACAGAGGATGAGATGGTTGGGTGGCATCCCTGATTCAACGAACAAACTCTGGGAGATAGAGAAGGACAGGGAAGCCTGGGGTGCTGCAGTCCATGGGGTCGCAAAGAGTCAGACATGACTTAATGATTGAACAACAAGGATGCCAGCCTCCTGGGTTTCATACCCTGTAGAGGATGGGCAGGGCTTTGACTTGCTTCTAACCAATAGAATACAGCAAAGGTGGTAGATGTCACTTCCTTGATGATGTAACACAAGACTGTCACTTCTATCTTGCTGGTCAACCCTTTCTCTTGCTGATTTTGATGAAGGCAGCTGCCGCCTCTACCAGGCAGAAGTCGGCCTCTGCTCCAGCGATGAGAGCAATGCACTGGGCACAGCTTTGTGTTGCAGCAAAATTTCTGGGAGCATGTTTCTGCTTCCTCAGAGGAGGAACAGTCTTTAAGGAGTATAGCATTTTTTTTTAAATTTCATTTCTTTATTTATTTGGCTGCATCAGATCTTAGTTGTGGCATGCAGGATCTTCACTGAGGCACAGGGGCTTAATTGCCCCATGGCATCTGGGATCTTAGTTCCCTGGCCAGGAATCAAACCCTCATCCCCTGCATTGGAAGGCAGATTCTTAACCACTGGACCACCAGGGAGGTCCCAGGACTATAGCATTTTAATTGCTAATTAAATAGGCTCATTGGCAATAATATAGAAATTTGCTGAGTGCTTCATACAAAGCGTGCTAGGCACTGCCCAAAGCACTTTACCTCTCTTCAGTCTTCAAAAACATGTTGTGAGATGGGAATTGTCCTTATGTCCATTTTACAGATGTGTAAATGGAGGTCCCGAGGGATTCTATAGCCTGCTTGAGGTCACCCAGAGACTGAACCTGGATTTGAACTTTATGCCACCTGCCTCCAGAGCTCTCATCCCAAGGCACTGTACCTTGTTACGTCTGCAGTTGCTATTTCCCAGTGAATGTTAGTTCTGCATTTAGAAATTCAAGGCCTTCATTTAGAATTTTATATGAAGGAAATTGATTTCTTATTGATTGGGGGATATTTAGTTTTCAGAACTGCTCCTCATTCATGCCCCTCTTTGCTCCCTCCACACCTCCAAATCAGAGAGGGGTGATTGTTTATCTCCAGCATTTGCACTGGTATTCACCCAACAGTCGCTTTGATAAAATGACCTCTGAAGGTTTCCTACCCTGACTCTCACATTCCCTTTGGATTCCATTCTTGTTCCTTATAATTTAGTTTCAAGATTGTGAGCACATCCAACTTTTTCTTTATATACCTCGGACCAGCCATTGGCCCACAGCAATTTCATCCTCAATATTACTCCTTCTACAAACATTTCTGAGATACAGCTTTTGCAGACCCAAAGCCTTGGGCAAGTGGCAGGATGCTCAGAATTTGTGACCCCTGGGCCTGAAATCCCCCCGAAATCCCAAATCCACACATAGCTTAGTGCCCAGGATTGAAGAGTTTTGAGCCTTTGTCCCCCTCAGTGAAAGAGACTTTGACTGGCAGAGCCAGAGGTAGGTAAGTCGAAGGAAGTTCTTAAATCAGACTCTTCACGCCAGAGCGTGTGAATACATAATCTCCCGCATATGCCAGGATACACAATACATCATCATCCATAATCGTAATATGGCATCATATATCACCTGCTCATAATAAATAGCATATCATCTGCTCATAATATTTTATCATATAATATCATGACACCTGCTCACAACATCATATATTATGTGATCGACACTCAGCATTTCCTCCTAGAAGGAGCGTCCTCAGATATATTTGTTTAAAAAAAAAAAAAGTGTTGCTGACTTTTGTTAGAAGGTGGGGTGTTTTCTAAAGTCCTGAAGGCTGACTTGAATAGACTTAGAAGAATCCTAACACAACATTTCAGTGGTAAAGACTCCACTGCCAGCGCAGGAGATGCAGGAGATGTGAGTTTGAGCCTTGGGTCAGGAAGAGCCCCTGGAGAAGGGAATGGCAACCCACTCCAGTATCCTTGCCTGGGAAATCCCATGGACAGAGGACCCTAGCAGGCTACAGTTCATGGGGTTGCAAAGAATCAGACATGACTGAGCGACTGAGCATGCAATAACAGCACAACATTGCATGTAGCTCCTCATCCATGTCCCAATGGTTTAAGTGGGACAAAGAGAAAAGGCATTTGCTTTCATGGTCTCAAATCCTGGGAAAACAAAACTGGTTACACAGTATGCACGTATCAGACTTCTCAATGGACAATTTAACACATGGTCCCCAAATTCTTTGACACGTCTCCACTGAGTGGGGGTCATCTATGTCCTGCCTCTTCAATCTGCGTGGGCATGTGACTCTTTCAACCAATGAGATAGGGCAGAGGTGATGTGTGGCTTCCCACTCTGGGTCATAAAAGACCAACCAGCTGACCACGACATAAGCTGTCTGACTACCCTGAAGCCTCCATGCTGTGAGGAAGCCCAAGGTTACATGAGGAGGCCATGTGCAGGTTCTCCAGTCAACGGACCTTTCCTCTGAGTCACCCCAGCTCAGTCTCCAAACATGTGAGTTGAAGATGATTCCAGATGAGGTTAGCCCCTAGCTGCTATTATATTCTGCCTTCAAAGGTCGCCTTCCTGACCCAAGGATGTCTTTTAAACACATGGTCCCAGACAGCATGGAGCAGAGACAAACCACCCCACTCTGCCCTGTCTGAATTCCTACCAGACAAAATCTGGGGTTATCTTTTTAAATTAATTAATTGGCCACATCAGGTCTTAGTTGCAGCATGCAGGATTTTTCACTGCAGTGCATGGACTCTCCTGCTGTAACTTGCAGGCTCAGTAGTTGCAGCACGTGGGCTCTCTAGTTGTGGCCTGCAGACTCCAGCACTCTCGAGCTTCAGCAGTTGCCGTAAGTAGGGTTAGCTGCTCCGAGGTACATGAGATCTCATTTCCCTGACTGGGGATTGAACCCATGCCCCCTGCATCGCAAGGTGGGTATGTAACCATTGGACCACCTGGAATTGTTTTAAACCACTATGTTTGGGGTCTTTTAGTTAGGCAACTATAGTAACTGGCACATCATGCATGGAGGCCAAACAGAGCTATCAATGATGATAGTTATAGTAACAATGATAAGAATGATAATCGCCAAAATTTGGTGAGTACTTCAATGACCCTATGGAATTGGTATCATTGTTATCATGCCCATTTTACAGGTAAGACAACTAAGGCACATGGATTTAGTCAATAAATAGATATTAAGGATCTGTATAAGGCAGACACTATCCTAGGGACTGGGGGTACAGCAATCAAACAAAACAGAGATCCATGGGAGAAGCTGACAATAAAAAATAAACCCCCCAAAATTAGTGATACCCAAAGTAAGTCAAGATGCAGAAACTGGAGCCCAAGAAGTCTAACTGAAGTCATAATTGTCTGGCCCACTGCTTGCTAACAGTCAAGGACATTGTCCCTATATGGTCACCTGGACCCAGATGATTTAGAAATATTTACCTGCAAGTATTTTTGCTATGCCCAGATATAGACTAAAAGGTGACTCAAGATGTTAACCAACCTTGACGGCAATAGCACATCCTTTGACCTCACAATGAAACGTGAGTCAGAAGCCTGACTAACCCCAGGAGCCGGTGAGAAACACGTAGTCTCGGGCCCTGCCCCAGACCTGCAGAATCAGACTGCAAGTTGATAAGATCCTCAGGTGATCTGAGAGCATGTGACAATTTAAAAAGTGCTGTTGGACACAGGATGTTCATAGTCGGCTGCTGTTAAGTAGAAGAGATGTTTTTGAACTGTGGTGTTGGAGAAGACTCTTGAGAGTCCCTTAGATTGCAAGGAGATCCAACAAGTCCATCCTAAAGGAAATCAACCCTGAATATTCATTGGAAGGACGGATGCTGACACTGAAGCTCCAATACTTGAGCCACCTGATGCGAAGAGCCAATTCATTGGAAAGGATCCTGATGCTGGGAAAGACTGAAGGCAAAAGGAGAAGCGGGTGGCAGAGGATGAAATGGTTAGATAGCATCGCTGACTCAATGGACATGAATTTAAGCAAACTCCTGGATATAGTAGAGAGGAAAGGAGCCTGATGTGCTGCAGGCCATGGGGTCACAAAGCGTCAGACACGACTTAGCGACTGAACAACAGCAAAGTAGCCGGAAGAGGGTCCTCTGGGTCTGTATCCGTGCCCGGCTCAAAACAGCAAACAAGCAAGGACAATGTGTGACTCCACCCTCATGGGCCAGGGGTGCCTAAGAACAGGTACCTGCACATTCTCACACACACCTCCAGGAAAGATTCTCGAACCTCAGAATCAGATCCCAGCAAGCACCATGCATTTCCACTCAGCGTGACCATTGCCTGGCCAGGGGCGTTCAGGCTGTGAAAATTTCTATCAGGCCAAGTATTTTTTTAAACACATTTATCTTTATTTTATTTTTGTAAATTCCCCAAGAGATCACCAAAGAGCTGAAATTACCTAAGTAAATACAGATTTTTATTCTTGTATTTAGCATCTGATCTCTGGTTTCTTAATCCTGTCTTTTAGAAACTATATGTATGCGACTCCCCTGGTAGTCCTGTGGTTAAGACTCCACACTTCCAAGGCAGGGAGTGTGGGTTTGATCCCTGGTTGGGGAACAGGATCCTCCATGCCACATGGTGTAACCAAGAAATAAAAAAATTAAATAATGTCAAAAAATAATTATAATGTTAAAAAAAAATAAGTAAAAACTATATGTACAAATGCACAGGTACTTCCCTGTCATGAAATGAGACTAGAAATGAGAAATCTAGATTTACAGAGAAACACTTTTTAAAATTTAAATTAAAAAAAAAAAAACTCGATTCCAGGATTTCTCAACCTTAGCACCATTGAAACGTGGGCTGGATAATTCTCTGTGATGGGATCGAGGCATTGGAGGGTGTTTAGCAGCATCCCTGGCCTCTACCCATGTAGCATCTACTAGTGGCATCTTCATTCCCAACCAAACATGTCCGCAGATCTTGCCAGACATCTCCTAGGGGTCAAAATCATCAAGGTCGAAAACCACTGTATTATCCTACAAATCAGAGACTGCCAACACCTTGGTGCAGATCCAACCCCAGTTCCATCTTCCCAAGATGTTTTGAATGGTCAACATCCTGGGTAGATGGGACAGCTGTCAGTTAACGCCTTCTCCTCACCCGGTCTGTTTGTGCCCCAGTGTGAACTCCTGGGCGACCGTGTGTGTGTGTGTGTGTGTGTGTGTGTGTGTGTGTGTGTGTGTGTGTAGTACGTGTGTGTTATTCCAGTAATTCTTTTATCTACTTCTCACACCCTGAGCTTTATGAACATTCATCAAAATAATTGACGCGGATGAAATTAGCACTTCCTGCTATGTCGGGCAGATAAACTTTGCTGAATATTGATTTCACACAAAGAAAATGACATGTGCTTAGGCCTAACCCTTTATCTGGCCGGGCCAGGGAAATACGGCAGGAGGGGGACGGGCCGGCCGCCGCCGGTGGAGAAGCGGCCATAAGAATTACTTTTATCTCTTCTTCCACAAGAAGACAAGGGAAGATAAGGAGCCAGAAAGAGAGAAAGCACAGCCCTGGGCATTGGGGAAATCCACAGAAGGCGTGGGACAGGGCAGCACTCCGGGGACCGGGGGGACTGGAGCTGATGAATTCAGAAGAGGAGGAGAAACGGGGTGGGAAAGGCTGAGGGGGGTGGGTCCTGGGGGACAGGGGGCTGAGGGGAGTTGGCTGGCCTTGGGTTCAAATCCCAGTCCAGTCGCTTAAAATGAGGGTGACCAAGCATTCCAGTCTGCCCGGACTGAGGGGTTTCCTGGGATGCTGGAATGTCAGTGCTAAAATGGACAGTCTTAGGCAAGTCGGGATAGATGGGCATCCTACATTTTAGCTGCATGGCACCAAACCAGCTGGTCCTCGGTGTTTTTTTTTTTCCTTTTGAGATTTGTTTATTTATTGGTTGCTCTGGGTCTTTATTGCTGCATGAGGGCTTTCTCTACTTGAGGTAAGTGGGGGCGACTCTTCGTTGCACTGTGAGGGCTTCTCATCACGATGGCTTGTTGCAGAACACAGGCTCTGGGCACACGGGCTTCAGCAGCTACAGCTACTGAATGTGGCTACTGCAGCTACTGTGGGCTGTGGGTCAGCAGTCGTGGCTCGCGGGCTCTAGAGCACAGGCTCGGTAGTTACAGCTCACAGGCTTAGTTTCTCGGTGGCATGTGGGATCTTCCTGGACCAGGGGTTGAACCCATGTCCCCTACATTGGCAGGTAGATTCTTATCCACTGCACCACCAGGGAAGCCAGGCCCTCAGTTTTCTTATTTGTAGGAATGACTTACCTCTCTGGTCTGGGACAGGGACAGAAGTGAAAACCCCTTGGAGTTGTGACATGTGGAACCCCCAATCTTAAGAGACAAATTCTAGATCAAGGTCACCTCCTCCGAGAAGCACTCCCTGATCACCCCAGCTCACAAAACTCCATGTTCCATGAAGACCCCCAGCTCCAACTACCTGGCTTTTTCTTCCAAAACCGAGTAACGCAGAAGAGGCAGTTTCAGAAATGCTGTATTCCTTCCTTCACCTTTGATTGCAAATCATGTACTTCTCATCCTTGCTACTGGCTGGGGCCAGGCAAGTCTCTGAGATGGGAAACGTTTTCCCTGAGATGGCCAAGTTCATTTTGCTGAAGGCCTACTATGTGCCAGGAGCTATGTGAGGAGGAGTAGGAGGTGTGACGGCTGACAACCAACGGCCATGCCTTCCTCTTCACAGGAGAATCCCTAAACATCCTCAGGGTCTTGGGCTTACACTTGGCAAAATGTTTGGCCACACCCCGCCCCCAAAAGGAAGCAGGCTGGCTTTGAGGTCAGACTCTAGATGGGGTCCCTGCCACTCCTGAGTCACTACCCAGGTTCTCATGACATGTGGGGAGCACGACTGACTGCCTTGCCCTGACTGGTTCATTCATGGGAGCACAATGAGTGGCAAGTGACCAGCAGAAAGGAGAAAAAAAGGCATTGGGAAAGTAGGTAGGAAAGTGTAATGGTCAGGGTGATTCAAGAACTGTCTAAGCCTGGGTTGATTCCCAGCAACACCTTTTACTGTGTCACCAGAGAAAAAAAGCTGTCCTTGCTTTATTTTCCTCTTCATTGAAAAGTGGACCTAGGGACTTGCCTGGAGGTCCAGTAGTTCAGAGGCTATGCTTCCACTGCAATGGTCATGGGTTCAATCCTTGATCCAGGAACTAAGATCCCACATGCTGCATGGTGCAGCCAAAAAAAACAAAAAAACAAAAAAACAGAAAGAAATAAAAATGGGCTTATAATAGGAGCCACCTTGTAAGATTAAGTAAGGCACAAATGAGCTAAAAATATTGTAAGGAGCTTAAAACAGCACCTGGCATGGGGCAAGTGTTTGCCATCTTTATCAGAATAAGAGGTGCTGTGTTGTATGACATGGAACACAATGGGAAGGGCATCCCCTGGGGTATGCAATGTGGATTCTCACAATCATCTCACAGTCATAATAGGGACAATTCTGGATCAAGGTCACCTCCTCCTAGAAGCCCTCCCTGACCACCTCAGCTCACTTCTGCATGCCATGATGGTTCACTGCCACACCTACCTGGCTCATTCCAGAAGCATTATGGAGTGTTCATGCGAGGTCGGGCTCTCTTGGTCATCTCCACACCCACTCAAAGCCTCTGGGGCACAGCAGACTGACTATACTGAGGGCATGTTTGCCGGCAGGCAGCCCACCCCCCAGACCCCACGAGATGCTTCTCTCTTCTCCAGTAAAGCTTGATCAGGATGTAATAATAACATCTGTCATTCACCGAGTCTTGTCTGCTGCCATAATGCCTTATATTCTCATTTAAACCTAGAAACAACACTATAACATGGGCAGTAGTAGCCTCATTTTTCAGATGAGGGACTTGAGTCTCAGAGAAGAAGTCACCTGGTGGAGGTCACCAGCCGGAGCTGGGACTTGTACCTGGTGGGCCTTAATCACCACCCTCTTCTGCCTCCCCTTGGAGGTCACTGTAAGAGGCAGCTGTAATGACCTGGAGAGTCCAACAGGCCAGAGTTCAAGTCCTCCTCCTGCCACTTCCGGAGTGACCTTGCAAGAATCCCATAACCTCTCCAAACATCCATTTTACCTGCCTCCCTGTTAGGGAGGATTTATGGTCAGAGGGGAAGTACCCAGCACAGTGCTGAGAGCACAGTGACTTGCAAAGAGATGCTGCGGGTACCATTCCTACAGAGGTAGGAGTGTGCCATGGTCAGAGCCCCAGCCAGCACCCCCTCTATGAAGGGCAAGATCAGATCTTGATCATTCCTAATGCCCCTCTGGCCTGACTAGGTCTTGGCCTTGACCGTTTGGGAGCAAACTATCCCTACTTCAGCTCCAGTCAGGCCCCGCCAGGCTCAGAGACCAGTCAGGTCTGAGATGTTCAAGCTCAGCCACTGCCACACCATCCCCACAGGCACTGGGCGGCAGCCCCACCCCCTGGCCATTCCCCACTCAGTGCCCAAGTCTCACGTCCCAACGGGGGGCCGTGGGGCTGCGGCTAATTGCAAATCATTTCTCAGGGCTCCCCGCTGTTCAGCTAAATTCACTGGAACTAATGGGTCCCGAAACAAATTTCACAGAAGAGCCAGGGCAATTACATGATGCTTAGTTCCCCACTCCCCACCTCCCCCAGCAGAGGCTCCGGACTGGGGGCAGAGAGGACTGGGTGGAGTGGGACAGGGAACATGGATGCCAGATGCCTTCGAGGAGCCAAACCCCTCCTCCATCCAGCCCTCCCAAATCTTATCACCTTGATCACACTGTCCAGCATCACCCCTCCTTGGGCCCTCCTCCCTCCCAACATCTCCATTATCTTCATTTTCAAGCTGAGGACACATCGAGATACAATGAAAAAAGTAAGCACTGAACCAGACAGACTTGAGTTCAAAACCCAGCTTCAGCACTCATGAGCTGTGTGTCTTTAGAAAAACCACTTAGCGTCTCTGAGCCTCTGTTTCCCGGTCCCTGGAATGAGGACACCAAACTCTGGCATTGGCTATGGTGATGACTAGAGATAATCACATAAGATAGTTTATGTGGACCCAGAACATACTAGGCCCTCAGTAAATATTGGTCCCCTCCAGCACCTACTTTATATGATCCTTCCAAGGTGATCGGGCGAACGTCTTCTCAGAGTCTCAGAATCAATTCAAAGCAAGAGAACCAGAAAGCAAAGACCCAGTCTCACCTCCCCGAACAAGGGACTAAATATGCAATCTCTTTACTTACTGTTTTCTCCTCTCATCTCAGTCTTATCTTCTCAGAACCTCCCGCTTCCTCCTCAGACCCGCAGCATTTCCCATGAGCCTCTCCGAGCGCTTTATTTCATCCTGCGTCTCCAGTTTATTGGTTGACGGAAATCACTTTAGAACTCTGTGGCCAAGCTGACTTGTGGAGACCGTTCAGGCCAGTCGCTGGTGACCATTTTTCTATCACAGGACTCACAGCAGGCAGGCCCAGGTCCTGCAAAGGAAAACAATAATTTGTCATCAAGATTGCCCGCAATAGGGGCTTCCCTGGCGACTCAGTGGTAAAGAGCAGCCTGCCAATGCAGGAGACACGGTTTCGATCCCTGATCGAGGAAGATCTCACATGTTGCAGAGCAACTTAGCCCGTGTACCAGTACTATTGAGTCTGTGCTCTGCAACAAGAGAAGCTACTGCAAGGAGAAGCCCGGGAAACTAGAGAAAAGCCCACACAGAGGGAAGACTCGACACAGCCAAAAATAAAACTAAATAAGAAATTATTTTTAAAAGATTGCCAACAACAGGACCTCAGTAAATGTTTCCTGAGCTGCAACCGAGTGGGCTTGGCTGAGAGTCACCTGTCACCCTGGGGGGGTTGGGAACCCACTCTTTTGATCCCTGCTCCAAGACAGCATGCCAGCCTTCAAGGAAGTGCCTGGGGAGACTGTCCTGTATGACTGAATTCCTGCCATATTTTGTTTTTCAAAAGTTAGGAGACCACTCACTCACTTATAAATAACTAAAAACGCATCTAGTAGTGTGTTGAACCATCCAGGTTCAACGACTGATTTGACAAATGCTCATTGAGCCCTGCTATGCACCAGGTCCTCTCTAAGCTACTGAGCTGCCTACTGAACAAGACAGATCCGCTTCCTGCCCTCGGCTGACAATCTGATGGGAGGAACAGGCATGAAACAAGCAAAGACGCAAGATAGTATCAGATAGTGCCAAGAACAAATAAGATAATAAAGATAAAGAGGACAGAGTGAGTGTTAGAGGTCGACTAGATTGAGTGGTCGTGAGAGGGTGACATTTCAACTGGGAACTTAAGGACAAGAAAGAGCCAGGGTGGCCAGACGTAAAGTGTCCTGGAAAGAACTAGCAAGTACAAAGGTCCTGAGGTAGAAATGAGTTGGAGCAGATGGAGTTAGGTGGGCAAGGCAGGGAGTGAGAGGAGGTGAGACGAGTTGGCCAGGTCATGGAGAGCCTCAAAGGCCAAAATAGGGTTTCTGAAGATAAGGGGAAGCTTTTGAAGGTTGTAAGCAGAAGAAATTAATTCAGGTTTTTGGAAGATCTCTGTGGTTGTGATATGGAGAAGGGAGAGGACGGGGGAGAGGGGAAGAGAGGAAGCAGAGAGGCCAGAGGGGAAACGGTTGTCCAGCGAAGCAACAAAAGCACATGGCCAAGGGTGAAGGCGAGACACCTACAGACGTGTGATCTAGTCTACGGATCATGCAGGTGGGCACACTAGATTCAGAAGGGAAGCCATCTGCCCCCAACTGCCCAGTCAGTCAGGTGTGCAAACCCAGAGCTCCTACCTCAGGCCAGACCCTGTTTCATTTCCCACCATCAACTGTCCCAGAGGGGAGCCAGACTGAGTGAGCTCCAGCTAACATCTCCACACTTCCAGTCTTCCAAAGTGAAAGTGAAGTCGCTCAGTCGTGTCCGACTCTTCGCGACCCGGTGGACTGGTAGCCTACCAGGCTCCTCCATCCATGGGATTCTCCAAGCAAGAATACTGGAGTGGGTTGTCATTTCCTTCTCCAGAGGATCTTCCCAACCCAGGGATCAAACCCAGGTCTCCCGCATTGCAGGCAGACGCTTTAACCTCTGAGCCACCAGGGAAGCCCTAATCAAAAATCCCTGTAGTGGATGGTTTGGTGATGAGAATAATCCACCTGTGATTTATCTGCTTCGGAAGTCTGGTATCACTTTTAAGCACTGTGAACACATCTGTGTTCCTGTCCAGAAATAAAAAGCTATTTAAGAAAAACTTAACTTGGGGGGGCTTCTCTGGCAATCCATTGGTTATGATTGGGTACTTTCACTGCAGAGGGTGAGGGTTCAATCTCTGGTCGGACAACTAAGATCGCACAAGCTGTGCATGGCCAAAACAAACAAAAACCAAAACCCTAACTCGGTTGAAAGGAGGGCCATTCTTTCATGTCAGAGAGCACCTCTGGGGGCAGAGGCTGTGTAAGTTTTCTCTGGGAACCCCTAGCAAACAGCAAGCAAAGTGCAAGTAATAAAAGCAATCCCTTTTAAGGGCAGTGATGATACTACCCTTACTATATACTTAGTGATTGCCAAGCACTTCCATTAACTTTTCATTTAATCCTCATAACATGAAAGAAGGTGGGCTTTACTGTTGTCCCCATTTTACAGATGGGGACACTGAGGCTCAGAGAGGTGACGCCACTTGCCCAAGTTCATACAGCCTCACACAGGACTCAAGCCAGGTAACAATTAAATCCATGTTCTGAAATTTGAGGTCTATTTTGAGGAAGGAAAGAAGGAAGGAAGGACTGTTTACTATTAAAACTCACTCTCTTTGTCATCCAGTGCCTCTTTTTTTAAACCTTAGATGATTCTCCTCCTCAAAGGGGTAGGGGGTGAGCAGGGGGGAGGGCAGAGGTTCAGCCATGGCTGGCTGAGAACTGGCCTCTGTCACCGCAGGGTCTCTGGCACTCAAAATCTTTTTTCTTCCCTGAGGTGCTTGTCCCCAACCTCTCCTCCAGTTTCCTTATTCCCTCTTCGAAAGTCCCCACTAGAGAGTGGGGGCAGGGGGACACAGAGAATATATACACATATGAGTAAGTTGTCTCTTGTGACCCCACCTGCCCTTGGCTAAATGAATGCAGTGTCAGCCCAGATAATTCCAAAGCCATAAAGATGATATAAAAAAAAAACTGGGGGAGTTGGTGCTGGGGAGGGATGGTGGTGGAGGAGATTACAAAAAAGGAGGATGAGCTGTGTGGCTTTGCTCCTTATCTAACCCGCAGCAGGCCTGGCTGGGGGCTGTCTCTCTCCAGGGGAGGAATCAGTGCCACCACCCCAGCCAGGGTGCCCCCTCCTCGGTCCCGCCCCTCCCCCACCCACCCCCACAGTGCAGCAGGAGGCCCCAGAGGAGGACTCACCCCAGCAGAAGCACCGGATCAGTCTGGGAGGCATTAACAGCTGAGTAGGAGATGGTGAGTTGGGGTCTCCAAGAGCTATCTCCAAGGTTGGGGGCTGGGGTCCTAGGGGCCTGCCTGTCTGCCTACCTGGGAGACCCAAGACACAGACCCCTGCTGAGAAGGGACAGTGTCCCAGGATGCTAGAGGTCACTCTTGGACAACTTGGTTATTTTTCTGAATATTTGACTCCGGAAAATAGGGCAGGGCAGGGCATATAATCACTGGACTGACACCTCTAAGCCTCAACTTCCCCATCTGTACAATGGGCTCCATGAAGCTCCCACCCATGCCCTTCTTTCCTGAGATGTCAACACAACTGTTTGTGGGAGGAAGAGGGGCAGGGGGCGGGGCAGCAAGCCAACTGCAGGGGCTGAGAGTCTCCACCAAGGGCATCCTTCTTTGTCCTGGAGAGAGATGGACAGACAGACACATTCACAGAAACAGAGAATTAAAGCAGCAAAGAGAGACAGAGTAAGACGGTCAGAAACACAGAGAAAGAGAATCGGAGAGGCAGAGAGATGGAGACGGTGAGACATACAGAGATGGACCCAGGAATGGTGACAGAGACAGAGTCAAATAGAGAGGTGAAGTGAAATAAAAAGGAATAACGGAGAGGCAAAGAAATGGAAACACAAAGGTGGAGAGAGAGAGACAGGGAGACGGAGAAAGGATGGAGAGAGGAAGAAAGAGAGAAGGGAAAAAGGATGGGAAGGAGGGAGGCGGGGAGGAACAGAGAGAGAGAAAGAGAGAGAGAGAGCTAATGTAGACCCAAAGACAGGGGATGTGGCTAGAAGAGCAGGTTTGCACCCCCCTCCCCAATTCAGCCAGCCACCTCCCTCCGCTCCAAGCACCCTCCATCCTGCCTACCCCACCCGCTCTGCCCCCCTTTCTGCCCTCCCACCCTTGGGCTCCAAGTGCCCCTTCTTTCTTGCCTGTGCCCCGCCCCTGCTCCAGCCGCACCCACCCCATCCCCAGCAAAATGGGGTCTCTAGATCGGGCAGTGATGATGTCAGTTTCTGACCCGCATCCCCACTCCCTTATCCAGTACCTCCATCCTGTCTGCACCCCAACTCCCATCTGCCCCCCCATCCTGCCTGTGCCCCTGCGACTTGTTCCAGCCCTTCCCCTCCCCCCTCCGCCCCCCAATTCCCGTCCAGGCCGCACTCTGCACCCCACCCCACCCCCCACCATCGGGCGGTTTCGCTCCTTCCAGGACCTCGCCCCATCCTGCCTGCGCCCCCTCCCTACCTCGCATCCCGGTGGCTCCCTCCCCCCACCCCCACCCCACCCCCATCCTTCCGAACACCGCAGGGTTTTCTGGCGCCTTTGTGGCCGGCCCCGAAGTGCGCGGCGACAATGGCGAGGGTGACGGGGGTTAATTCGCGCGCGGAGGTAGGACGCGCGGGCGCCGGCCCGAACAATGCCCGCGGCGCGCCTTTGAGGCGGCCCATTGTGCGCTGTGTGAAACGGGAAATCTGTTCCCTGCGCCCAGATGCGGGCCGGCCCGCGGCGGGGGCGGCGGTCTGGGAGTGAGCCCGGGCCGGGGCGGCTGGGGCTGCCGTTCCGCGTTTGGGTGGATTTTAACCCCTGTCTGGTCCTCTCCGCATCCTTGAACTCTGAGCTGGGGAGGGCCAAGGGAGGCCGGAGGTCAAGGGTCTCCTCCCGCCCTGAGCCTGGTAGGCTGTGTGACGTGGGGCAAGCCCCTGTCCCTCTCTGAGCCTCCCCTCCCCACCTGCGGACTCAGAGGAGGGGTTTCGACCCCTGACTCGGTCTGGGAGGCTGAAACTTGGGCCTGGAAGGGGTCCACAGTTGAGGCAGAGTGAGCAGGCCTGACGCTCACACAGGCTTCCCAGCAAAATGGGGTCTCTACATCCCGCAGTGATGATGTCAGCCTCTGACCGCCCGCCTACCCCTTTCGCCCAGTTCCAAGCATCCAGCTCCACCAACACTCGCTGTGTGACCCTGGGGGAGCCTCCGACCCTCTCTGTGCCTCTCCTCCTTCTTCTGGGCGATGGAAAGCATTCTACTACCTTCCTTAGGGAGCCATTGTGAAGACTGAAGCAGGTGATGAATGTCAGGCTCCTAGTGGGGTCTGCTTTGTAGATACATAAAGCAAAATAATAATTACATTTACTGAGCCCTCACTGTGTGCCAGGAACTGCTCTACTTTTAGGATATATTTTTTTTACTGCCTTTCACAAACATACACACACATAATATATATATATATATATATATATATATATATATATATATAACATACACACGTTTACATATATGTAAAACATTTACTGAACTCCATTATTCACTAAGGTGGCCACTTAATCTAATGCCTCTGCTCATCCATAGAGTGGGGACAATGCTTCTTACCACGCAAGGTAGCATGGACTCTCCAAGTCCTCTTTCAGAAGCCTCTGTGCTGGAGTGGGACAGACATGGACCCCTTTCCTCTCTTTCCATCTCTCCATCCCCTAGCGGGGTGGTTTCCATCAAGACCCCCACAGCATGGTCCATCTCCTTGGAGAAGGGACCTTCCTGGTGGACATGACCCAGGCAACTCTTCTCTCAACACCTGGTGAACAAACCCCTAATGACTGAGAAGTGGGGCTCCCATTCAGTGTGGGGGTGCTGGTGGGAGCAGGGAAAGAATGGGGGACTGATGGAAAGAACCCTGCGAGGGTGCGGGGGTGTCTCATGGGTTGCCCTGGGAAGCATCTCTTTGCTGGTATCCTCACTCACATTGGTCCATGGTGTGAAGGGCTTGGATGATTCTTCCAGAATCACGGAGAAGGAAACTGAATTTCAAGGAAACTGAATTTCAGAGACGCTAATCTGAAGATGCTTCACCTCTTCTGGGGGCTTCCCTGATGGCTCAGCATGTAAAGAATCCTCCTGTAAAGCAGGAGACACGAGATACGTGGGCTTGATCCCTGGGTCGGGAAGATCCCCTGTAAGGAATTAGCAACCCACTCCGGTAGTCTTGCCTGAAAAATCCCATGGACAGAGGAGTCTGGCGGGCTATAGTCCGACAGGTCGCAAAGAGTCAGACACAACTGAGCGACTGACCACACAGCACCCCTTCTAAGGTCTTCCACAGCTTAAGAGCACCTATGGAAGCTCCAGAACCTCTTCCCAAAAAAACTGCCTGCCTGTCTGTCTACCCACAGAACATTCGCCTTACAACTCCAGGGCCCCCACATTCACCCTGCAGCTGGCTGAGAAGTTCCATGGTAGCAAAGAAAATCCAAAGCTGAAATACGGATCTGGGCTTTACCAGACTCACCGTATGGACCAAACTGGTGGTCTCCTTTAGCAAAAGCACTGGTCAGGCACTTATGCTTTCCTGGCATTCAGAATCAGGGTGTTAACACTTCACACACCCAGCCCCACCACTGAGTTTTATGTTGGGTTGGTGTCCGCTCTACCCAGGCGGAGCATAGGCTTGACCCACCGTCCTCCAGGTGGTGCTCACGCAGGTGGCCTGCAGGCTGCCTTTGGAGAAACCTCGGGCAGGAAGTCGGTGAGAACGTGCACCATCCTCACTTCCGGCTCCTGTCTTTCTCACCCTGCTTTTGCACCCTGCCCTTCATCTTCCCTCATCTATTTCAAGTCCTCTGAAAACCTCCTTCCCAAGAGAAAGTTGAAGCCCAGTCTCCGGTCTCCCTGAACAGTGCTCTCTTTTCCACGAATAGCGTGGACGGGGCTCTGAAAAGCGCCGGACTGTTGGGAGGCGGGGGGAGCAGCGGTGAGCGGCAGGTGCCTACGGGACCCTGCGTGCCGGGCCGGGCACAGATGGAGTGGCTCTGGGCTGGGGGCAAGGGGCAGATGCAGCCACCCCTGGAGCCTCAGCCGCCTTGTTATCTCTTCATTGTCTTCCTGTCACCCCAGTCCACCACCCCCTCCCTGGCCGCCCTTCTGTCATCTCCACGTGCCCCGCCCTCCCCCAGCCAGCAGCCCAGCCCCAGGACTCCAGAGGGAGCTCCCGAGAGGGTCCCCAGGCTTCCCTGATCTTGGGGTGGGGGGGTGAGCAAAAGGGTGGGGGCCGTGGGTGAGTGGGAGGGAGGGGGCTTGGCTGGAGAGGCCGGGGATGGGGGTGTCAAAGTCTATAAATCACGCCCCACTGCGCTCCTGTTTAACACACACTTCTCCGACGAGTTGTCAGTGAAACCGTTAATTAATTAGCTAATCCCGCAATGAAGTGGATTCTAAATGGCTCTCCCCCTCCCAGCCTCCCATTTAGATAATTGCTGCTGAGGGATCTTTTGTGAGTCATTTTTTTCCAACAGGGATGGCCCTCCTGGAACACGGAGGGAGATGAATTTAAAGAAGAGGTCAGCCACTGTCCCCCAAGCTATGATGAAGGGGAGACAACCCAAGCAAAAGCTGGAAAAGGCAGTTGGCTTTTGGAGGTGAGATGAGACGTAGGCAAAGGGAACTGAGTTTCAGTGTTTGCGGGTCTGTTCTACATCACTATGATGCTTTGAGACTCTGTGGGAATCTTCCTGGGGCAGGGGCCTGAGGCTGGTAATAATAATAATAACCAAGATGATGGTGATGATGACTACTGCCAAATTGTTGCCTGGAGAATCCCATGGACAGAGGAGCCTGGTGGGCTACAGCCCATGGGGGTCTCAAAGAGTCAGACATGACTGTGGGATTAACACTTTCACTTTTTTTTTTCCCCATGGAATGCTAAACATGGGCCAAGCATCTCACTACATGCTTTACATGCGTGTTCTCACTCATCCTTCTCACAACAGTTCTATGAGTAGGTAGGTTGATGGAGGTTGGGGAAACGGAGGTTCCAAATGAGGAGGTGAATCATCCAAGGCCACAGAGCTGGGAAGCGGCAAAGACTAGAATGAAACAAGGTGTCTGACCTCAGAGCCAACAGTCTTAAGGATGAAAGGGTTTTAGGAAGATCTGCACCTTTGCCAGAGGGGTACTGAGGTCTTTAAATAGGAATGTGATGAACTTGAAATCACACAGGAAGAATAAGGAATATGTGATGACTGAATGAAACCCAACTCTTCTGACATATGACTCAGCATTCAGAAACTTTGCTGATCCTCTGTTGACCTTCATTGGGAGTAATGGAGAAAACATGGAGAAAAACCAGAGAACCTCTGTTTCCCCAACCTCCATCATCTTACCTACTCATGGAGCTGTTGTGAGGAGGATGAATGAGAACATGCATGTAAAGCATGTAGAGAGATGCTTGGCCCATGTTTAGCATTCCATGAAAAAAAAAAAAGTGAAAAGTGTTAGTCGCACAGTCGTCTCTGACTCTTTGAGACTCCATGGGCTGTAGCCTGCCAGGTTCCTCTGTCCATGGGATTTTCCAGGCAATAATTTGGCATGTCCATGTACATCCTAGTGTGGAAACAGATGACCTTACCTGTCCCCGCTGTGTTGCCTCCATCTCCATGGTCTCCACCCATGTAGTTTTACTAGAGCTGACCCCACCTGCAGCCCTAGGACACTCCCCAAGCCTCGTCAATCCGAGTATATTTTCCACCACAAGTTCTGTTCTCAGCCATACTGGAGTAAGCCAGAGATGTGCTACTAGGAAAGAAGTGTTCTTCTTTCTTGGGATTGCTAACATGATAGCATAGCAAAATCAGCTTGTAGTTGCTAAAAGCCATTTTGCCACCCAGAGTGGAGCCACACAGAGGAACCACAATTAATAACAACCTTGTCTGAGCACCTGGATCCAGCCATGCCTGAAACCCATGTTCATCAGGATTCTCTCCTTTTATCTTTAGTTGTGTGTGTGTGTTAGTAGCTCAGTCATGTCCGACTCTGCAACCCCATGAACTGTAGCCTGCCAGGCTCTTCTGTCCATGGGATTGTCCAGGCAAGAATACTGGAGTGGGTAACCATTCCTTTCTCCAGGGGATCTTCCCAACCCAGGGATCGAACCCAGATCTCCTGCATTGCAGGTAGATTGTTCATTGTCCGAGCCGCCAGTTACATAAGTTCTATTGGTATGGCAGATGCTGGTCACCTATCAGTATCCATTTTTCCTCTCTTCCTTATCCACACTATCCAGATTTTGCTTGAGGCCACAATGCAGCTAACTGAAATGTTTGCTCAGACCTTTTTGCAGCTCTTAGTGGCCATGTGACCCAGTTCTAGGCAATGAGATGAGTGGCAGTCCTTGGCAGAACAATCATTCTCAAGGAAAAACACAAGATCTTGGGAGAAGGCTCTTAGCCCTTTGCTCTCTGCCCTTCCACTTTTTCCTATCTGGATTACAAATGCAATGTTTATCTCTGGATTTCTTGTTACTTGTGAAAAAATAACTCCCTCTGCTTGTTTCAACTATTGTACTTGCATTTCTATCATCTGCAGCCAAATACAACCCTAACTGGCAGAGTGGGGTTCCTGTATTTGAAACTGAAAACCGCCTGCCTGATACATCCTCTCCAAGAGCTGTAAGGAAAGTGAGAAGAACCTGGAAAGATTGGGAGAAATAGCTTTGACATCCCTCCTGCTCAAAATGATCACCCACTTTGCTCTCTCATCTCTATTACCCAGCAAAGATAGCAACCTGGAAGGACCATAAATCGTAAGGAGATGGGGAAGAAAATTGGCCTTTAGCAAGGACTGGCTCCAGGCAAAATTTCAAAATAGGAAAGGAAGGAAAGGGTCTGAAGAAACAGCTCTCCATTTACATTGGATACAAGAGCCTGCTGGCTAAGAAGCCTTCAACACAACTTTTTGGTCCTGTGTTGTGTTCTCTTGAGGACCTGTCATCTACCAAACGGTGGCTGCTCATTTAATTAGGCAGCATCTCCATGCCTGTGACAGCTCCTGGGTCCACGGGAGCCAGCCTTCAGTGCACCTAAGGTGCCCCTCGTGGATGTGGAGAAGCTAGCCACCTAGAGTTGGGGATCTTCGAGTTCTATTCCAGAGCCAGGTCCTGGGTCTTGATCTAAATCTAAAACTGGACTGGTGAGCCCCAGGAGAATCTGGGTCCAAGCGCTGGGAGGGTGACTATTTGGCTTCAGAGATATCTCTCCAGCTGCAGATTCTGCAAGATCGTAGAATCTTGGAATGAGGGAATTTTAGAATATTACCTCAAGAGACACTTACAACTACGTTATTTTAGAATTTTAGGAGACAAAACAATACCATCTTAAAATTAGAGTTTCTAAATATTGGACCAAGAGAATCTTAAAATTCTAGCTCTGTAAGAACTCAGAACCATAAAATTTCAGAATTAGAGAAGTATTTTAAAATTGAACCCCTAAAGCCTGACAGCTCTTAATTTATATAACCTAAGAATCATAAAATTTTAGAAAATGTAATGAGTAAGATCTGGGAATATTTGTGGCACTAGATAAAGAATCCACCTGCCAATTCAGGAGAAGCAAAAGATGCAGCTTCGGTCCTTGGGTCGGGAAGATCTCTTGGAGGAAGAAATGGCGACCCATCCCAGTATTCTTGCCTGGAAAATTCCGTGGCAGAGGAGCTTGGCAGGCTACAGTCCATAGGCCTGCAAAGAGCCGGACATGACTAAGTGACTGAGAACAAGCACACAGAAATATTAAGCTAATTAACTTTATAAACTAGCTTTAAGTTGCCTTATATATAACCTTGAAGCTTTATAATTGCATAAGAATCCGGGAAGCATAGACTTTTAGAATATTAAGCTAATAGAATTTTAGAATAAAATATACAAAGTGTGAGAATTACTGAATTTTAAAATCTTAGAATTATAGAGTTTTAGAACCCTAAGATATTCAAGTGATCAAGGTTAAAAGCAGGAAATCATGTTGGTCATTGATGTACCTTGGATACGATGTGATGAAGATGGTACTTTGCCTCTGTGGTCTTCCTCCCGAAGACCATCACCCCAATCTAGTCGTGAGAAAAACATCTGACAAACTCCAGGTGAGGGACAGGGGAAGTCTGAGAAACTTTCTCAGTGACGACAATCCTAAGGAGTTAGGACCCTTAGGTATAATGTGGTATCATAGGTGAGATCCTGGGACAATGGGTAAAACTAAGGAAATCTAAATAAAGGATGGACTTCAGTTAATAATAATGTATCAATATCGGTTCATTGAAAGTGACAAGTGTACCAGAGCAATGTAAGATACTAATAGGAGAAATGGAGTGTGGGTGTATACAGAACCCTCTGTACTAGCTTTTCAATTTTCCTGTAAATCAAACTAAATCAAACTATTCTAAAATTAAAAGTTTATTTAAAATGAAAGAGAGAAGGACTTCTGTGGTGGCCTAGTGGTTAAGAATCTGCCTTGCAATGCTAGGAGATGTGGGTTTGGTCCCTGCTTGGGGAACTAAGGCACCACATGTCTGAGTCACTAAGCCCAAGCATCACAACTAAAAGAGTCTGCATGCCACCACTAAGACCCAATGCAGCCAAATAAATAAACATTTTTAATGTGTTTTTAAAAATGATAGAGAATGGCTTTACAAATGTCCATCAGCAGAGGACTCAATAAACACTCTGTGGTCTACGCACATGATGGAATACTGCTCCTCCATAAAAAGGAATGAACTATTGATGCACACAAATGGCACTGATGAACTTCCAAATGTTATGTTAACTACAAGAAGACAGATCAAAAAAGACTACATATTATATGACCTCTTTCCTATTCAACCTTAGCAAATGCAAAGTCATCTATACTGAGAGAGAAGGCAGACCTGAGGCTGTCTGGGGATGGGAGTGTGGAGAGAGGGAAGAGGGAGAATTGCAAAGAGAGAATTTTCACAGGTGATGGCTATGTTTAGTATCTTGACTGCGGTGATGGTTTTATAGGCATATGCTGTATCAAAGGCCTTCCCTGATAGCTCAGTTGGTAAAGAATCCACCTGCAATGCAGGAGACCCCGGTTCGATTCCTAGGTCAGAAAGATCACCTGGAGAAGGGATAGGCTACCCACACCACTTGTTGGGCTTCCCTTGTGGCTCAGCTGGTAAAGAATCTGCCTGCAATGTGGGAGACCTGAGTTCAATCCCTCAGTTGGGAAGATAGTTATACTTTAAATAGGTGAAACTTATTGCATGTCAATTACTCTTCAGTAAAGTTGTTTTTTAAAAAATGAATGTCCCGGGTCCCTGGCAGTCTAGTAGCTAAGACTCCATGCTTTCGCTGCAAGGGCACAGGTTCCAATCCTGGTCATGGAACTAAGATCTTGCAAACCGCACGACCAGGCAAAAGAAAACAAAACCCAAATAAATAAATAAAAATGAGTGTCCACAAAGAGACATATTAGGGAATTGATGGTATTTATGGCCTGAGTCTGTGGGAGGGATGGTCAACATGGCCCCAGATGAGAGAGACTGAGAACAAGCCCACCCTCGCTCTTTTTTCTTTAAAGGTTTTCTGATGTGGAACATTTTTAAAGTCTTTATTGAATTTGTCACAATATTGCCTCTGTTTTATGTTTTTTGACCCCAAGGCACATGGGATCTTACTGCCCCCCAAGCAGGGATCAAACCCGTGTCCCCCTGCATTGGAAGGCGAAGTCCCAACCACTGGATGGCTGGGGAAGTCCCCCTCCTTAGGGAATCAGATTCCTGCTCACGGGACCTCTGGTGGTTAATTCCTTTTCCCTGGAGGGAGTCCTGGAAAACCAGGCCTCATTACTTGAGCTCTTGGCTTCCTGGAACTTCCTGTTTGTTAAAGATTAATGGGGTGTCTCCAGCGTGGGAGCTGAGGGGTCTCCTGGCCTCGTTTCTTCTAAATCAGCCCCCTGCCATGACTCGTCATCAGTCACGGGGGAGACAGTGCCGCCTGAGAACTGGGGAAGCAGGACTGGGGAGAGCTAATGGGCCTCTCCCCGTCTTCCCCGCAGGCCTCCTCATTTCCTCTAAAGACCAGAGAGAGAGGGAGGCCACCCACTCAGAGTCCTGGTTCTTTTTTAACACGACTCAGCACCCAACCATCCCAATGGGGTGTTTCCCCTTCAAAGCAGTCACCTTGGGAGGCCATATGCTTATTCCAAGGAGGCTGCCATATTGCAGGATGGTGGGGATAACTTCTGAATTGACAGCATCTCCAGAGTTTTCTTCAGCACTTCTCCCAGTTAGGTGGTAGGTCCTCCTCCAACTGATGGGCTCCGTCTCTGGAAACGGCTACAGTTTCAGGGCAGCCAAAACACCTGCATCTTTCCCCTCATGTCTGATCAGAACTGTTATTTCTTATTTCGTGTCTCTGAGCTCTGAAAGCCTGGGATCTTGTCTAGCTTTGTCCCCTCGCTGTGTCTCCAGCATCTAGCGCTGTGTGGCATACAACCAGTGCTCAGTAGTTGCTGGGTAGATTAATGGATCGTGTCTCTGTACATTCAGACTCTCTCCAGTGATGACAGTTCTCTCCACGTCTATTGCCTCCGCCAGCCTGGTGCAGGCTACACTGTGTCCCACCAGGACACCAGCAGGTCCCCTCACAGGACCAGCCCTACTTTCTGTTTTGCCTTCCATCCCTGCAGACAGCAGCCAGTGAACTTAAAAATGAAACCAGAAATGGATAAAGAAGCTGTGGCGGTACTTTGTAGCACACACACAATGAAATATTACTGAGCCGTATAAAAGGAATAAAATGGTGTCATTTGCAGAGACATAGATGGATCTAAAGACTGCCATACAGACTGAAATAAGTCAGAAACAGAAAAACAAGTATCGCATATTAGCTCATGTATGTGGAATCTAGAAAAACAGTAAAGATGACCTTATTTGCAAAATAGAAAGAGACACAGATGTGGAGAACAAACATATGGATGCCAAGAGGGAAGCGTGGGGGATGAATTAGGAGATCAGGATTGACATATATGCACTACTATGTACAAGAATAGGTAACAAATGAGAAATTACTGTATAGCACAGGGAACCCGACTCGGTGCTCTGCGGTGACCTAAATGGGAAGGAAATCCACAAAAGAGGGGATGTACGTGGGGGCCAGCTGTGGGGGGAATGGAGAGGAGGATGTGGAGCTGTCAGTGGGACCGCTGGAGAGCAAAGTTTGCTCTGGGGCCCCCAGCCCAGCCTGAGAATCAGGGAAATTAGTGATGTTTGCTGAGCAAACATCGCCGGGTGGGAAGAAGCTGCCGGCGGAGTGTTTAACACACATCTCGTGTTTGCTGGCAAATATCCCCAGCCTGCCAGGCCCCTCCGATGGGGCTGCTGGTGCAAAGAGGATGGGAGAGCCAGGAAAAGGACCGAAGGGTTCTCAGGAGGGGTCCCAGCAGGGGAGGGACGAGGGACCGACTCCACAAAGACTCGCCCTGCAGTCTGGGAGGACAAGAGTGCCTGATTTGAGGGCCCCTTGGAGAGAATCCACTTTCTCACTCTCAGCCGTGTCTGAACCAGCCTGGGGTCCACATAGCCTTTGGGGAGGAAACAGGCGAGGCCCTTCAAAGCTGATGTCTATCCATTTTCGTGCTGTGTGAAGATGAGCCTTGGACTCAAATACAAATGCTCAGACAGCTAACATTTCTCGAGTATGTCCTACAGGTGCTAACTGCTTTATGCCTGTTTCCCCATCTGCAAAATGGGAGCAATAACAATGCCACCTTCAAACTTGTGTTTTTCCTTTTTATTTAAATCAGTTCCAAACCTCTTGAAAAGTTGCAAGAATAATAAATCCAGGAACATCTGTATACCTTTATCTATATTCCCCAAGTGTTAATATTTTTCTTTCTTTTTTAAGTGTTACTAGTTTGATACATTTGCTTTCTCAGCATCTGTCTCCCTATCCATCTATCTGTCTCTACTTTCTTTTCTTTGTTGGACCATTTGCCATTTCTTCCCTTAGTACTCCAGTGCGTATTTCCCTAGAGCCAGAGCCACAGTGAACCACCACGTAATTATCCAACCTCAGTACCCTGACATTGCCACAGCTCTACCATCTAACCCACACCTTGTCCATTGTTGCGAGAAATAACTGAGTTAATGTTTTAAAGGATTTAGGAACATGCCAGGCACATAATTCAGTAACTAACACCCATGTTTAAAATGGTGTTGTTACGCTGATTGCTATTGTTGCTGCTGTTACTTTGAGCAGAGAGGTCACTGCCGTCACCTTCTATGACCCAGGGCTGTTTTCAGACCCCTCCCCCTCAGACCTTTGGGTGCCAGTCACAGTGAGGGCTCCAGGCTGTGAGAGTGCTCTCTCTGCAGGGAACACTGACTCAGAAGATAGAATAAAAGCAAAGAGAACCATCAGCATCGTCCGCCACCCAACCTAGACCCTGCACGGAGGAGAGGGAGGGTGTTGGCCATGTGACAGCCTAGAAGAGGGGGCCTGAGCCAGCAGCCAACTGGTCCCCCAGGGGGCTGGACGGACCTCACCCAGCCCTGAGAGGTGCAGCCTTTCGGGGGAGACTAAGTGTCAGGACAGCTGTGGCCCCAGGCTGCCACAGAGAGGGTCCTTGGGTCCTTCCTTCCATAAGTTGACCTGCCCATCAGGGGCTGAGTCAGACCTGCCCCCAAAGAGCGTTTTACAGTAGGCAGCTGGGTAAGAAACAGAAGTTACCCAGATGTCCATCAGCCAATGAATATATAAAGAAAATGTGGTAAATACATACATACGACTGTTACTCAGGAAGGAAATCTCGTCACGTGCTACAACATGGATGAACCTTCAGGACGTTTTGTAAAATCAAATAAGCCAGTCATAAAAAGACAAATAGGGCTTCCCAGGTGAGTCAGAGGGTAAAGAATCCATCTGCCAATGCAGGAGACTCGGGTTTGATCCCTGGGTCGGGAAGATCCCCTGGAGAAGGGCATGGCAGCCCACTCCAGTGTTCTTGCCTGGAGAATCCCAAGGACAGAGGAGCCTGGCGGGCTGCAGTCCACGGGGTCCAAAGAGTCAGACACGACTGAGCAGTTGAACAGCAGCAACAAAATGCTTCCCATCTCCAGCCAAACTGCTTCTTCCTTTATTTCAATCTGCATAAGGAAGGCCCTTTCTCCCCCTCCCTCTCTTCCTTCCTTTCTCCTTTTCTCTTTCTTCCCCGTTTATCCTCACCCCAAATTTCCTTCTCCCAGATATCATTTTAATGATTGCTTTCAATGTGTCCTTGCAGAATGGCCAGTTATTTGCGTGCGTGCATTTTTTACATATGCGGATTATGCTGCATCAGATATCTTACTTGCTCCCTCCTCTCCCTGGCCCCGCACTCAGCTCCCTGCTTTTCCAATCCAGGCGGGCGTGCTGCCCTATGCACGTCTCCCAGGTAGCTTCCCAGTTCTGCAGAACACTCGATGGTGCTTGCTGGGCTTGAGTCTCCGCCCGCCACCACCACTTCCTCCTTGTGTACGGGTAGGACATTGGTTGATGATCCCAGGAAGCAGGAGGGAAGACATCAGGGAGAAAAAAGAAAGTGATACTGAACTTTCTTGGCAGTCCAGTAGTTTGGACTCCACGCTTCCACTGTAGGGTGCGTGGGTTCCATCCCTTGTCGGGGAACTAAGATCCCACATGTCACAAAGCAGAACCAAAAAAATTTTCAAAAAGAAGACAATACCAGGGAATCATGGAGACCATTGCCTTGGGTCCCTGGAGCTCGGTTCTACTAGGAACCCCCGAATGAACAGAATGCCTTCCAGGACCATCTGCTTAAATAAAGGAAGTGGGGAACCTGTCTCCCCACTAGTGACGCTAGTCTTCACTAGATCCCAGACCCCATTGGTGGAGATTTCCACAGGGGAAATGAAATGCCTCTTTGTCATAGAAGGACCAAACATGCCCACATCAGGACTTCCCTGGTGGCCCAGCAATAAAGAATCTGCCTGCTAATACAGGAGATGTGGGTTCGATTCTCCACATTGGGAAGATCCCCTGTAGAAGGAAAAGGCAACCTGCTCCAGTGTTCCTGCCTGGGAAAGCCCATGGACAGAGGAGCCTGGTGGGCTACAGTCCATGGGGTCGCAAAAGAGTTGGACACGAATTAACGACTAAACAACAATTGCCCACATCAGAGGAGGGTTGAAAAGACACACGGTGGTTGCTTCCCATCTCTGTTCTGCCATGTCAAGCGGGAATATTTGCAGCACGGAAACTGACAAGCTCACAGATCGGAGCGGGTGGGCAGGAGTGATAGAGCCTGATGTTAAAGCTTTACCAGCACACCACTGCCTAAAACCCTCATGGTGGCTTAAGACACACGGTCATTTCTGTCTGTAAGTCTAGAAGCACAGAGGGGCAAAGATCCCTTGCTTTATTTGGGGGACCAGGAGAAAATGACATGCCTCCCTCAGGTCTCAGACCAACCAGGAGGGAGAAGCAATCCATACAGGTTCCCAAACCACCCAGCTCTCCTCCTCCTCCTCCCCCAGCTCAGCCTCTAGGCTAAGACCAGACATTATCCCCGCTGAAATTTCCACATCTTCTAACCACTCTGACTGCCCCACACCTCGTTTCACAGACCACAGTTTGCAGCAAAAGAATGAGACAGCATTTTTCGTCCTGAGAATGACTCTCCATAATTGGGGCCCCTACTTGCTATTTTTCTGCCTTCTATTTTGCCCAGAAAATGCCTGGCAGTAATTGCCCATCCTCTGGCATGGTGAGGAAGCCAGCCCCTTCTGCCGCTCAGACTCCCAATTGGGCTATTACGGCCCCGGCCCACTTTCTCTTAAATGGCCCAGCGTCAATTTGTCGACATTTTGAAAAGGGTCTCATCTCTCTCACGTCTCACACAGAAAGAGGAGAAGATAGAATAGCTCACTTTATCTTTCAGGGAGATTGCTTCTTGCTCATCCTCCCCGCCCCCATTTTTTTCCTCAGTGAAAAGCCGAGCCTAGTTGCTATTCCCATTTCATAGATGAGGACACCAAGGCCGATAACGATAGCACACAATTCCGTCAAGAAAGAAGGTTCCAGGCAGAACCATTTCCCGATAGGTAGGCACACGGACACGCTTACCTTGAAGCCTCCTTCCCACATTATAAAATCCAATTAAAAGCAGAACAGAGACCTGGTTTTGCTGTCAAAAAATCTGAAAGGATTTTTCACATTTTCCTTCTGCAGTTTGCTTGTAAGGAACTCACTGAATTGATGGTCGGCTATGATTGCCCAGCCATCCGCAGGCATGCTTGGCAAGTTCTTGCAGAGTGAGAAAAATCTAAACTGAAACTAAAGGGATGGAGGGTTTCCCTGGTGGCTCAGTGGTAAAGAAGCTGCCTTGCCAGTGCAGGGGATGGGGGTTCAATCCCTGGTCCGGGAAGATCCCACGTGCCTTGGAGAAACTAAGCTCGTGTACCACAACTATTGAGTACACACCCTAGAGCCTGTGCTTTACAACAAGAGCAGCCGCAGTAATGAGAAGCTCTCGCACCGCAACTCGAGAGCAGCCCCTGTTCTCCGCAACCAGAGAAAAGCCTGCACAGCAACCAAGAGCCAGCACAGCCAAAATAAATAAATAAAATTATTTAAAAAGAAGAAGAAGAAGAAAGGGATGGGAATTCCCTGGAGGTTCAGAGGTTAGTATTTGGTGCTTTCACTGCCAGGGTTCAATCCCTGGTTGGGGAACTAAGATCCCACAGGTGTAGCTACAAAATGAAAAATTAAATAAATAAATAAAGGAATATCGTTTGGGGAATAGAAAGAGATGGTTACTTCTGGCAGGGAGGGAAAGGTTTGGAATCAGGATGGGAGGACCAAGACAGTCTAAGTCAGGATACAAGTCCCCTGTGATACAAGTGTTAAGTATGTTATACTAAGTAACAGCAATGCTCCAGATTTGGGTTGGCCCCCAGGTGTTCATTTATATCATGGGAAAGGAAGGAGACAAGGAGGGAGAGAGAGAGGCACGGATGGAGAGGAAAAATGAAACCTGCCCCACGAGTTCTTTTCATACGCCATGAAATTTTTATGAATGTCGAACTGAACATTTAGGACAGCTGACCTAAGATACATTGTGCAGACTTTAAAATTCTCCATTGATTCATGCTGGAGCTGAGGGCTTTATTTTCTTATGTTGCAGCCAGCCATTTTCCTCCAGGTCTCAAACATTTTCCCAAAATGCTGTCTGTTCTTAGCCCTGAGATCGGGAGCCCCAGGCTCTGCGTCTGGTCCCTCTGATGCTCTGCTGAGAGGTCTCAGGGACTCTGATGGAGGCTGAAGGGCCTGTGTCCTCTTCCTGGAAACTTCTTGGCTTCTTTCAGGAATGCTGACCTAGCCCACACCAGGCCTCGGATGTCTCTATTGCCCCTGTCAGGCTCACACGGGCACACGCTTACACACACTCGGTCCTTCCCAACACACGTGCCGGCATCCACGCCTTTCTTTTGGATCCAAGGCGCGGCAGGGACCAAAGGGGCTACAGTCCGAAGCTGAGGGTCTCCCCAGCCCCGGTTTATGGCAGGGGGAGGGCCTCTTCCCCAAGAAGCCCCCTCTCTTCCTCCTTTGCGCTCTGCTCCCCTCCCCCCTCCTCCAGATTCTCCCCAGCCTCACTTGATCGGTGAAAGAAATACTTTGCAGCGAGGATGTTAGGTCTTTGTTGGGGTGGACGAGGACGCAGCATAAAGGGTCTGAGAAAGTGAAATGGGGTGTGTGGGGTGGAGGGAGGGAGGGGGCAGCCAGGGGAAGAAGACGGATTCTCCGTATCTAAAAGGGAATTAAAGTGCTTTTACTGGAGTGAAGAAATCAGCTGAAGAATGGCCCGGGAACAAAAGCAGAAAGACTGTGGACAAGCCCTGCTGAATAGGGCCCGATCCCCTTAAGTTTGTAAGCTCCCCTCCCCCGCCCTGTAAGCCTTCCTTACTTACTTCTGCTGAGAACAAACGCCAGGGAGGAAAACGCGCCCAGGGGAGGGGGCGGGGGTGGATAGGCAAAACTAGGGGAGAAAAACCCTAAAATAAAAGGTAATCCCTCCAGTACTTTGCCCTCCTAGTGCCTACCAGGGATCTGATTAAAGGTCCCAGATGAAGCCATTCCGCTATTCACATGCAAGGAGCGGGATTTACAAGAAAAGAGAGAGGGAAGAATAGGCGGAGAGGAGAAAGGGGGCATTATTTGTGTCCCTTAATGCTTGTTAAGTACTTCTCTTTGCTGCACACCAGACAAGACAAGGCTCTGAACTCGAAGAGAGAACTTGTGCAACCCACCCCCTGGCCCCGTGGCCTCCCTCCAACCCGAGGCCGAGGCCGAACTTCGCTCAGAACCGGGACATGCATCGCACGCATCCGCATACACACACACACACACACACACAGAGTTGTGAGCAGAACTCCCCGGCCAAGCCAGACTCCGAGAGAATAGCAATTAACCTCCCGTCCCTTCCTGACAGTGATCTAATCAAACCAGCCCTCCCTGGGTCTTGCTCTGTGCCCCAGAGCTGGGTGGCCTGGGCTGGGAATGTTTGGGGACCAGCCAGGAAAGTGAGAACCTTAGGGGGCACAAGAGGCCTAAGGGTGGCTTCCTCAGTTCAGTTCAGCCGGTCAGTCATGTCCGGTTCTTTGCGACCCCATGGACTGCAGCACACCAGGCTTCCCGGTCCATCACCAATTCCCGGAGCCTCCTAATGAGACTCAAGAAACTGGTTGGAATTCCTGCCCATCTCTCCTGCTCCGCCAGACCTCTGGCTTCCCATAGTGACTCAAACATGCTGCCCCAGGCCCTTTGCACATACCCAGACCTCTGCCTGGGATGCTGTTCTCACCCTCTCAGTAGAGTTACCCTGAAGCTCTGAGTGGGGAAGCGGTCTCTAACTGATGCCAGAAGCTTGGCCTCTATGCACTGGTGCCAATTGAATCTTGGAGACAAGAGTTTTGGTGAAGTAAAAAAAAAAAAGAGCTTTATTGCTTTGCCAGACAAAGGGGAACACAGTGGGCTCGTGCCTCTCACGCCTGTGTCCCAACCCAAGAGGAACTGGTGAGGAGCTATAGTCTGGCTTCAGCTGGTCTCCTGACTTCTCTGAAGAATTGTTCATCAAGCAGTTCCGTCTTCCATTTGTTGGAGCTTTTAGTTCATGTGTGCTAAGTCACTTCAGTTGTGCCCAACTCTTACCGACCCTCTGGAATGTAACCCCGTTCTGCCCCCACCACCAACTCGACCCCCACCCACCCACCACCACCAGGCTCCTCCATCCTAGGGATTCTCCAGGCAAGAATATTGGAGCAGATTGCCATTTCCTTCTCTATAGAGAGCTTAAAGATACTGTTTCTTGTATCCCTTGAGGCAGAGCCAAGACTCTGCCCCAAGGCTGCACTATTGTTTCCTGGCTGTTCCTCCTTTGTCTCTGCATCCTCTCCCTTCCCTGATGAGCAACTGTTCAAATCTACCCTTAGGAACTCAGGGAAGGTCAGGGAGGCTGGAGTCTGTTCCCTACAAAAAAGGAACGGAGGACACAGAAAAGCCATGCCCAGGAGCCCCACAGGGTCCTGCTGGGTTTCTTAACTGACCCTCCCTCTCCCCTAGACCATCTCTTATGTCCTTGTTCTTGGCTGTCAAAAGACCTTATAAGCTTATAACGTATGCACGGGGGACGAGGTCGGCACAGGGCTGCCCTTTCCACCGGGCACAGTAGACATTGTGCCTGGGGCCCACTGTGCTTGCAGGGTCGTTGTTCAGTCGCTAAGTCAAGTCCAACTCTTTGCGACCCCATGGACTGCAGCACCCCAGGCTTCCCTGTCTTCACTATGTCCTGGAATTTGCTCAAATTCATGTCCATTGGGTCAGTGGTGCTATCTAACCAGCTCATCGTCTGTCATCCCCTTCTCCTCTTGCCCTCAATCTTTCCCAGCATCAGGGTCTTTTCCAATAAGTCATCTCTTCACATCAGGTGGCCAAAGGATTGGCGCTTCAGCTTCAGCATCAGTCCTTCCAATGAATATTCAGGGTTGATTTCCTTCAAGATTTACTGGTTTGATCTCCTTGCAGTCTAAGGGACTCTCAAGAGTCTTCTCCAGCACCACAATTCAAAGGATCGATTTTTCAGCATTCAGCCTTCTGTATGTTCCAAATCTCACATCTGTAAATGACTACTGGAAAGACCATAGCTTTGACTATATGGACCTTTGTCAGCAAAGTGATGCCTCTGCTTTTTAATATGCTGTCTAGGTTTGTCATAGCTTTCCTTCCAAAGAGCAAACATCTTTGTGATTTTGGAGCCCAAGAAAATAAAATCTGTCACTGCTTCCACTTGTTCCCCTTCTATTTGCCATTAAGTGATGGGATCGGATGCCATGAGCTTCGTTTTTTTGAATGTTAAGTTTTAAGCCAGCTTTTTCACTCTTCTCTTTCACTTTCATCAAGAGGCTCTTTAGTTCCTTTTCACTTTCTGCCGTTAAAGTGGTATCATCTGCATATCTGACATTGTTGATATTTCTCCCAGCAGTCTTGATTCCAGCTTGTGATTCATTCAACCTGGCATTTTGCATGATGTACCCTGCACATAAAAGTTAAATAAGCAGGGTGACAATATACAGCCTTCTTGTTCTCCTTTTCCAATTTTGAACCAGTCAGTTGTTTCATGTAAGGTTCTAACTGCTGCTTCTTGATCAGCATACAGGTTTCTCAGGAGACAGGTAAGGAGGTCTGATATTCCCATCTCTTTAAAAATTTTCCAGTTTGTTGAACACAACTTCTAGGGACTAGAAAACAAAGTTGTTTGTTAAACAACTTTTAATGTTTATTTATTTTAAAATAAAAAAATGAATAATATACATATAACAATGACTCTAGCCCATATTATATCCATCTTTATAACAAACACATTTAGAAAATACAGTTTTTATATTTTTATGGGAGAAGGAGGCCATGAAAGTCATAATGTGGCCCTGGCTCAGAGAGACCAATTGGCCAGAGGCAAAGGGAACTCTGGACTCCTCTTTCCGCCATGGTGGGAGTGGGCCATTCAGGATCCCATGGACCCCTTTCACTCATTTATTCATTCAACAACCATTCAATGAGTGTCTTCTATGTGCCAGGCTCTGAGGACACAGCGAGCAACACACAAAAGCCATGCTCTCCTGAGTCCAGAGTCTACAGGGAGAGGCAGATACTGAATGAATGAGCACAGCAAGAAAGACACGGTCACTAGCTGGGGTAAGTGTGCTGAAGGGTCTGTGTCCTTCAAAAACCTCCCATGGAGAAGCTGAGACTGATTCTGAGATGTGCCGTGGAGACTGAGACCTACACAGGAAGCCAAGGGCTTTGCCAACTGAAGAGAGCAAAAGCAAGTTCAGGGGGAGGGCCACTGAATCACAGCAATCCAGAGCGCTCACAGCAAGGCTAGCCCAGTGACGTTCCGTGTACATGAAGACACCTCCCTCACTCAGCCAGCAAAGGAGAGGCCACCCTCTGCCACCTCCTCTCCCAAGCCTGCGAAAATCAACAGTATGGTCATATCTTTGGAAAACATCTTGGCATCTTTGAAAGAAATGTTCCACAGAAATAGCAGCCGGCACTGGGCGTTCCTAGAACGTGCAAATGTGCATTGGTGCTGTATTTCTGACAGTGCTTAGCGTTACACTTGGTTTGTGTGTCTGTTACTAATTTTATCTTTCTGAGTGAGAGCAACCTGGTTCATGTTAATTTTTTTAAGGGAATATGGCACCGTTTTTTTTTCTTTTTTTAGAACCAAGTCAAGACAGCCACTAAAAGTTAGGATTCCATTTTAGACCCACTCGATTTATGAGAAGGACACATTTATATAGTGATAAAAATAGACGAGAGGAGAGAAGTCTTTGGAAAAAGGGAGACAGAGAGGTATTTCGCAATTTATCAAGGTATTGGTATTGCTACCAGCTTTTAAAGTACTGTATTTCCTATCATAAAACCAGTTTGTCCTCATTATAGAAAATGGGAAAATCCAGGGGGAAATGGAAGTTTCTAGAACGCTTTCTAAATCACTCTATCCAGAGAAATTGACTATTAGCATTTTGGTATGTTTCCTTCCAGTCTTTTTTTCCATGCAGACATATCCAAGTTTTACCTTTTTCTGTACACAATCTCATACCCTTTTCTCACTTCACAAAGACATCTTTATGCAAAACTTATTTTCATCTTATTT
The DNA here is from genome assembly GCF_910594005.1 of Cervus elaphus. Taxonomy (NCBI): domain Eukaryota; kingdom Metazoa; phylum Chordata; class Mammalia; order Artiodactyla; family Cervidae; genus Cervus; species Cervus elaphus. The sequence goes on along the minus strand of NC_057819.1, from coordinate 11,921,459 downwards.
CAAAAACCTTCTTAAACAATATTTTTAAATTTGTAGTCATATTTTTCTACTGATTCTAAGCACAGAAAAGCACAAAAAAATTATCTGTAATCCAGTTCACTAAAGTGAATCATTAGTGACATCACGGTGTATTACATGCCTGTCTGTTGCTTGTGTGCGTGTGCGTGTGTGTACCTTTTTATAAATCCATGTCCATATGTTAAGTTCTGTATCTTTCCCTCTGTTACTTTCAATGGTTTCATTCTATCCTAACCAGTCATCCGATGAAAATTTAAATCATTTCTCGGGCTTTAAGATCATGAATTTTTAAAAAGGGAAAATCTAACTGCGTGTGCATATGGTATTGTTTGCATTTCAGGTTCTTTCATTGGGGCCGATTCCTAAACAATAACAAAACAACTCACACCAAAAAATAAATTCACCTGATAGCTAAGTGCATAGCATTGGGAGAACCAATGTCTATGTCAGCACGGACTGGGTCATGCTGCAATAACAAACAGCCCCAGCAGTTTGCTTGCCTAGGCTGATGGAGGCACCACCTGGACCCAACCTTATATGACTGCAAAGGTAAATGCTTATAAAGACTCAGCCTAGATCTGACACTGATTTTATTTTTACCAGAAATCAGGGGGAGAGTGGTAGCATTGGCCAAAGCAAGTCTTGATATCGACAGCATGATATTGTATCCCTTTGTTACCATCTCTTGTAATCCCTGTGTTTCTCCCTCCTGTATGTTGTCACAGTCATAATTACATATGTCATGTGAATATTTTATAAAATCTATTTCCCCCACTAGATCATAAACTCTTGAAGGCAGAGTCCAGCTTTTTTGTTCCCTGCAATAGCTGCTAAAAAAATATTTGTGCAAAGCAGGAATGAACAAATGCTTAATTTTTTTCCAAGCTTGGCACTTAACCCTTTTCTAGTTATATGATTTCAACTAAGCTTCTTGCTGAAAGCACCATGAAGCTATTCTGGTCTCAATATCTGAACTTTATTTATTAGATTCAAACCTCTCATTTTTTTTTCAAAGTCCTTATTTTTTAATTTCCATCTGATTAGCTGCCCAGTACAGGAAGGCAGGGAGGTTCCCTGGTAAGAATCCATACCTGGTACACTGGCCACTAGCAAGAGATCCTCATGTATGTGACATATGACACCACCTGACCTCTGAGCAAGTCAGAAGACTTCTGTCTGGGTTTCATTCTCTTCATCTGGAAAATGACACCAAAAATCCTTACTTTGCACACTTGGAATAAATAAATGAGTTGGAGAGTGAAAGATAGGGAAGAAGAGTGACAAGAGAGACCCTGAGTATTAGGAATCCAACAGAGACCTAAGTCCAAATCCCAGCTCCATCACTTATCAGCTGTGTGACTTGGGGCAAGTGCCTTCATCTCTCTGAGCCTCAGTTTTCCTTATCTGTAAAATAAGCCTGGGCTTCCTGGGTGGCTCAGTGGTTAAAAAAAAAAAAAAAGCCCTCCTGCCAATGCAGGAGACATAGATTTAAACCCTGGGTCGGGAGTTTCCCCGGAGTAGGAAATGGCAACCCACTCCAATATTCTTGCTGGGGAAATCCCGTGAACAGGGGAACCTGGCGGGCTTCAGTTCCTGGGGTCACGAAAGAGTCAGACATGACTTAGCGACTAAACAACAAATCACACTTAGCGATTGAACAACAAAATAATCCTACAAAGAGTGCCTAAGAATTAGCAATGATATACGCAAAGCACCACAGATTCAGAGCAAGGGGTGGGTAAATGGAGCTAGTAAGACAGTGAACGTTAAAATATAATTTAAGGGAAGAAGATAGTCTCAGGATGGCCCACCTGAGCTTGGATATGGTGATAACAATAATAGGAGCTGTGTTTTATTGAGGGCTACCACGATCCATGTACTATGCGCTGTGTGTTCATCTACTATGTATTTTGCAAATATTATCCTAGGGACATGCTTGCGTAAATCAATTAATATTTACTGAGAACTAAACAGATACTAGGCACTATTCTAGGTTCTGAGGACACAGCAATGAGCAAGACAGACGAACTTCCTTGCCCTTGTGAAGTTCACAGACTGGTAATGCCCATATTTAGGAAGAAACTGAGCTTGGCCATTTTTATGTATTGACTTTATTGATTTTAGATCACTGTTCCCACTCCTAGCCCAATCCAAAAAAGTACTTCTGGGGACTTCCCTAGTGGTCCAGTGGTTAAGACTCCACCTTCCAGTGCAGGGGGTGCAAGTTTGATCCCTGATTGGGAATTAAGATTCTGCATGCCAAGCTCTGTGGCCACAAAAAAAAAGAAGTACCTCTGTGTGGCAAACTGTAAATTGGTTTTTAAATAAAAATTTTAAGAATGGTGAAATGGGAATGGGGATTCTTGTGCTGAATACTCTTCAGCTCTTCTGCTTTCCAAGATTTTTTGGCAAAGAGGAAGGAAAAAGTGAAATGGGAGCCTTGGAAGAGACAGTTGGGCACATCAAATGGAAGTAGTCGTCTTCTCCACAAACCAAGGAGACATACACAGACATACACAGACACACACCTCAATTATACCTCAGCAAGCAGAGCTAATGGAAGCTAGATTGATTCAAAGATAATAATTAGAGAACAATTTTAATCCCTGCTGTGAATGAGACACACAGTTTATTTTTAATTTGTATCTATAATAAAAAATAATAATTAAAAGGACTGGCAAATTGCAGCTTTTGCCGAGAAATGAGATGTACGCTGCCCACCTTCACCCCATCATGAATGAGATCTTCTCCCCCCGCCCTCTATTTCTTCTACCGACACATCTCCAGCACAACTTGCTCTCTCATGGAAGCCACAGACCCCGTTTTAAATACAGATTCATTAATGAAAGGAAATGGGAAGTGAACTTTTTTTAGCATCTACTCTGTGCCAGGCACAATGCTAAATATGTTCATGGAGATGATTTCGTTTAACCCTCACCGTGGTCCTGTGAAAAGAGAACCCCAGTTTCCTCTCATTTTACAGAGTAGCATTTGCAGAAGCTGATGCTGGAAAAGACTGAAGGCAGAAAAAGAAGAGGGAGACAAAGGATGAGACAGTTTGATGGCATCACTGATTCAATGGGCACACTCCGGGAGATGGTGAGGGACGGGGAAGCTTGGGGTGCTGCAGTCTATGGGGTTGCAAAGAATCAGACACGACTGAGGACTTAGCGATTGGACAACATTTTCAGAAGCACCAACTGCTGGCTGAAGGTCTCACAGGTTGTATGGGACACAGCTGGGTCTGATTGGCCAGACTCATTTCTCATACTGCCTTTCCTGGGGGTGGGTACTAAAGCTTTTATCCTCCTCGACAGAGGTGCTGTCTCACTAATGTCAGAATTTGCCCCAATTTCTATTTCAGCTCCAACCACTAACCAGCTTGTGAAGATAATTTCACTTCTGCACAGAAAGGACCTGAGCTATGCCTTGTATCTCATGGGTGATTAGCAAACAACATTTCTCCACATCCCTTCCCCTCTTTTCCTTATGCCTGCTGCTCTTACATATACTCCTTTTTTTCCTTAAAAAAAATTTTTTTTTGGCCACATCCCACAGCATGTGGAACCTTAGTTTCCCCTCAGGGATCAAACCTGTGCCCCTTGCATTGCAAGGTGGAGCCTTAATCACTGGCCAACCTGGGAAATCAGTTCAGTCGCTCAGTCATGTCTGACTCTTTGCAACCCTATGGACTGCAGCACGCCAGGCCTCCCTGTCCACCAACTTCTGGAGTTTACTCAAACTCATGTCCATCGAGTTGGTGATGCCATATAACCATTTCATCCTCTGTCCTCCTTCTCCTTCTGCCCTCAATCTTTCCCAGCATCAGGGTCTTTTCTAGTCCCCATATAACCTTTTTATTCATCCAATAGCCTTCCAAACTAATGACCTTTTCTCTCACTCCTCGTCATCATCTTTGGGGAGGAGTCACTTCATTCATTACCATCCCAGTGGACAGATTCATGTGAGCCATTAAACTGCCATTTTTGTTGGTCCAACTCTTTGCAATCCCAAGGTCTACACAGTCTGTGGAATTCTTCAGGTAAGAATACTGGAGTGGGTAGCTTTTCCCTTCTCCAGGGGATCTTCCCAACCCAGGGATCGAACCCAGGTCTCCTACATTGCAGGAGGATTCTTTACCAGCTGAACCAAAAGGGAAGCCCTTTTGTAGGTCAAAACCAGTCAAATATAGGCAATTTCATATTACAACAGTAAAACAAATGCCCTGAGACTTCTCGCTCAGTCTTTCTAGACACAAGAGGTAGATTCATATTTTGGGAAAGGCCACCTTAGTTAATTATGAGATGGGGTTGGTGAGGATGGGGGAAGCTCACCAGCCTATATTAAACCTCACAATAAAATTTGCAGACAGCAAAAGCGTAATACACCCCCAGGGTCCATGTCCTCTAAGACAAGGGTGTCTTTTCATCCAGTTACGAAGGAAAAATATACATATTCTTCTCACACTTAGCAACAAATTGGCTTAAATAATCTGCGTCATCGTCTCTTGTCTTTTCAGCTAATCATGTTGGTAAATCGTTGGTTCTTTATTTTTTTTTTCTTCCCTCTGTGGCTGCTGCTTCGGAGGAGGGGAAATGCTGGAAGCAGAGTGGGGGACGGGGAGGAGGGGGAGGTTTCGTGATAGATGAGTGGTTCAAGAATGCCTCTGATATTCTTGGTTAACTTCCTCACAGACACAGGGAATTGGATTGGTCGGACAGCTCCCCCTGCGTGGCACAAACAAGAAACATTAATTAAAAATAATTGCCACCCCCCTCCCCAGAATTAAGAGTGTGATGTTCAGATTCGTTTTAAGAAAGGTAATTTGATGCCAATAAATTACAATTATAAAAACTTCATTACAGTCAAGAGCAATCTATCCACCATTGTCCTAATTACACATTGTAGGAATAATGAATGCTAATGATTTAATGTACAATAATTACCACGATTGAAAAATAAAATATAATAATCACTATCGTTATTGTTATCAATAACACAGATACTTTGGCATGCCTGATCTCCTCTTGAGGCTGAGATAAAATTTCAGGGTATTTTGTTGTTGTTGTTCACATTTAGAAACACTCCCTCCCCTTCCCCCCACTCTCCCCCACCCCAGCTCTATCTTTATTAAGACAAGAAATCTGCAGCACAGATGGAAATGATCTGCTTCTCCTAGAAGTTCAGAGTTAAAGGGTCAGGTTCAAGTTTCTAACTCCTAGCCAACAGAACATCTTTGGCTTCTTCCTGAATATCTTTTGAGGTGGGAAGGAGACAGAAAGCAATTATTCTGGTATGGAGACCCGACTACATTTTGACTGAAGTCTCTCTCCAGTTCTTTTTATAAAACCATCCATGACTTCCTATGGCAAAGAGGAAATGCCCAGTTGATCTTAGCCTGACATCTGCAGGATTGGGTTGTGGCAAAAAGTGTGGTCTCTGGAGCCAGATGCCCTGGGGTCGAGGCCTGGCTCCACCACCTGCCACTGTTGGAACTGTAACCAATCATTTTTTTGGCCATGCCACGCAACATGTGGGATCTCCCCAGACCAGGCATGTAACCCATGCCCCCTGCCCTTAACCACTGGACAGCCAGGAAGTCCTAACCAATTTTTTTTTCACAAGAACTTTTTTTTTGGCTGCACAGTGTGGCATGTGGGATCTTAGTTCCCTGATCAGGGATCAAACGCATGCCCCCTGCACTGGAAGGCAAAGTCCTAACCACTGGACCACTAGGGAAGTCCCCAGATGTTAAGAATTTTACTTGTGTTATTTTGTTTAATCTTGGCAATAACCTATACAGTATGTTATTGACATCCTTACTGAACAGACGAGAAAATTAGGATTAGGGAGACTAAATATTTTCCCAACATTGTACAGCTAGTGTGTGACAGAGCCAGGATTCAATACAGGCATTTTGCCCCCAGAACCTTCATTCTATCCTTTGTCTTTCAGTGGGCATTATCATGAATGTATTTTCACGTCCTTAAATTATTTTAATAATTTGCACAGCAATCAATCCTGTGCATAAACTATCATTTTTTAAAAAGCAATTTTTGGCTGCGCTGGATCTTAGTTGCAACATGTAAGATATTCAGTCTTCATTGCAGCATGCCAACTCTTAGTTTCGGCATGCAGGATCTAGTTCCCTGACCAGAAATCGAACCCAGGCCCCCTGCATTGGGAGTGAGGAGTCTTAGCCACTGGACCACCAGGGATGTCCCAAGACTATCATTTTTTTCATCCCACCTCTACAGTTGGACATTTTGTTGGTATTCAGTTTTTCACCATAATAAACATTTCTTCAAAGTCCATCCTTGTACATAATCTTTGTCCACACTCTAAATATTTCCTTAGGATACCATCTTAGGAGAGGAATTATGCCCAACCTGCTTTATTGAGGGATCATTCACATACAATAAAAACCCCCAGTTCCAAGTGGGCAAGGCAATGAATTTTGACTAATTATGCACAACCATTACAGTCGTGATATGAAGATTTCCACCACCCAAAAAAGTGCTTTTTTGGAGTCATTCCCTCTCCACCCTTCCCTCAACCCTAATTCTGGCCCTGGGCAATCAAAGTTCAGGTTCAGATCACTATATTTTTGCCTTTTCTAGAATTTCTTATCAATGAGATCATGCAGTATGTAACCTTTGGCTTTTGACTTCCTCCCCTCAGCTTTATGCTTTTGAGATTCATCCATGTTATTGTATACATCAGTAGTTCATTCCTTTGTATTATTGAGTAGTATTCTACTATATGGATATACCATGATTTAGGGCTGCCAGTGAGATTTCTTTGAAGAAAGCTTCATTTGAGCTCCGGGAGACCTTAGCAAGAGCCAAATGCCAGGTGGAAGGTGTTTCTGCTGCTCTGCACACCTAGCCAGTTGGCTGGGCTGCCTGCCATCCATCCAGTAATTTGCTCTTTTATTGAACAGATGTTTACCCAGTACCTAATGTGCTTGGGTGAACAAAGTGAACAAGACAGACTCAGACCCAGCCCTCTTGGCACTTGGTGAGGAAGACAAGCAGGTTCCCAAACAAGGCAGTGAAATGTTTTGAGATCTACAGAGGCATGCAAGAAGGCGTGACATCCCCTATTGTGTTCACTAGTACTTTCTCGGCACTTAGAACAGCGCCTTGCATCTAGTAGTTGCTCAGTAAATGCCTGGGTAAGTGAAACAGAAGCCTGGAGATGGGCTGCTTCAGACAGGGGGTTCAGAGAAGGCCTCTCTGAAAAGGTGACACCTTTGAGCTGAGCCCTAAATTGATGAAAGGAGCCACATGTTATGACCTGGAGAAAAGCAATCTAGGCCTAGGGACCTCCTAGTGCCAAGGTCATGAGGTCGGAGAGAGCTGGTTATTCCAACAACTGCAAGGAGAACGGCCCCAGGAGAGGTTAGTAGGGGTTCAGTTCAGTTCAGTCGCTCAGTCGTGTCCGACTTTTTGCAACCCCATGAATCGCAGCACGCCAGGCCTCCCTGTCCATCACCAACTCCCGGAGTTTACTCAAACCCATGCCCATCGAGTCGGTGATGCCATCCAACCATCTCGTCCTCTGTTGTCCCCTTCTCCTTCTGCCCCCAGTCTCTCCCAGCATCAGGGTCTTTTCCAATGAGTCAACTCTTTGCATGAGGTGGCCAAAGTACTGGAGTTTCAGCTTTAGCATCAGTCCTTCCAATGAACACCCAGGACTGATCTCCTTTAGGATGGACTGGTTGGATCTCCTTGCAGTCCAAGGGACTCTCAAGAGTCTTCTCCAACACCACAGTTCAAAAGCACCAATTTTTCGGCGCTCAACTTTCTTCACAGTCCAACTCTCACATCCATACATGACCACTGGGAAAACCATAGCCTTGACCAGACGGACCTTTGTTGGCAAAGTAATGTCTCTGCTTTTTAACATGCTATCTAGGTTGGTCATAACTTTCCTTTCAAGGAGTAAGTGTCATTTAATTTCATGGCTGCAATCACCATCTGCAGTAATTTTGGAGCCCAAGAAAATAAAGTCAGCCACTGTTTCCACTGTCTCCCCATCTATTTCCCAAGAAGTGATGGGACCAGATGCCATGATCTTAGTTTTCTGAATGTTAAGCTTTAAGCCAACTTTTTCACTCTCCTCTTTCACTTTCATCAAGAGGCTTTTTAGTTCCTATTCACTTTCTGCCATAAGGGTGGTGTCATCTGCATATCTGAGGTTATTGATGTTTCTCCCAGCAATCTTCATTCCAGCTTGTGCTTCTTCCAGCCCAGCGTTTCTCATGATGTACTCTGCATATAAGTTAAATAAGCAGGATGACAATATACAGCCTTGACGTACTCCTTTTCCTATTTGGAACCAGTCTGTTGTTCCATGTCCAGTTCTAACTGTTGCTTCCTGACCTGCATATAGGTTTCTCAAGAGGCAGGTCAGGTGGTCTGGTATTCCCATCTCTTTCAGAATTTTCCACAGTTTATTGTGATCCACACAGTCGAAGGCTTTGGCATAGTCAATAAAGCAGAAATAGATGTTTTTCTGGAACTCTCTTGCTTTTTCGATGATCCAGAGGATGTTGGCAATTTGATCTCTGGTTCCTCTACCTTTTCTAAAACCAGCTTGAACATCTGGAAGTTCACGGTTCACTTATTGCTGAAGCCTGGCTTAGTGGGGGTAGATGGGACCAAATCATTCAGGACCTGGGAGGCCACGGCCACAAGCAATGGGACACCATCAGAAGGTTTTAGGCAGGGCAGGACACAATTCCGATCCACATTTTGCAAAGATGACTGGCAATTGTGAGCAGGATGAGCCATAAACACAAGTGTGGAAATGGGGACGCCAGTTAGGAACTGGCTAGTTGCTCAGGTCAGAGGTGATGGAAGCTTGGATGAGGCAAAGTTGGTGAAGATGGAGAAACACAAACACATCAAGAATGCCTTTTGGAGGTAGAAGCTATGGGGTCCACTCAGAACCTGTACTGAGTGTCAAAGATATACCACACCTGGTTCTAGGCCTTTTGTGTATTCACTCATTGGGTCATTCAACAAATGTTAGCCCTGCCTGCTCTCACACATTCTACCCCTGGGTGGGGAAGATTTCCTGGAGGAGGAAATGGATCTTTGCCTGGAGAATCCCATGATCGGAGGAGCCTAGTGGACTACAGTCCCCGGGGTCGCAAAGAGTCGGACACAACAGAAGCAACCAAGCAAGCGCCACGATTTGGTACCCAGTCACTAACTGATGGACATCGACCGTTTGGAGCTGTTATGAGTGAAATTGCCCAAAAAGGTGAAGAACAAGTCTTTGTGTGAACATAATTTTCATTTCTCTTGGGTAAATATCCAGGAGTGGGACTGCAGGGTCCTATATAATCAGAGTATGTTTAACTTTACAAGAAAAACAATTTAACTGTCAAATGTTTTTCCCCATCAGCAATATAGAGGAGTCCCAGTTGCTCCATATTCTCACTAAAACTTGGTATTGTCAGTCTATTTTATTTGAATCATTCTCATGAATGTGTAGTGATATCTCAGCCTGGGTGCCACTCTGATTGTCATAAATTGGGCATCCTGACCCATTTCCTCCAGTAAAGGCAGTGAGCAAAGGAAACACTGTGTCAGTTATGAGAGTACATCCCAAACTTTACCATGCTTGAAGACCTTGCTAAAACACAGACTCCTTGGCCCTGACCCCAGCGATTCTGATTTAGAAGATCTTGGGGTAGGGTCTGAGAATTTGTACTTCTAACAAGATCCCTAGGGATGCTGCTGCTTCCGGTCAGACTGACGCACTTCGAGAACCACTGAGCTATGGGAAGAGAAAGCACTGCACGGGCAGACCCAAGATCCCTCAGTGGCTGGGTGGGCTTAAGCAAGCCACTGGAACACCATCTCCAAGATGTGCTTGCACCTGTGTTAGGGATCAGCTCCACTCCCATCTGACAGCTCCTCCACCCTAAATCCTCATTTGCCTCCCCATCATCACCTCATCTCCAGGCATGCATCTGCAGCATGGATCTCACAAATCCTGGAATCCCTTGAGCGTAGAATAATCATCACCATCACCACCATCACCATCATGATCACCATCACCACCACCATCACCGTCATCACCATCATGATCCACAACCACTGCTCCTGCCGGGACAGCAGACACTATGTTTTGTTCATCTGTGTCTGTAGGGCCTTCAGTTCAGTTCAGTTCAGTTGTTCAGTCATGTCCAACTCTTTGCAGCCCCATGGACTGAAGCATGCCAGGCCTCCCTGTCCATCACCAACAACTCCTGGAGTTTACCCAAACTCATGTCCATTGAGTCGGTGATGCCATCCAACCATCTCATCCTCTGTCATCCCCTTCTCCTCCTGCCTTCAATCTTTCCCAGCATCAGGGTCTTTTCAGATGAGTCAGTTCTTCGCATCAGGTGGCCAAAGTATTGGAGTTTCAGCTTCAGCATCAGTCCTTCCAGTGAACACCCAGGACTGATCTCCTTTAGGATGGACTGGTTGGATCTCCTTGCAGTCCAAGGGACTCTCAAGAGTCTTCTCCAACACCACAGTTCAAAAGCATCAAATCTTTGGTGCTCAGCTTTCTTTATAGTCCAACTCTCACATCCATACATGACTATTGGAAAAACCATAGCTTTGACTAGAGGGACCTTTGTTGGCAAAGTAATGTCTCTGCTTTTTAATATGCTGTCTAGGCAAGGCCTTCAGCAGCTCCTGATCCATAGTAGCCACTCAATAAATACTCACTAAACGAATGAAAACTAGCTCACATTTTGACAGCACTTTGGGATCTTGTGCTTCACAAGGCTTATCTCTTTTCAGCCTCACAATCTATACAAATAGATGCTATTTTTATCTCCATGTGACACACGGGGAAACTGAGGTTCACCCCGCGTAACACAGCTAGTGCCCAGCAGGGGCCGGGCTTGGCATTCAGGTATGTGGGAGCCCAGGTACCCATGCCCCTGGAACCGGTTTGGGGTCTCCTGGTGGCAATGAAGCGGGGTGAAGGGAGCGCGTTAGCAGAAGCTCCCAGAGGGTGCGGAAAGAAACACAAATATCCCGTCGGCTGTGCGCGTGCGCGGAGGCGGTGGCGTTCTCCTGCGCGCTCACAGGCGATCGGCATCCTAATTTATGGCACCTGGAGAGTGGTTCAAGAAAATCAGCTCCCCGTGCACCACTCGGAGGCGGGTTGAGCTGCAGGTAAGGACAATGTAATTAAGAAATTAAAAGGTAATTTCCACAGACGCTGCGGCTCGCCAGGCCCAGTGATCGCCTAATTGATGGTGCAGCCGGCAGAGCCCACGCAGCCGCCCTTCCGCTGCGCCTGGAGCGCTGAGCTCTCCGCGGGCTTTGTGGTTTCTGGATCCATCCCTGGATGGGCTTCCGGGAGTTCCGGAGAGGGAGGGGAGGGCCAGAGCGGGGACACTCACGACCCTCGCGCCTCCGCTTTCTCCTGGCTTTCTCACCCTCCTCCTGGCCGCTACAAGTACTGTGCCTTTCCATTTGTCTTTCTTCCATTCCACCCCCCACCCCCCGCCCTTTGTGTTTTTCCACTCTCTTTCTCTGTAAACTTCTGTTTCTGTCTCTTCTCCTTTCAATTTTACTGTGGTTTTTTTTTTTCTTTTTCATTTTTGGCCCTGCCACTTGGCAAGTGGTCTCTTATTAATTCCCCCACCAGGGATCGCACCTGTGCCCCTTGCACTGGAAGTGTGAAGTCTTAACCACTGGACCACCAGGGAAGCCCCTCTGGTCCCCTTTTTAGTTAGCTCACTAGTCTCTTTTCTAAGAGTCTTCTCCACCACCACCACTCTCTCCTTCCCCAGGTTTCTGTCTCCATCTCCCATTTCCTTCAGTTTCCAAAATTAATAGCGCTGGGCCTGGAAGAGTTTCCAGCTGATCTTTACACCCTGGAGAAGATTGCATTTAAGTTACTCCCACCACCACGACCATCTCCGCCTCCAGTTCCTACAGGCCTGGGCAGGTGGGTGGTCACTGGAATGTCCCAGGATAAGCTCTGCAAGTCTGATGCAATGGCTCCATTAAGCCCACCTGGAATCTGTGCCCAGGAGTGATGGATGGGTGCATGAATAAGTGGGTGGATGAATGGATTGCTCAGAAGGTGGTCTGTTTGGGTATTTGGAGGGATGGTTGACTGGTTGGTCAAATAGGTAGGTAGATGGATGGGTGGATAGTCTAGGGTGGGTTGGTAATTGGATGGATGTGTGTGGATGACTGGATAAATGGGTAGGTGAATGGATAGGTAGATGGTGGTGGGTGAATAAAGCAATGGTTAATATAGGTGAATGGGTGGAATAATGGATGAGTAGATGAGCGTGGGGTGACCAAATGGCTGGATAGATGAGTGGATATGAAGATAGATCAGTGTGTTAATGGAGCAATAGTATAAAAATAAGTGAGTGGGTGAGGCTGGATAATGGTAGGTGAGTGGATGGGTAGATTGGTGGGCAACTGAGAATGTGGATGGATAGGAAGATGCCCTGGTGGGTATGTGGTGGATGAGTGAATGGTTTGGTAAAGGATGAGTAGCTGAATGGATAGGAGAGCATTCAGTCAGTACAGTCGCTCAGATTCAGTCAGTACAGTTGCTCAGTCATGTCTGACTCTTTGCGACCCCATGGACTGCAGCACGCCAGGCTTCCCTGTCCATCACCAACTCCCGGAGTTTACTCAACCTCATGTTCATTGAGTCAGTGATGCCATCCAACAGACTCATCCTCTGTCGTCCCCTTCTCCTCCTGCCTTCAGTCTTTCCCAGCATCAGGATCTTTTCAAATGAGTCACTTCTTCCCATCAGGTGGCCAAAGTATTGGAGTTTCAACTGCAGCATCAGTCCTTCCAGTGTAGATGGTTATATGGATGGACTCTTCTTTTTTGTGACCCCATGGACTTACTAAAACAACAACAAAAATATGAGTGGATGGGTAGATGGATAGATGAATTGGTGACTAAATGAAGGGGTGGGTTGTGGGTAAATGGGTGAATGGGTTAAGATATCTGTGGGTGGGTGGAAGGGTGAGGAGATGGATGCATGAGGAGGTGGATAGGTGGGTAAATGGATAGATGAGCCATGGTGTACAGGAATGGTGTAGAGGACGTGTAGGAATGGTGAATAGGTAGATGGAGAGGGAGTGGATGGATGGGTGGCCAGGTAAATGATGGAACTCATAGGAATATAAGTGTTCCTAAAGGTGACATGAAGGAACAGCTGTTTGATGAAAACGTCAAAACAGAAGCAGGTATAAACAAAACAGGAGTCTGCCAGCTCCAAGATACTTTTCAGCATGGGGGTTTCAAGGTCTTTCCCAAGCGTTTCCCCTCTCAGGGAGGCAAGGACTGGGCCCTGTGCAGACTCGGGATGAGTCGCCGCTTTTCCCTGTTTCTTCCATCTCTTCACACGCCAGATGGGCATCATAACCACAGCCTCATTGGGATTCAGAGGAAAAGGTGACGGAGGGCAGGCACTTGGTGAACTGGAGCACCTCCTGCCAGTGCACAAATATCAATACATGGAATCAATCACAGCCACTCACCACCCCAAAACCAACAGCTGTGGACCAATCGGACTGCAAGGTCCAGCTGCCATGCTCTTAAGTCGTAGCCTATCTTTCAGAAGGCTCCTCCCTGACATCTCTAGTTACCAAAACTCCACTTTAAGGTCCACTTCTCTCTCACACAGCTGCACGTGCAGGACACCTCCTTATTGAAGGGGGCCTTGAATGACATGCTAAGGAACCTAGACTTCAGTTAAGGTGAGGGGGAGCTGTGCAAAGGTTTTAAATCCTCCACCTGCCTTCTGGTACAACACTGTTCCATCCAGGAGTCTAGTGATCTCTGTGGTTCTCTGTGGTTCCCCCCACCACCTCTACTTCCACCATGGACTCCTCAAGATAGAGAGATGCCTTTTGTTCTTCTCTGGGTTTCCAGTCCATAATAGGGAGCCTGGCACGCAGCGGGTTCTCAGTAAACACTGCCTGAGATGGGTAAGTGAATAGAGTGATAAAACTGAACCATCTGGGCAGTTTTGCCTGCTGACCCTTCTGTAGTGTCTTCTGTTTCTCAGGGGAAACTGAGGCCAGTAGAGGTTGCCCAACTGCCCTCACCCCCAACTTTGCAGTCTCTCCCAACCCCCACCCAGCTGTCAGGAATGGGACCACCCATGAGTACAGAACGGAAAAAAAGGGTCCTTTGTTCCAGGAGATGCTAGAGGTAAGTGGGGGAGGGATCTGTTGGGGGATTAGGGAAGGGCCTGCAGGGAATTCCTTTCTCACTGGGGCTCCGAGGGGGCTGGAGCTGGATTTTTCACCTGCTGAGATCCCCTCCTGAGCTGCTTCCCACCTGCTGGGAATGCCCTAAGCCAGAGAAGCAGGGAGGGCCACCTGAAGTGGCCATTCTTAGGCCAGCACACCTGGGCAAGAGGAGGAAGAAGAGTGGAGGAGGGTGGACGGTGGGAGATAGAGGAGGTGAAACAAAAGGAGAGAGGGAGGGCCACTCGGACATAAATCTTTGGAAGAGTGTAGACACTTGTTGTTCAGTCGCTCAGTCGTGTCCGACTCTTTGCGACCCCATGAACTGCAGCATGCCAGGCATCCCTGTCCTTCACCTTCTCCCACAGCTTGCTTGGACTCATGTCCATCGAGTCAGTGATGCCATCCAACCATCTCTTCCTCTGTCATCCCCTTCTCCTCCTGCCTTCAATCTTTCCCAGCATCAGGGTCTTTTCCAATGAGTTGGCTCTTTGCATCAGGTGGCCAAACTGTTGGAGCTGAAGTTTCAGCATCAGTCCTTCCAATGAATATTCAGGGTTAATTTCCTTTAGGATGGACTGGTTTGATCTCCTTGCAGACACTTATGTGCACACAATCATAAATACGTATACACTCGTACACATTCCGATCCACGTGTGTGTATTGTGAATGAGGTATTACACAGACACATAAATATGTATGCATCTGCCTCATCCATTCATTTATATTTCTATGTACAGAACCACACACATACATGATCACATATGCAAAGATGTATATGCATACATTCACACGCACATGTACACACTATCAGATGCTCACAGAGACACATAGGTGCTCAGAGATCACATACAAATTCACAAGTGCATTCACATGCATGGCTAGACTCAAGCATACACACACGTGGTCATTCACGGTCACACATGCACACGTACACATCCTCATAGTCACGGATATATGCAGGGCTCTCCTCTCCCTAACTGCCTCTGCCTTCTGTTAGCTTGTTTATAGAGTTTAGCAGCAAGTGCCATAGGAAAAGAGAATCAAGAGAGGCAACTTTGACTAGGGATAGTCCTCTCGGAGAGGAAAGCTTGGAGTTAAGCGCTCAGTGTAGGGTAGAAAATAGTCAAACAGAGATCTAAAACTCAGTGTGTTTCAGGCCGAGAGAACAGTGGGAGCGGAGGCTACACGTCAGGAGATGTTCTGGGAGCAGAGTGAAAAATGGTGGGGGGTGGGGGAGCAATAGGAGAGGAGGTTGGAGAGAGGCTATTACTACCAATCCTTAGTGAAGTCTTAGCCTAATCTTGGGGACCTTCCATTGATGACCCCACCTTCCCACTTTTCCACTCCTTATAGACCCAGCTGAGAAGAGAATGAACTTGCAAACCTGAGTCGCCCACAGGCCTTGTGCCGTGACCAATGAAGGATGCTCCTGAAAGCAGCTCCCTAGGTGGGAAATTGCTGCAACCAGAGAAAGAGGAAGACACCCCCCCCACCAGTTCTGTAATTCCCTTAGAACCAGAATCCTTGACCCCAAAGACTCAGCAGAGCCAAAGCTAGCCCCAGTGGGTGTTGGGGAGTGGAGGAGAGATTTTGTTCGTGTTTATCTTTTTGGAATTAGGAGGACCACTTACCCATCTCCCAGCCTCTGAAACCCTTCTACCTCTAAGAAGCTATCCCTTATAGAGAGAGCCTTCACTTCTTTCTCAAGGAGACAGGGAGATGGTGTGATGGAAGCTTGGACTTCCAAAATAGGCCAATCTCATCTCCACCACTTCATAGCTCTGTGCCCTCTGGCCAAGGACCCAGCCTCTCTGAGCCTCCATTTCTTTGCTGAGCAAATGGCAAGATTGTTGAGAAATATCAATAGTGCACATCTCATTTCTGGTACACAGGCTCCTTTCAACCCGTATCAATTTCCTCTTTCCTTGGGGACCAATTTCTCAAACACAGGAATCATGCTTTGCCTCTCCCGATGAGAGGCAATTGGAGTTGGCTGAGGACTTGGCAACATCTACATCGCCTTGATTGGGTGTCATGATGGAGTCCTTCCTCACCTTCCCGCTTCGGGGCACATGCTTCCAGGACCTTTCCCTCGTCTTGCAGGGTTTGCGGCTGCCCTTCCACACCTCTGAGTCACAGCTCCCTGCCCCAGGTCAGGGCTGAGGGAGGGGAAGTGTGAGGATGACCTCAGGGCTCTCTTGGAGGGAGAGCTGGGGGGTGGGGCTGTCGTGTGGTTCCCCTAGCCCTCGTCTTCCCCTTCTTGTTTCTTCCCTTAGCGATGGAGTGAAGGGCTTTCACACTTGTCTGGGCTGACTCCAAGTGTGTGATCACTCTCGGCGGGTGTCAGCATGGCTGGGAGATTTGTGATACCGCCTGGTTCCTAATTACCGCCCTCTCTGCACTCACCCCTCCCAGCTCACCCCAGACCTGCCACCACCACCTCCATCGTCTCCACCTGCCAGTCTGCCTGACTCCGTCTGCAGAGGAGAGACACAGCTGGGAACAGAGAGGAGGCTTCGCAGGTCCCCACTGCCTGGACCACGGGCGCTGGGTTAGAGCAAGGCAGCCCTTCATCATTTCTAGCAAAGTCTGTTTCCTCCTTGGCAGGGGGCACTGCTCCTCTCTGGGCACCTCGGAGTCTCCTGCCTTCCAGGAAAAGCATCAGGGAAACCTTGGGTTACCTTGCTTGGCTGACATCACCCATCTAGACCTCATCCAGTTCCAGGTCCCGCAAAAATAAAAAGACATTGGACCTCAAAGGGTTTCCCTTCTTTCACCCCAAAATACCTCTCGAAAATGATCTTTTGATGAGAAAGATCTCTCTGTGCTGAGGTGGGCAGATAAATTAAGTTAAAAAATGGAAAATGTCAACGCACTGCTCAATCCAGCTCCCATTTTTTATTTTTTGGCCACTCCACACAGCTTGTAGAGTCTTAGTTCCCCAACCAGGGATTGAACCCACACTCCCTGCACTGGAAGCTTGGAGGAGTTTTAACCACTGGACTTCCAGGAAATCTGCACCACCCTCCAACCCACTTTTTAAAAATACACACCTTAAAAAAAGAAAAAGCTGCCAGAATATCAGCCAAAAGCATTCCCTTTGGTTATGTCTGAGGGTGGGATGACAGAGGACATTCTATACTACATGTCTCTACTGAAGTATTGCTTGTATAGGCAGGAATAATAGAGTGTTTGAAAAGGGGAATGGCAAGGGGTTCTTTGGGTCCTTGATATCTTGAGAAGCCAGGTGGGTTGGCAGGCAGGGTTCTAGAACAGGTCATTCAAGAGTCTGAGAGACCACTTTCCCCAGGTTGGGGAAATTTCAGCCTTTGGTCCAGGACTGAGTCATCCTGAAGCAGGGAGGAAAATTGAGTGATGCTAAAGAAATTATCTGAGCACCGAAGAATTGATGCTCATGAACTGTGGTGTTGGAGAAAACTCTTGAGAGTCCCTTGGACTGCAAGGAGATCAAACCAGTCCATCCTAAAGGAAATCAACCCTGAATATTCATTGGAAGCTCTGATACTGAAGCTGAAGTTCCAATACTTTGGCCACCTGATGTGCAGACCTGACTCACTGGAAAAGACCCTGATTCTGGGAAAGATTGAAGGTAGGAGGAGAAGGGGACAAGAGAGGATGAGATGGTTGGATGGCATCACTGACTTAATGGACATGAGTCTGAGCAAGGTGTGGGAGATGGTGAAGGGATAGGGAAGCCTGGCGTGCTGCAGTCCATTGGGTCACAAAGAGCCGGACACGACTGAGTGACTCAACAACAACAAAAGAAATCATTGCTTCATCTCTCTTCTTAAAAGTGTATGTCTGCACTGCTATAGTTATTAATAAAAGGGATAACAAGGATCTACTGTAAGCACAGGGAACTCTGCTCAGGGTTCTGTGGCAGCCTGGATGGGAGGGGAGTTTGGGGGAGAATGGATACATGTGTATGTATGGCTTAGACCCTTTGCTCTTCGCCTGAAACTGTCACAACATTGTTAATTGGCTATACTCCAATATAAAAAAAGTTCAAAAAAAATTCCTAACATGATGCTGTGTCGAGAAGCATACACAGGAACAGGTGCTAGTCTTTCTCTCCAGGAAGTGGAGCCAGGTGGCCAGGGACGGTGAGGACTGAGATAGAGGTTTCACTCTCTACCTTCTCTGGTACATTTTGAATTACAGACCATTTGAATGTATTACCCACTCAAAAAAATAAATAAAATTTAAACGTGAAAATCAAGTACTTTCCAAATAGCACTGTTAAATCAGTGTTAAATGTATGTACACAAATGGACAAACGCAGCCCTTTGAAAACAATTATTTTGAGGATGCTCATTAAGAAACATTTGGAAAATTCAGAAAAGGAGAAAGAAAGTATATGTCTTACCCAGAGTCCCGCCACTCAAAGACAGCCACTATTAATATGGCTTATTTCTTTCCAGTCTGTTTTGTTTTGCTGTCATGTTGTCATTTGAATCATTCTGTGTTAGAATTTTAGAAATTGCTTTTTAAAGATCTAAACATGGATAAATGCTTACAATGTAATACCATGATAGAACTTTTGAGTCTCCTTCTTAAAGGCTGGTGTTGGGTCTCCCATTGGTATTGGTTGGTATTGGGAAATCTCAGAAGACAATTTTGCCCTCCACTCGTTACTGCAGCCTGGGGCGTGTGGCTGGGGGTAGGGGAGAGGAGGGTCAGGTAAAGCTTGTGTCTGTGTGGCTTCTGGGCTATTAACTGAGCTCTAAGCATGTCCTGTAATCATTTCCAATCTCAGTTCTCCAAACACCTCCCTCCCCATCGTGGAGACTCCCTGATGGATGCTGCTGGGAGGGGAAGCTGGTTGCTTTGGGGCCAGTGAAAATGGAGGTGGGGGAGGGCACCCGAAGGAGGCAGAGCTGGGCAGCTCTCAGCTCACTTGAGCAAGAGTGATGGGGGTGTGGGACTGGAGGAGGCAGCGGAAAAGAGGAAATGATGGATGGGAAGGAAGACAGCCCGCGACAGGAAAACTGTCAAGAAAGTGTGAGGGGGGAACATGGTGGACTAGCGGAGTGTGTTTCCCTCTCTCCTCTGCCCCGGGGGAGGGTGAGTTTCTTGGGGGGATATATCCACACAGGAGCAGGAAACAGCCAGAGAAAGATTCCTCAAACAACTCCTGAAGACCTACTGTGTGATCTGCCCTGGGCTTGCAGCTGATCAGGTAGGAGTTTGTGCATGCTAAGTCGCTTCAGTGGTGTCTGACTGTTTGGAACCCTGTGGACTGTAGCCCGCCAGGCTCCTCTGTCCATGGGATTCTCCAGGCAAGAATCCTGGAGTGGGTTGCCATGCCCTCCTCCCAGGGATCGAACCTGCATCTCTTACATCTTCTGCATTGGCAGGCAGGTTCTTTACTACCCCAGTGCCACCTGGGAAGCCCCAAGGACGAGCTTAATTATACCCAAAGGAAGACAGGGCAAATCCTCAGGACAGGTGGCCAAGGTGGGGTGGGGATATGTGAGCCGTGGGTACATGTTGCAGTCTGGGTGCACAAGTGTGATGGCCCCTGAGTGGGATGGGACACCCCTGTCTTTTGGGGCAGGGGCGAGGGAGAAAGGAAGAGACACGAAGCCTGAGAGGCACTGAGTCAGAGAGACACAGACTCAGAGACAGGCAGATGCAGAGAGACACTGGGGAGAGAGCTTGGTAGAGACAACGGAGTTGGGAGACAGAGGAGAGAGGGAGGGGGAAAGAGGTGGGCAGTGAGGAGGGGGCAGCCTGCCTGGTTGGGGAGGGGCCGAGCAAGTGCTAGAACCCAGAGGGAAAATGGCAGTGATTTTTTAATTTTTTTTTTTTTTTTTTGGTCGCACCATGTGGCATTCGGGAATCTCAGTTCCCCGACAGAGATTTAACCTGTACCCCCTGCAGTGGACGTGCATGGAGTCCCAACCACTGGAGCACCAGGGAAGTCCTAACGGTGACTTTAAAAGACAGACAGACAGACAGAAGGGCACGCGAAAGAAAAAGGGGCACAGGGAGTGAGAGGAACAGAGAGGAGAACGATGAAGGAGGCGACAGTGGGTACTGAGCACTGACGGATGTACAGGCCAGGCCAGCAACAGAGACGTGGCCCATGGGAGACTCCTGCCAGCCCCACTCCACGCCTCCTGTAACCTGGCGCCTCCCTGGACAGGCTTCTGCCTGCCTCTCCTAACCTTCTCTGGCTCCCTGTTGCCTCCCAAAGGAAGCCCACCCTTCTCCTCTGATTTTAAAGGCCCTCTCAGATCTGCCTGCCCCACCCACCCCTTCTGTCTACACCCACACCCTCTCCCACCTCCTGCCTTGGCCCAGGCTTCCATTTGGGCCACCAGATGCTGGCCCCTGTCTTCCTGCATCCAGGAATTATAGGCAGTGCCCAAAACACATGTGTTTAATGTCCATGAGTCACAAAGGAAGAGAAATTCCTACAAGAAAGCACATGAACAAGCCCATCAAGGGCCACTGGATTTTCAGTCTCCACTGTATTATATCCAGATATTTTTTCCTAGATTGCTAGAGTTCCAAATTTCTCTAATTTTTTTCTTAGCATTGTTAAGTAAATGTGGGCATAGGCAGGTGGGATATAAGCTCCAAAAAGGGTAACTGACTGAAGTTTGGGAGTCAAGGTCTCATTTGAAACTGACTTCCAGACCTCACCACCTCCGGGAAGTCTTCCAGGATTTCCCCCACCCTCATCTTCCCCTGACTGCTCCCAGGCTCAGGGGAAAGAGGGATGGGAGATGGTGGATAGTTTCAGAGAGGAGGTGTATTGGGGCTGGACTTTGAGGCTGAGTCCAGGTGGCCCAGAAAGAAAGAAAAGGAGGAGGAAGTTCCCAACAGAGGCAACAAAATAGGCAGAGGGAACAGAGTGAGCGGAGACAGAGGTGGAAGGGCAAGACTCACCCCTTGGGCTTCCAGACACTGGCCAGTTCCAACTTCCCACTCCCCCTTTCATCCCAAACCCACCTTCGGCCTCCTCTCTGTTTCCTTTGTTCCAGACTTTTCCTTCATTCCCTGCCCAGTGCATGGAGAGCCATGGCTTAGCACGACCACGGCCAGGTTGCAGCTGTGAAGTTGGGGTCACATTTTTGCCCCAGTCCTAGCCTTAGAACAGGAGATGCCACACCCATTTGGTGACCCCCGCCTCTCCCCCACCCTAACCTTCTCTTCTCCCCTTTTTCAACCAGCCAGCAGCACAGGAGGGAGTGGGTACAGGGCATTCAATCCAACCCTTCAGCATTTGGGTGGGGAAACTGAGGCAGAGAGGCAGGATGCTCAGCCCATGTCAAGGGCAGAGCCCTCCTGGAATCCCCAGCTCCACTCTTGGCCACCTGCTCAGCTTCCTTCCTCCTTCCTCATGCCCAACCTCTGCTCTCTCCTGCTCCTTTCCTTTCTCCTCTGGCTCCATCTCTAGATTCCTTCTAGAGATGGAATTCTAGGAGGAGATTCCTTCTTCCTCCTTCTCCCCGTCTCCCTGCCCTGAGCAGAGCTGCCAGATTCTTAGTCTCCATCTTTCTGTATGTGTCCATCTCTGTGATTCTAAGTGTCTGTCTCTCTCTCTCCCTGGATCCCTCTGCGTCCCTCTCCTTCTCCTCGGGTTTGGGCTACACTGTGCCGTCATTGTGTCTCCTTCCTTTCTCTCTGCCTGTATTACCTCTTGCACTGTCTTCCTGTTGCATTCTGTTTTCTCTCCCTCCCCCTCCGGTCCCCCACTCCCCACCTCTCTCTTTCCTCCCTGCTCCTGCCCACACTCCTCATCCAATTCCAGCTCTCCCCCCTCCCCCCACCGTTTCCTGTGAGACATGCCACTCCCACTCAGATCCCCTCCACACACTCACACACGTGCGCTCACACACACACACTCGCCCCACCCCACTCAGATCATCCATCAGGCCCATCATGTTCCAATTAAGAGCCTTCCGGCGGCCCCCACCCCTGCTTCCCGCAGGAAGGAACGGGGCACTGGGGGGGATTGGGGGTCTGCACCCCCCCTGCCAGCCTGCATTGGGAATAGGCACCTTCCGGAAGCTGGGAGGGGACTGAGACCGCCAGAGAGGAGCAGAAGGCATCAGTGAGGAAAGCGAGACGCTCCTCCAGCCTGGACCCCGGGCACCGAGCATGTGGCCAGATATTATTTTAATAAACTCGGCACATCTTGCCCTCACGCCAGCTGCTGCACACCCTCTCTTATCCTGTGGATCTCATTTATTCCTCATTAGCAAAATCACCTGTTTGTCAAATAAGGACAGGTCGGTGAGACATTAAATTGCGCTGACGCCGAGGCGGGGTGGGGGAGGGGGCTGGGGGCCACTGCGGGCAGCCAGCGGGGAGGATATAGCGGGAAGAAAGAGGAGGGAGGTGGAGGGGACTTACACTCCAACTTTGCTCGGGCCACGGGGGCAAGTCCCCAGGTGCTGGCAGCCCCACCCCCACTCCACGAGCTGACCCATATCCACAGCCACAGCGGGCTGGCGTGGGGGATAGGACGGGGCTGGAGATCTAGGGGTGGGGGAGAATCACCCACCGGCTGTGGAGACAGTCAGTCAAGTTTGTAGGGCTGGGGGTGAGGGCAGGAATTGGGCAGCCCGCTTCCATCCTTTGGAGAATTGACATGGGAGAGAGTCCTGCGCCAGTGGATTGTTCATGCAACAATGCAACTGCATTTCTCCAGCAAGGAAAAGTTGTATCTCATTGCAGTTGAGCCCAGGAGATTCCAGAGTCAGGCAGAAGTGGGTTCAAATCCACCTTCGGCTCCTTTCCGGCTGTGCAAGCTTGGGAAGGTCACTTCACCTTTCTGAGCCTCTCTCTGGCAACTGTAAGATGGGGCTACTGTCAG
Organism: Cervus elaphus; assembly: GCF_910594005.1. Taxonomy (NCBI): domain Eukaryota; kingdom Metazoa; phylum Chordata; class Mammalia; order Artiodactyla; family Cervidae; genus Cervus; species Cervus elaphus. Next base: position 11,898,330 of record NC_057819.1, on the reverse strand, counting down.
TACCTACCTTGTGAGGTTATCTGGGCCATTATTCAGTGAGTTAGCACACAGACCACACTTAGCCTGATGCTTGAATCAAAGGGAAAAAGATTAGACTCATCCTTTGAGCACATCAGCTTGCAGCCAGGTTGAGAAGGCAAGCTGTAATATCACCACAGCTTCTGACTCCATAATTGTCCTTTGCTTCCTCCTTGAAATCCCGTCTCTCTGGCTTTCAGGACCTTGCTCAGTCACCCGCTGCTTCATCTGAAAGTGCCAGCTCCTTAAAATCAGGGTCTATGGCTTCTTGACTCACCTCTAACCCATAGTGTATGTTCAGGAACTGTTTGTTGACTGACTAATGGACCAATCACCTCCTAGTTCTCTGGAACTTCTTGGATACCATTTTCCTCCTATGCTCTAACCCAGAACCACCCAGTAGAAATACAATGCAAGCCACAAATTGTCAGCCTCATTTTTAAGAGCAAAAAGGAATAAGTGAAATTAAATGTATTCATCTAGTTTATTGAACACAATGTATCCAAAATACTATGTCAACATATAATAAATTTTTAAAATCACTAATAAAACATTTTACATTTTCTTTTCCACCCTAAGTCTTTGAAATCCACTGTGTATTTTACATTTGTAGTGCATATCAATTCGGACTGGCCACATTTCAACTGCTTAGTAGGCATCTTGAAGGGCTTGGTTCTAGATCTTGGCTAGAGAGCACCCCTTGAGAGTTCTTTAGAAGTGCAGAGTCTTCCAATTTACCCCATGCCTCCTAAATCGGAATCTGGGTTTTTAAAAAACTTAAAATTTTGAGACCCATGTATATGAGCATGAGGTTGCAGAAACAGTATAGAAAGATCCCGTATACCCTTCACCCAGCTTCCCCCAGTGGTAACGTCTTTCATAACCGTAGTGCAAATCACGACCAGGAAATCTATCCACACACCTTATTCAGATTTCACCAGTTTCCCTTTCCCACTTTTAGTTTTCACTCACTTGCTTGTGTATTGAGTTCTATGCAATTTTGTTACCACCACCATCAAGACACAGAACATCGATCACAAGGACCTCATGCTACTGTGTTAGAGACACAGCCAAGCCACACCCTCCCGCCTTTCTGATGCTTTCCAGCCAGATTCCCGGGAGATTCATGTGCATGTTAAAAATCAAACACGGAAAGCATTACCATCTCTTGTATTTTCTTTCAATCCCTCAACTCAGTTGAGGGCTAAAGTCTTAGTATGGAACCAGTATTTAACATTTCTCTGACCCTGGCTAATCCCTGTGGGACCCTGAGCAAGTTACTGGGCCTCTTGGCATCGGGTTCTTCATTTGTACAATGGGAACCATAATCCTATCCATCTGCGGGATTAAATGAGGTGATGCAGTGAAGTGCGTTTTAGGGGGCTGAACTGATGCAAAATTTTAGGAATCGCCTCCCACCCACGCCCTCTCCGACCAGGCTTCCTTTTTTTTCTTTTTTTAAAATTCTTTCGCCACACCACACACCACATGCAGGAACTTGGCTCCCCGACCAAGGATCGAACCAGCACTCCCTGCCATGGAAACCCGGAGCCTTAACCACTGGACCGCCACGGAAGTCCCCAGGCTTCCATTCTCAAACGGCAAGCTTCAGCTGTTCATTGCAGCATTATATACAACCAGGATGTCTGTTAACAGCCTCCAGATTCAACCAGAGGAAAGGGTCAGACTCATGATAGCATACCAATGCCAGGGAGCATCTTGCAGTATTTAAAAATTCATGTTCTAGGTGGCTATTAACAGAGACGGATAGTCTTGTCATTTTATTAGTTTTCAAAATGAAAGAGAAATAGGTGGTTAAACATTCACACAGTGCAGACATGTAGAATATACATTTAAATTCCCCTATTCCCATTCCCATCACTGCAACCTCAGAGGAAATCATGGACCACAATTTTGCGTGTGTCTTTCTGGACAGTTTCTATGCAGATACAAAAACACCCACATGTATGAGTGTGTGTGTTTACACAAAGGGTGTCAGGTTCTATACACAGATCGGCAACTTGCTTTTCTCACTCCACCATACACGTGCTAGGTTGTTAAATGAGAAAAGCAACTTACATAATGGCATCGTCAGTTTGATCCCAATTTTGTAAATATGTGCATAGAAGATCCAGAACTCCATATCCAAAAAATAAATAAGTAACAACTCCTCAGAACTGGTTGGGGGGTGGTGGGAGGACGGTGGGGAGAAATATTGCAGACTGACATTTGATATCCAGTTCTATAAGGCAGGGGTCTCCACCCTCCAGTATCTGGCGCCTAATGATCTGAGGTGGAGCTGATGTAATAATAATAGAAATAAAGTGCACAGTAAATGTAGTGTGTTTGAATCATCCCCAAACCATCGCCCCCCACCCCGACCCCTGTCCATGGAAAAACTGTCTTCCACAAAACCAGTCCCCGGGTGCCCAAAGTGTTGGGAACTGCTGCTATAAGATAGACAGCAGTCACCTTCATGTGTCTCAGTTTCCACATCTGTAAAATTGGATAGAATCAGCGGTTCTCAGTCGCCTCCACTCCCCAGGGGACATCTGGCAATCTCTGAAGACATTTTGGTTGTCACAACTACGGTAGTTGGAGCCACTGTCATCTGGTGAATAGAAGCCAGGGATGCTTTTAAACCTCCTCCAAGGTACCAGACAGCCCCTCACAACAAAGAATTATTTGGACAAAAATGTCTGTCTTGCCAAGGATGAAAAATCTTTGGATACCTCCCAGGGCTACCATGAGACTCCAGAAGGTGCCAATAACAGGAAACCGTTCTTATCATCATCAATGTTATTATTGTCATGAAGCTGGTTATTGTTATCGGCAACAGTGGTGAAGAGCTGAATGTTTTTTCAGCCTCAAAGATGCTGTCCGTTGTCCAAGCCCCAGCTCCCAGAAGCCACTGAGCTGATTCTCCATCCAGGTGAGCACACGACGGTCTCAACATTTGCTCTGGGTACCAAGCCGCAGGAAGACCCCCTTCTTTCCCTGCTTGAAGCCACAGGCAGCCGGGCACAAGGTGGGCATGCGGGCGGGCGGGCTGGTTGGGGCATGGCAGGCCTGGCGTGAAGCCCCAGCCAGCGGCCGACTGGCTGGCCGAGCCCCCGAGTGGGGACCCAGCTGCCCAGCCCGGGCCACGGTCCTCTCTCCCTTCCCCGGCGGCTCCCAGGGAGCAGGAATTAGCACGAAAGCGTCTTTTGCACCTCCGGAGCTCATTAGTTCCCCAGTCTCATTCTCTGCCGAAGCTGGCATCCTGTGTGTGGCATCACGCTTTACTGCTGGGCCTGTGATTGTGACCGCCGGCTTCCCTGCCATCCCACCCGGGGGCCACTCCTTCCCATCTGCCTCCCCGCTCCGAAGCCTTCCCCCTTTGTCCTCTCCCCTCCGCCGCTGCCCGCCGCCCCTCTGGACTTCCTGGCCTCTTTGGACCTGCTCATCTTTCTGCTCCCCTGTCTCTCCTGCAGCCCATCCCAGCCTCATGCTCCTCGCTGCTCCTGAAGCACACCCTGAGCCTGGAGCCTCTCCTCTGCCTCCACACTCCGAGCAGACAGGGGACCTGAGAAACTGGCCTTGATCGTGGTCATTCTACAAATGTGGAAACTGAGACCCAGAGAACGTCAGACTCCCCCGAGGTCAAAGAGAAGGCTGGAGAATAATCCATGCATTCATTTGCTGAAGTCATTTCTGAAGTCCTTCTTATTTTTTTTGGTGGCGCCAAAAAACCTTATCTCCCCCACCAGGATCTTAGTTCCCCCACCAGGCATAAAACCCTCGCCCCCTGCATTGGAAGGGCAGAGTCTTAACCACTGGGCCACCAGGGAAGTCCCTGAAGTCATCTTTCTCAGAACTTCTAGACTGTTCCTCTTTCCAGACCAACTGTGCCAAAAGCCACAGACCCTGGCCTTGCGTAGCTATCAGTGTAGATCAGGGATTAGTATACTTCCTGCAGGACCAGATAGTCAATACTTTTGGCTTTGCAGGCCATACAGTCTCTGTTGCAAGTCCTCCACTCTACCATTGTAGGGGGAAAGATGTACACAAATAGACTTTGCTGTGTTCCAATACAACGTTATTAACAAGGACAGACTGGGCTGAATGCACCCTGAGGACATTAATCTCCTAACTCCTGATTGAGAGGGTTCCTGATTCTTAGATTTCTCCTGGTCAGCAGCCTCGCTGATTTTCTTTTACTTAACTATATGGGGTTGTATTTGGATAAAGGGAATTTCTACCTTCACATTCCCGACCCAAGGGATTGCTAGGGCAAAGGTTGACCAGAAGGTCCAATCCCTAGAGGCCAGTGAATAGGAACATAAAGAGTTGGGCATGCTTGGTCGTGGTGGCCAGCCTGCATGCCCCAACCCACGTCTTCAAGTGAGTCCTGGTTGTGAGTCCACATTCAGATTGTCTCCCAGCTCCAGGCTGGATTTTTCCAGCCCTACCATGCAGTCTTGAGGCCCAGGGAGACAGCCTGAGGCTGGAAATTGAGCTGTGGGCTTCTTTTCCTTACTGGAATCATGGAATCAATTCCTTGGTTTCCCCATTATTAACACTGGGGGTGCCTGGTCTTTCTCACAAGTGGGACTCAGGGTAATCTGAAAGCATAGTGCACATGTGTGCATGCACCTATACACAGATCCTCCCCAGAGTTACTCATTCACTCCTAAAGGGAGGCAGGAAATTCTACTTCTGACACCCACATAGTGCTATCCTCTGAATACAAGTCAGCCACACTGGGGTGTGGTAGGTAGCGCAATGGTTAAGGAGGTGTATTCTAAAGCCCAACTGTACCTCTTCATAGCTGAGAGGCCCCTGGATAAATAATTTCATTGGAGCCTCTGTTTCTCTTCTGCAAGACAGGAATCACTGTGGCTCCCATCTCCCAGGGTTGGAATGAGGCCAGACTGTGATTGCATGGGACATCCTTAAACGCAACAGCCATTCTTATTATATCATCACCACGTCACTTGATCAAAACACTCTGGGGGGGTAGGATGAGAAGAAATGTATCATGATTCCCATTCTACAGATAAAGAGACGCGGGAGAAGTCATATTCCCAGTGTAGTGGATGCTGTGGTGTGCTACCCAGGATTCAGACTGATTCTTATTCCCCAGTTGTTGGCAGTGGTGGCTTCTAATGGGTCCCAGCTGCACGCCCTCCCCAGCACCTGCCGTGGGCTGAAGGGAGCCCCCTCACTCAGGGTTCTGCCTGTCCTAGAGCAGCTCATATCCAATGACTGGGTTGAGGCAGGAGATATAATGGCCAAGCTCCCTTTGCCTCCATTTGGGGCATCTCTGATAGATCACCCCAGTTCCAGAGCTCCCCTGAGATGGGCTGGCTGAGGCCACCGCTGCAACCACATCACAGCCCAACTTCTCTCTCTGCCCACCCTGCTTCCCTCACTTCCTTCCAGGTGCTCATCCTGAAAGCACTGCCCAACCAGCCACCTGCACGCCAACCTCCATCACGGCTTCTTTCCAGGGAACCCGTCCTGAGACATATATTAATAAGTGGCAGAGCCTGGGCCAGACCCTGAGCCCTTCTTGCCTTTCCTTCAGAGAGAAGAGAAATGTGAGCCTGCAGATAGCAAGGACGGCAGGTTGTATTCTCCCTGTTGGCTGTGAGCTTCTTTAGCTGGATGGAAAAGTAAAGACAATATTAGTGACAACAGCAATGGCATCACCACTTCCGGGCGAGGGTAGTGAGGGAGCTCCCAGACTCGGGCATGCACCTGGATCGCCTGCAGTGGAGACGGCTGCTGAAACGGAGTGCTGGACCTCATCCTCGGAGTTTAGGATTCAGTAGGTCTGAGGTGGGACTTGCGAATTTGCATTTCTAAAGGTTTCCAGGTGATGCTGAATGCTGCCAGTCCAGGAAATACACCTTGAGGACCACAAGTTGAATGGACAAAGGCATAAGGTCTAGATTCAAAGAGACCTGCATTTAAATCCTGACACCACCTTTTGGGGGCTGTGTGATCTTGGGCAAGTTACCTAAGCTCTCTGAACCTTTATTTTATTATGGGGTAAATGGACGTGGGTGGAACCTACTCTGGAGGGTTAACTGGAAAATCCAAAAGATCATGATCGTAAAAATACCCAGCATGGGCTTCCCTGGTGGCTCAGTGGTAAAGAATCCACCTGCCAATGCAGGAAACACAGGTTTGATCCCTGGTCTGGGAAGATCCCACATGCCAAGGAACACCTAAGCTGGTGCACTGCAACTACTGAGTCCTAGAGCCCGGAAGCTGCAGCTACTGAACCCAGGTGCCGCAAGAAGCCATGCGCCCTAGAACCTGTGCTTTGCACCAAGAGAAGTCACCCCAATGAGAACCCTGCGCACTGCAGCAAACTGTAGCCCTTGCTCCCCGCAGCTAGAGAAAAGCCTGCTCGGCAACAAAGAACCAAAAAGAAATAAATAAAATTATTTTTAAAAAAAGATTAAAAAAAGACACAGCACAAGAGAAGAGCTCAGAGCACAAAATCTGTAATCATCGTGTGTACTAGACTACAACACAGCAGAAGCATAGGTTCATTATTATTTTCACCACTGGTAGCAGGTGGCCTGGTATCTTCAACTCCCAAGGCTACCTCGTCCTGTCTGCTTCCCTCTCGCTTTGCCAGCTGGTTCTCCCCATTGCTGAGAGGAGCAAACCGAGGCGGTGGCTTCCCCAAGGTCAGAGGGTCAGCGAGGACTTTTACCATTCTCACCATCTTTCACCTCTGGCCCCTCTCAGGACCCGGGCTGGACTCCACTGGCAGGAAGTCTTCCCAAACAAGAAGAGAATAAAGAGCTTTCTGTCCACACCAGAAGAAAAACAAACCCCACCACCCTCCATCCCTCGCTAAGGAAATGATGGATTTCTGTTATTGTTGTTGTTGAAATCACTACCAGGGGAAATAGATCAAGGGACATTTTGCCGGTGAGAGAGCGCGCTGTGTCACCGAGGAGAAGAATACGCATCTCCGCCACACTTATTGCCTTTTCCTGGCATGCTGCTCCTCCTCGCCACGAACCTCAGGGTGGGGGCAGGCTGGGACTCAGCTCCTGGTGTTTCTGGACGGAGGAGAGCTGACTTGGCCACGGCTGGGGGTGAGGGGCCGTCTTCAGCCTTATCCATCCCCTTTCCTCTTCTGTGTCCCCATTCCCCCCTCTACATGTGTCTATTGTGGGGTAGTTAACCAATTAAATATCGAATCTGATTTTTCCCCTTGTATAGGTGGTGAAGGGGAGGGACTAGATGATGGGAAGTGGGTGGGGAGGACACAAGAAAATATTGTCTACAGGGGACAATACATCTGTGGTCTGTTTGTAAAACAACCACACAAGCCACATATTCTGGGGCCATTTTGCTTTCAAATGTTCACGGTTGCTGTCCCCACAAGAGACACACAAACAGATGTCCATGTAGAGTATGAGTAGTCCATGCAGTCTAGTAGAGGAGATAAAATGGGCACAAGCATGCGTGTGTGTGTGCACTAGTTCTGCTCAAGTGTAGACAGATCTATGGTGTAGATGGATTGGCTTGACCCATCTGTCTTTTGGCATTCAACATTTCACCAAAAGATTGGACTGAACCATGTGGATTGGATCTCTATTAACATTCTCACCAGCTTCTCTCTCCCCTACCCTTAAGCCTCATACCAAGAAGTGGAGAGAATAAGGATTTTGTACTCTGTCCTCTGTTTTAAATGCCAGTCCACTAAATTACCCACTGTATGACCTCAGAAAAGTTTTTTATTAAATTCCACAAGCCTCAGTGTTTTCATCCATAAAATTGGATCACCTGGTCTACCTCCAGGGGATTTGATTAGAGGATTAAAAGAGATTAATCATGTATATTAAATACTCAGAAGAATAATAATAATAGCTAACATATATAGAAATGAGCCAGGCATTGTTTTAGGTGTTTTCATATGGATGAACTCACTTAATCTTTGCAAGAACCCTGTGGAGAAGGTACTACTATTATCTATAAGTTACAGGTGAGGAAACTGGGGTGCAAAAAAGCAAGGCAACTTACCCAGATCAGGCAGCTAGAAGGAGGCAGAACTGGGCTGCAAACTCAGTCAGCCCTGCTCCAGAGTGAATGCTCTCAAGCATTCCATGATTCAGCGCAGTAGACACTCAACAAAAGTTGATTCATTCCCTCCCTCTCTTTTCTTTTTCCCCTATTGCTCTCCAATCCCTGCCTGCCTCCACTAATTAAAAAAAATAAATAAAAGTTGCTCAGTTGTGTCAGACTCTGTGAACCCATGGACTGTAGCCCGACAGGCTCCTCTGTCCATGGGATTTCCCAAGCAAGAATACTGAAGTCGGCTGCCATTTCCTTCTTCAGGGGATCTTCCCAACCCAGGGATCGAACCCAAGTCTCCTGCATTGCAGGCAGATTCTTTACCATCGGAGCCACCAAGGAAGCCTCCACTAGGGGACTAACCAAAAACCCAGCCCTAAATCCAGGTGGTCCTAAGAGGTCTGACCTCACAGTGACCAGCACCCAGGTGCTTGACTGAGGTTCTTTCTTCCCTGTTTCATCCATTGGGTCATTTCTGGTCATTTATACTGGACTGGCATGTTCAGATTCACCCTGAAGGATGACCATGGGTTCCCAAATCTTTGAGAATGATGACCCTGAAATCATCCGAGATCAAGGTTACGTGGAACCTATCCTGTCCTTCAAAGCATCTAGGGGAAGAGTTTCCAGGGATCCTCTCATTCAGAATCTTTGCTTTGGAGAAACAGTCCCTGCTCCGATCCTACTCTGCTTCCTCCAGCTCTCAGCAGAAAGCTTTGCCAGCTCAGCAGCCCCAGTAACACCCAGAGTGAAATGGCCTCATTGTCAAACCTCAGCAATTTCTTCCCTGGGCAAAATAAATCTCTGAGGCCCCACTGGCTCCCATGTCCCCTTGCCCTCTACCTCTTGGAGGGTCAGATGTACACGTGTTGGGTGTTTATCAATAGCTACTATCCCAGGAAGAATATGTGGGTACTTCAAATGACCTTTGAGGTGGGACTTGACCAGGGAGAACAGCCTGGCAGGAAAGGAGATGAAGGCAACAATTTAAGGGAGAAGGACCAGCTTCCAGGGCTGGGGCTAATCCAAACAGAGCATGGGGGTGTGGGCGACGTGGCTAGATAAGTGTTGGGAGACCCTCGCAGGTCAGCCCAAGGTGCTTGGACTTGATCTGATCGGCAGCAAGGAAACACTGAAGGGTCTGAGCAGAGGTAAAGGACTCGGCTTCTGGATGGCAGAAGAGTGTAGCATGTGCCTCTCTTGATTTTGATACTGACCAGGGTGCCTGGCCTTCCCCAGTCAATGGAAATTGACTAGACGCCAGGCAAGAAATTCAGGCAAAGCTTTATTGGGGAGCCCCTGTGGCCACAGGAAGGAGTGAGAACAAGTAACAGTTTCCCTTGCTGGCTTGTTCACTGAAGGAGGAAGGGGAGGAGCTGGTTCTTTATATGGGAATGAGGTTAGGGTTGTGTCCAGGAGTCTGGCTAGAAGGATGGCTTAGGTGTTTTGCCCAGCACTCTGGTGGTGTTGAGTGCAGAGTGTATATGCATACCCTACTTTCAGTTTTTTGTTTTGTTGTTTTATTGGTTTGTTTTGTTTTGAGGGTGTTTTTTTGGCTGAGCAGCACGTGGGCTCTTAGTTCCCCAACCAGAGATTGAACCCAGGCCCCATGCATTGAGAGTGCAAAGTTCTAACCACTGGACCTCCCAGGGAAGTCCCCACTTCTGCTCCAGAAGTGGCAATTGGACCTTTTTGGTCTTTCTGTATCTTTTGTCTGAAATTTGCCCCAACTGAGCATCAGTTCAGTTCAGTCGCTTAGTCATGTCCAACTCTCTGTGACCCCATGGACTGCACCATGCCAGGCTTCCCTGTCATTACCAACTCCCAGAGTTTGCTCAAACTCATGTCCATCGAGTCAGTGATGCCATCCAACCATCTCATCTTCTGTCGTCCCCTTCTCCTCCTGCCTTCAATCTTTCCCAGCGTCAGGGTCTTTTCCAAGGAGTCAGTTCTTCACATCAGGTGGCCGAAGTATTGGAGTTTCAGCTTCAGCATCAGTCCTTCCAATAAATATTCAGGACTGATTTCCTTTAGGAAGCACTGGTTTGATCTTCTTGCAAACCAAGGGACTCTCAAGAGTCTTCTCCAACACCACAGTTCAAAAGCATCAATTCTTCAGTGCTCAACTTTTTTCACAGTCCAACTCTCACATCCATACATGACTACTGGAAAAACCATAGCTTTGACTAGACAGACCTTTGTTGGCAAAGTAATGTCTCTGCTTCTTAATATGCTATCTAGGTTGGTCATAGCTTTTCTTCCAAAGAGCAAGCGTCTTTTAATTTCATGGCTGCAGTCACCATCTGCAGTGATTTTGGAGCCCAAGAATATAAAGTCTGTCACTGTTTCCATTGTTTCCCCCTCTATTTCCCATGAAGTGATGGGACCAGATGACATGATCTTAGTTTTTTGAAAGTTGAGTTTTAAGCCAGCATTTGAATGTTGAGCCTTAAGCCAACTGAGCATGTGCACAGTTATTTTTAGTCCCTTATGGTTTCTTTGTATTTTGTTGATGGAGAAAAGGTTTGTCCAGGTGCAAGCACACCGCAGCATGGCAGCAAAGGGTCCCAGGTCCCAGCCTGTCTCAGTTTGGTTCCCCCAGATGGGGGATTCAAATGCTGTGGTTTATTGGGGAGGTGGTCTCAACAGGGAGAGGCATGAGGAAGGAGCTATTATCAAGGCAGTTGCCGCTGTGCACGACTGGGGCTTAACACACCGGGAAGCGCAGGAGACTGCACACCATGCACCCAGGGTCATTCCCTCCCTCGGGATAAGAAAGCCTGAGTTCTTGTGTGTCTTTAGTGGAGGGCTGCTTGTGCCAGCCTGTGCCCTGGGACAGGGAGAAGCATCAGGCAGAAAGTAAACCTCCTTTCCCCAAGCAGAGGTCAAGGGCTGAGTGGGTATGGATGGGACCCTGACAGTGTCTGCTTCACTATGCAGTAGATGTTCACTGATTGAATGAATGACATTCTGTGTGCCTGGCATTGTGCTGAGCTCTGAAAATGTAGAGCTAACCTCGAGCTCTTGAAAGACTCATGCTGGTAGAGAAGACTGATACACCCACATACAGCGAACCATAATGAAATATTTGAGCGCAAACGACCCCAGGAGACATTTGCCTATTTTTAGTCATAATCAGTCGTGAACACCTTCTGGGGGATTCATGTGATCACTGTGTTTCCCAAAATGTATTCCAGGGATCTCCACTCCCATGAGATGCTCTAAGGGGGAGAAAAAGAACTGTGGTCAAATCACATGGCAAATACTACATACTCTATACTCAATGGTCAGGACATCGTAAAGGCTCTGGTAAGTCCTGCAAGAAAGAAACTGACTTCACTTTGTTTAACCCAGAGTTGCCATAAATATTTGATGTATTTATCGTCTAAGGTTCAACTCCAGCCCAGCAAAACTGGGCCAAGTAAGTCACTGGAATCTCAACCCTTCTAAGCTGGGGGCAGAGCACACACAGTTGTGTCCAATCGAACTTTCTGCCCTGATGGAAGTGCTGTAAATCTGGGCTATTCAATATGGTAGCCACATGGAGCTCTTGAGCACTTAGAATGTAGCTAGTGCAACCGAGGAACTACGTTTTTAAAAAAATATTTAATTAATTTAACTTTAAACAACTGCACCTGGCTAATATTTCCCTTATTGGACAGCCTGGCTTCACCATCTGATTTCTGCCCAATGCCTGGGTTTTTCTGTTGAGATTGGACCAACTGGGCATGGCTATTGGCACCACACGGGCCCTCCCATAAATCACCATCTCTGTCCATTTATTGAGCACTTTCCGGTATGTCAGCACCACACCAATAGCTTGATTTAATCCTCCAACAACCCAGGGAGGTGGGTACTCTGCTTATCAAATCCACATTCCAGATAGGAATATGAGACAGGGAAGCCCTATGTGTTCAAACGCCCACAACTGAGAAGCAATGGACCCAGGATGTGGGTCTGGGTCTGCCTGACTCTTAATCCCCGGAAATGTTTCTATGCCCAGACTGGCTTCTAGAACAAGCTGAGAACCAGCCCTGGGATCCAGCGGCAAGACCCTTTCATGTCTCCTTCCTCCAAAGGACACATCCACTGTGGGGGAGGCAGCAGGCGAGAACACCCTCCCAGGCCTCCTCCCATCACCTCTGCTCGGCCTGGCCCAGCCCCCAGCCTCACAAAGCAGCCCCGGAGGCCCCGCCCGCCCGGCCGGCCCCCTCCCCCGACGCCGGCAGCGGCGTGTTGTGCCCGGCAAGCCGGGGTACATGATCTCATACCTTTCATCCCTTGCCGACTTCAGATAAATCTCCCCCCTCTTCTCCCTCTACAGCTGAAAGTCGTCAGGTCTAGCTAGGGTTTCTCCCACTTATGCAGCTCATGAATATTTAACAGCATCTGCCGTGGAAGCGATAAAGCCCTACCAATCCTTGACAAATATGGCCTAATCTTTTCAATTTCGGGGTGCAAATATGCCTTCTGAGTCCTGTTTGTCACCTAGATTAATGGCCCAGGGTCCCATAATCCTTTGGTGCTAATTCAAGTGGTGGCTGGTCGGCGTGTGCCTGCCAGAGGGGTGCTGGGATATACACACATGCACACACTAAAGAGTGATTAGTCACGTGAGGATTACTTGTAGCTTGGGTGTGTGTGAATGTGCCTCTTGTGTGTGTGGTTTGTGTGGGTGTGTATTTATATATATATATGGGTTTCCCTTTGGCTCAGCTGGTAAAGACCGCCTGCAATGCAGGAGACCTGGGTTTGATCCCTGGGTTGGGAAGATTCCCCTGGAGAAGGGAAAGGCTACCCACTCCAGTATTCTGGCCTGGAGAATTCCATGAACTGTATAGTCCATGGGGTCAAAAAGAGTCAGACATGACTGAGCGACTTTCACTTCCGCTTCATATATATAGAGAGAGAGCTTATGATTTTGTGTATCACAACTCTGTTTACAAGTATTTGGATGTATGTTTCCAGGGGGAGTTGTGTCTGTACCTGAGTGTGTATGCTATTTATATTAGTGTGTATCTGTGTGTGTGCGTGTGAGTGTTTGCTGGGGACACTAGATGTCATGCCTATGTGTCAAAGGATGGAGAAAATGGTGCCCGTAAATCAGTTGAGCTTCTGACCTGATCTTTTTCCCCTTGTATAGGTGGTGATGGGGAGGGACTAGACGATGGGTCATGTGTAAGGAGGACACAAGAAAATACTCTCTACTGAGGATGATATGTCTGCAGTCTGTTTGAAAAGCAACCACACAAGCCATATTCTGGGGCCATTTTGGTTTCAGATGTTCTTGGTTGCTATCCCCATGAAAGACACTCAATCAGATGTCTGTAAAGAGTATCTGGAGCTTATAGTCCAGTAGAGGAGATAAAATGGGCATGTGTGTGTGTTTCATGCCTTTATATACCAGTTCTGCTCTGTATAAACAGAAATCCACAGTGGCTTGTCTCCTTTGCTCTCTCCCACTTCTCTCTCTCTCTCTCTCTCTCCCTCTCTCGGCCAACCTTCAGCATTTCAGCAAAAGGTTGAGCTGAGACCATATGGATCTGGCCTCTGTTGATATTCTCACCACCTCAGTTTGCTTCTCTTCCAGGTCTGTTCTCAGCCCAGCAGGAGCTGGGGAAGGAAGACGTTTGAGTGTGAGCTCCCTCCCTGCAGCCCAGTCGAGCCACCAGTAAAGACCCAAGGCCCTCCTTTTCCCCTCTCCTCCCATCACTAGCATCGGCACCGCTCACCTGGGAGGGCAGTGGGGCAGGGAAGGAGCAGCATGGCAGATGGAGAGGGGCAGCCTAGTCCAGGATGGGGCTGGAGGAGGGAGCGAAGTGCAGGGAGCAAAGAGTTTGGACCAGAACTGGGGACCAATGCACGATGTCCATCCTCACAGTGTGAGATGGTGCCTTCACGTCAAACACACCTATGTTCAAACATAAAGACAAAAGTGCCCCCATCCCAAGGAAGAAGCAGGTACCTTCCCTTCACTCCTTGAACACATATTTCTCTAGCACCAACTCGGTGTGCATCTGTGCACAACACAGGCACACATCCCTGGTGTTTGGAGCTGGCTTTGTTCTGTGCCGAGGACACTGACCCAGAGAATAGGGTCCTTTGCCCTTGGTCCCCCAAGACCCAAAACACAACATGCTAAGCTGTGGTGAGAAAAGTGGAGAATAAGATGGGAGCTCCCAGGCTTTAGCGGCAATGGCAGAGCTGAGTATATATTTCTGGAGATGAAGAGAGTTTCATGGACAAATGTATCAACCCCACTAAAACATGCCATGGAAGGGACGAGACATAGGAAGTATTTTCAGTGGTTGATGTTAAAGTTAGATGGGGTCACTTTTGAATCCTTGATCAGACACTTGCAAGTTGTGTGACCTTGAACGAGTCATTGCTCTTTCTACAGCTCAGTTTCCTGAGATGTAAATGGGGGAAGTAAGCAGTACTGTTACTCTTTGGGGCCTGTGGTGAAGGATTACACGCCTGGCACCTGGTTTGTGCTCATGAATGTGAGCTGTTTTTGTTATTATCATCTCAGGATCTGTGGTTGATGGTCCCACCCCAACTTCACCCTCTCCTCCCTCAAGGCTGAAAAATTCTAAGAGTCAGTGCTGGCTTAAGGAGCTCGGTCCACAAACACCCTTCCTGTGTCCTAGCCAGTAGGGAAAATATAGACTGTTTCAAGACCTTTTCCCTTGTATAAGGAAAAATTGGATCAAGAAGCTCCCGTGGCTTTCTGGCCACCAGCAGCGCCCCCCCCCGGAGACCTGCATGTGCAGTGGCCCCTCTTGGATTACATGCATCTCTGTTACACTTTTCCAGGGCAGCGAATTCCTGATCTGAACCCTCAGCACCTAGTAGGTGCTCAGGAACCATAGGTCTGGTTGATTTGCAAGGGACTTTACACTGTTCCGAACCCTTTCCTGCCTGTTTCCCCACTGGGTCATCAGCAAAAGTCAGTGGGGCATGGTGGGGCACAGGATGAGGAGAGAAGGCCTTACTGAACTGACGAAGAATGTCAGCCAAGATCACAAACCAAACTATTGCCAAGTCAGGTGTATAGTCTGTATTTGCCAAATTCTTAGGACACAGGCCGAAGGACACAGATGTTCCCATCAAGGGTTAAACAAATGGCCCCCATGTGGTCTGTGGGCAATGGTTTCTCAATCTTGGGACACTTGAGGCCAGCTAATTTCCAGTTGTGAAGGCTGTCTGATGAATTGTAGAACATCTAACAGCATCTCTGGGCTCTGCTCACTAGCTTCAAGTAGCCTCCTTATTTTGGACATTTTGCAGTCAAAAATGTCTCCAGACATTGTCAAACGTCCCCTGGGTCCAAAATTGCCACTCATTGAGAACCATAGTGCAGCCTTTACTAATCATCAAAGAAGGGCAAATGAAAATTTGGAAATGCCATTCACAATTCCTACACTATTTTTTAAAACCTCATCAGCCAATGCTTGCGATGTTGCTGATAAATGGTGCAAGCCTCCAAAGATGTTTCAAATAAAAAGATTTTAATGAAAGGACTGCTTATGGAGATGTATGGAGAATCAAGAGAATCAGTAAGAAAGGTTGAAGGGCCCAGAGGCTAGCAACAACGGGGGAACTGTCCCCCGACCCTAGTGCTGAAGGGGAGGAAATGGTTCCAAGAAGGCACAGTGAGGTTTGGGGAGGGATCATAGGAGTTGTAGTTTGGAGAGACAAGAATGATCCAAGGCAGTGTAGAAGCCAGGAGGGAGCCAGGAAGCAATAGCCCAACCTTTCTTTCCTCTCACTTCCAGTCTTTTGCGGGAGCCTTCCATTGAAAGTTGGCTTAAAGCTCAGCATTCAGAAAACTAAGATCATGGTATCCGGTCCCATCACTTCATGGCAAATAGATGGGGAAACAGTGGAAACAGTGGCTGACTTTATTTTTCTGGGCTCCAAAATCACTGCAGATGGTGATTGCAGCCATGAAATTAAAAGACACTTACTCCTTGGAGGGAAATTTATGACCCACCTAGACAGCATATTAAAAAGCAGCAACAAAGGTCCATCTAGTCAAGGCTATGGTTTTTCCAGTGGTCATGTATGGTTGTAAGAGTTGGACTATAAAGAAAGCTGAGCACTGAAGAATTGGTGCTTTTGAACTGTGGTGTTGGAGAAGACTCCTGAAAGTCCCTTGGACTACAAGGAGATCCAACCAGTCCATCCTAAAGGAAGTCAGTCCTGGGTGTTCATTGGAAGGACTGATGTTGAAGCTGAAACTCCAATACTTTGGCCACCTGATGCGAAGAGCTGACTCATTGGAAATGGCCCTGAGGCTGGGAAAGATTGATGGCAGGAGGAGAAGGGGACAACAGAGGATGAGATGGTTGCATGGCATCACCGACTCAAGGGACATAGGTTTGGGTGGACTCCAGGAGTTGGTTATGGACAGGGAGGCCTGGCGTGCTGCAGTTCATGGGGTCACAAAGGGTTGGACACGACTGAGTGACTGAATTGAACTGAAGCCCCAAAGCAAGAGAGCCCAGGAAGTATATTCAGCTTCATAGGGCACAGAGCAGGGCAGAAGAAGGTAGAGAATGAATGGGTTGACAGGGAATAACAAGCTCCCTGCTCAATGCCTTAAACTCTACCTTGCATATTTATTCTGAGAAACAATTCCTCAGAAACCAGAAGATGGATGCACAAAGATGTTCACTCAGTGTTATCAAAAATTTGCCAAATCTGCACCTAATCCAGTGCCCTTTTTGCCACAAAATACCCTCCTGGGACATTTCTGCTCCAGAAAGAGGCTGCATCATTCCACAGGCCCCTAGGATTTCCAAGATCTGGAAGGGGAGTAGAGAAATGATTTCGTTCTGAGAAATGATCTCCTGTCCACAAGGGGCATACCCCTTACAATAACTGGGCTGGTACTCCATGCCCACGTCATATGCATGCCCTCCATGCCTTGGAAGGCTTTTATTATACCTGCCTTGCGGAAGAGGAAATGAGGCTCAGAGAGGTTAAATCTCAGCCCAGGGACACACAGGGTTGGTCCAGTCCTAGAGGGGCATCTGCTGGGGCCTCCTGCTTCCCCATCTCACACAGGCATGTCCCTCCGATGACCACTGCCTTGACCTAGCATTTACACAGGGGCCACCTAGTAGATGGGGGACCAGCCATGATTGAGAAAACAAGAAAATGAAGGAACTGGTGGTTTGCAGCCTCCTTGCCTCCCGCCTCTCAACCCTTCTCCCGGAGCTCCCTCCTGCCTGTGCTCCCTGGCAGAAGTGTCCAATGGAATGGACACTTTGCATTCCCTTGCAGCCTTTCTGGTCACCTTTCTCCCCTGCCCCTCCCACACCCCTGCTCCACTCTCTGAGTCCTCTCTTGGGCCCCTCTGCCTTCTCTCTCACCCCCTCCTTCATCATCACACACCTCTGTCCCCCTTCCGCATTTCTGACTCGCCTCGTTTCTTCATCACCCTCTTCTCCCTCAACCGCTCTCTTCATTCTCTTTCCTCTTTTCTCCCACTTTTCCTCTCTGCCATCCTCCTTCTCCCCGTCTGCCCCCACCCCATCTATCTTCCCCTGTTCCTCTCCCCTACCCCCTCCTGGCCTCTCCTGCTTCCTGACAAGGAGCGGTTGGAAAAAAGATGGATGGAAATGACACGCTGGCTCTGGCGTGACTGCCACCCGGTGATGCATTGGGAGCCGTCTCCGGCTTTCTGTGGGAGTCATACAGATGAGATGGTGACCCCTCGCCACGCAGGGTCAAGGACACCGGAAGGGCAGAGGACCGAAGCCCGCAGAGGGAAGCTGCGCCAGTGTGGGCTGCTGGGCTCTCTCCTCGCTCTCTGGGCCTTCTCTTCCCGGGCCCCAGCAGGGCACAAAGGGCCTAGTCAGTCCCCTCTGAGGTCTGTGTCCCTGGAATGAGTTCAACAGCAGGGCAGGAAAGCCAGGGGCATCACCTTAGGCAAGCAATCAAAACTCTCCATGCCTCAATTTCTTCATTTGTGAAATGGGAACAGTGCCACACACCTCACTGGGTTATTGGAAGGATTCAATAGCTAATCCGTGTGCAGAACTTAGCCTTGCATACCTGGTACCAGGTGAGCATCCGGGAAGCATGTGCTGTTACGAACCAACCATATCCCTGAGACTGAATGTCCGTCTGTGGACGGACAGCACGTGGCTGCACAGGTTCCATGAAAAGCGCACAGTTCAGGGCCCAGGGCAGGCGGGGGCGGGGGGCGGGGGGGAAGGCGAGCACCCCCATGCTCAGGGCCCAGGGCAGGCGGGGGCGGGGGGGGGGGGGGAAGGCGAGCACCCCCATGGCCTGTGGGCTTGCACATTCAGGCTGTGTTCTATGTGTCCTCTGAGTACAACCCAGGCAACCTCCTCAGTGACCCCACGACATAGGTGCTCTTATTCCCATTATATAGAGAAGGCAATTTAGGCCCAGAGTGGTTTGTTATGTTTTATGCTAATGAGATGACTCCTCCGCAGGGGATGTTGTAAGAGATGAAAGGTGACAATACTCTCCCCCAGAGGCCTGCTGACACCAGCTCTGCCTGCGAAAGCTGCGTCCAGAGATAGACACTTCCATGAGTCATGCGTAGAATCTGGATGAGAAAGATTTGTTGAAAGTCTGAGCTGCTTTGGTGTCCTAGGCCTCCTATCTCATGACTGAACCAAGCCCTCTGGTGCCTGGAAAATGACTGGGTATAAAGAACTGAATTTATTGCCTGCCAGGTACTCTTGCAAAGGGACCTGGGTAGACACAACTTGAGATTTCTTGGGGTAAACAGGGTGAGGAGGAAGAACCCAGCCAAAAGAATCACCTCATCTCTGGGCCCCAAACTGTCTACCTGAAGAAGTAGCTGATGACCTCTCAAAGTAGATCCAACCACAAAACAAACATGCGGTGGACTTCCCCGGCAACCCGTGGTTAGGACTCTGTGCTTCCATTGCAGAGGGCAAAGGTTCAATTCCTGGCCTGAGAACTAAGATCTGACATGCCATGTGGCATGTCCAAAAAAAACCCAAACAACAAAAACAAACAAAAAGCATGTAAAGGAACCGAGCATGTGGACAAGACCTGATCCCAAATCTTAGAACATAATCAGGATGAGTTTCTCAGCCAGTGGGTTTATAGGGGAATCTTTTTCTCTTGCTTTTTGCCTGCTCTCCCAGTTCCCTGGTGACTTAGATGGTAAAGTATCTGCCTGCAGTGTGAGAGACCCAGGTTCGATCCCTGGGTCAGGAAGATCCCCTGGAGAAGAGAATGGCAACCCACTCCAGTATTCTTGCCAGGGAAATTTCACAAACAGAGGAGCCTGGTGGGTTACAGTCCATGGGATCGCAAAGAGTTGGACACAACTGAGCAACTAACACTTTGACTTTCACTTACCAGTTAATATGCTGCTTATGAAATTAGAGACCATTTGTACTAAAGGGGAAAACCTTGGGTTTTGACATCAGACAGCCTGCCTTTTACTAATCACAGACTTTGCTCAGTCATTGAAATCTCTAAGCCTCCATTTCCTCATCTGCAAATGGGGATGATAAAAGTGCTTACCCGATGGGGTGTGTGAGAATTTAATTCACTCACTCATTCATTTGTTCATTCATTCAACAAATATTTATTGAGCATCTACTATGTGCCAGGCACTGTTCGAGGCACTGGAGATGCAGCAATGAACAAATTGTCAGAAATCCCTGCCCTTCTGGAGGTTGCAAGCCAATGAGAGGAGACAAACAAGAACACACACAGAGGTGCACACACAGCCAGTTCACATGGTTCCTTCCCCTGCCTCGGGCCCAGACTGTCCTAAGACACCCAGAGAGAGTCAGCCAAGTTCCTGAAACTTCCCAGGGAGGAGGAAGCCCACACCCCTACAGGACCCTCTCACTCACCCTCCACTCTCCTCCCGTGTTCATTCCTCCTTAGTAAACACCTACTGCATGCCAGGCACAGCACTGTGTGAAAAAGCTCCGCGTGGGTAAGATGATTCCTGTGTGTGTGTGTACGTGCACACTCAGTCGTGTCTGACTCTTTGCAACCCCATAGACTGTAGCCCACCAGGCTCCTCCGTCCATGGAATTTCTCAGGCAAGAATACTGGAGTGGGTTGCTGTGTCCTCTTCCAGGGGAATCTTCCCAACCCAGGGGTCAAACCCAAGTCTCATATGTCTCCTGCATTGGCAGGCAGGTTCTTTACCAGCTGAGCCACTGGGGAAGCCCCAAGATGACTCCTTGTCCTCAAGTTTCCGCTCTTTGGATGGCTGGCTCCTCCTCACCATTCAGCAGCACGTCCTGTCCTCAGAAGGGCTGTCCCTGAGTCTGCTGATCTGAAGCAGCCCCTCTGCCACTCTTTCCCACCCTCTCCTCTCTTTTTTAAATATTTATTTGCTTATTTGACTGCACTGAGTCTCCCTTGCTGTGTGCGGACTTTCTCTAGTTGCAGCAAACGGGGACTGCTCTCTAGTTCTGATGCTCGGGTTTCTCATTGCAGTGGCTTCTCTTGTTGCAGGGCACAGACTCCATGGCACGCAGGCTTCAGTAGCTGCGGCTCCTGGGCTGTAGAGCACAGTCTCAACAGCTGTGACGCATGGGCTTAGTTGCTCTGCAGCATGTGGGATCCTCCCGGACCAGGGATCAAACCCATGTCCCCTGCGTTGGCAGGCAGATTCTTAACCACTCACCACCAGGGAAGCCCCCATCTTTGCTTTATTTCCTTCAGAGAGACCGTAACAACGGGAAAATTGACTTGCTCATTTGTTTCATTGTTTACTAAGTGTTTCTCCCACAAGACTAGACGCCCCATGAGGGCAGGGACCCTGTCTGCCTCACGCCTGGCTGTATCCGCAGCATGGAGCCCAGCACGTGGCAGGTAATAAGAGCTCAGTGGATACTTGTTGGGTGAATAACAAAAAGAAAAGGCTGAGATGCCTGAGCCTCAAGGCACTGCGTACACCTCCGTCCACCCCAGCCTTCGTTTCCGCGTGCCCTCCTCCAGAGACAGCACCACCAAGCCGAGCTGCCTCTCAGAAGGGTCTCTGGCTGTCTTGTTTGCTAATCAGTCACCTCATCTCCCCTCCACACTGGTGTCACACTTGTTAGAAAAGCCAGGAGTCCCCACTGCCGTGTTTACTGCCGATTTGAGATTATCTATCACTCAGGCGGCCTCCTTCGCCTGCCCATCAATCTTATCACCTGTGGAAGGAGCTGGCCTGGGGGCCCGCTCTGCCCTGCTCTCTTTGTCTCCAGCAGGCATCAATTTTCCTCACTCTCGGCTTGCAAACCCCTCCTGGGTGGAGCTGCCCACCCCCTTCTTCTGCACTGATGGATGTTTCTGGATGAATGGACCCCTGGTCCCCTCTTTCCTCTGGTCCCTACAGCGGTGCACCCCCATCTTCCGCCCCCACCCCAGCAGGACCCGACCTGAGGGCAGGGCCCCCAGAGCATCCCTCTGGAGATCAGGGATAATGTCTGTCTGGTTCCAGGCTCAGAGAGCCTCACAGCAGGTACGCTCTCCCATCCCCTGCTTCCTAGGACCACTGGTCTCGGATTTCCTGTCTGCAGGAGACACCCTTGCTCTAAAAAAGGGGGGAGCTACCCTTCCTGGGTGCCTCTTGTGTTCCAACACTTCAAATACATCATCTGATTACCCCGATCTGATAGCTGAGAACACTATAGCTGAGGCTCAGAGAGGTAAACCAACTCGGCTAAAGTAACTCAGCAAGAAGGTGGCAGAGTGGGGCTTTCAATAAAGGTCTAGCTGACCCCTAGATCCACATTGCTATCACCATCTCAGCAAGGAATTTCTCGGTGTTAAAACCTCAATCCTTCCGGCTGCATTACTATGCCCATTTCTCTTAGTTCTGAGTCAGAAAAGACTTTTTTAAAATCATGATGGCCCATGGCTCCCAACCAGGGGCCACATTAACCCTCCCAGGGGACATTTGATAATGTCGGGAGACAATTTTGAATTGTCAGTACTAGACAGGGATGTTACCGGCTTTCAGTGGGTAGATGTCAGGGTTCCTGCTCCCACGGCAAGGAGTATTCAAACTGAAATGTCAATCATGAACCAGCCTTACTAATGAACTCCATGATGATGAAGATGTTTTAGATCTGTGCTGTTCAAAAGGGTGCACTGGGCCCTCAAATTGTCCAGGGCAACTAAGGAACCGGACTTTAAATTTTATTTAATTTTAATTAATGTAAAAGTAAATAGCCACACGTGGCTAGTGGATTTAACCCATTTTTTGCTAGATCGAGCCTTTCTATCTTTAGAAATAGCTTTCAAGAACTGGACTGAGGAGTAAAGGAAAAGAGAACACAGAACTTGAGCCCCTGGAGAGCTCGGATACGTCTGCAGGTGACTTGTCACTCCTGAGAAAGAAAGAGCAAGACCAGAAAGAAAGGCAAGGAAGAAAGAACTGGAAAAATGTGATGACATTAACCTAGAGACACACCAGGGTGCCTAGACATCCCACTTTGCAAATATACTTAGCTGTTTCTGAGCCTCAGATTGCCAGTCTGTGAAGTGGGACAACTGTGTGTAACTCACAACTGTTCTGCAATGAAGGGTTGAGGTTACAGTAACAGTCCCTAGAATCTGTCATCTCATCCCATTGTCACAGGGACCCTCTGAAGCAGAGGGGGCAGGAATTAAACAACCCAACTGAGACTGAGGTGACTGAGACCCACAGATGTACAGGGGCTCTGGCAAAGGGCACACAGCCCTGGGCTCTGCTAGAGATAAGCTGTGGGCGCTATGCATCCCTGACCCTCTGGGCCCTAAGTGTGCCGACCTGTAAACTGGAGATGACCGAAATGTCTCAGTTCAGTTCAGTCGCTCAGTCGTGTCCGACTTTGCGACCCCGTGGACTGCAGCACGCCAGGCCTCCCTGTCCATCACCAACTCCCGGAGTTTACTCAAAATCCTGTCCATTGAGTCGGTGATGCCATCCAACCATCTCATCCTCTGTCATCCCCTTCTCCTGCCGCCCTCAATCTTTCCCAGCATCAGGGTCTTTTCCAGTGAGTCAGCTCTTTGCATCAGGTGGCCAAAGTATTGGAGTTGCAGCTTCAACATCAGTCCTTCCAATGAATATTCAGGACTGATTTCTTTTAGGATGGACTGGCCTTGTGATAATTAAGTGAGATGATGCAACAAGGCAAAATGCCTATCGGGGTGTAAGCGCTCAATATTAGCTGCTCTTATTTTACGTAACAAGGACTTGTGTGGCACCTATTCTGTGCCAGACACTTTTCAAAGTGCTTCACTCTTTCTCCACACCCTGACTTGTCCAATCCCATAACAGCCCTATGAGATAGCATATCAATCAGCATCTGACCAGGAGACAGACACCTCTTTAAGTACAAGCCCAGAAGGAAGTTAAAGCAAGAAATTGGTTACCAGCCAGTGCTTCCCTCCACTTAGGCTGGAGGTACAGAGGGAATGAAGTGACGTTCCCAGAGCCCAGCGACCAAGAGCCTCCTGCTGGAAGCTGGACCCACAGCTGGGAACCCAGCAGAAGGAGAGGCAGCCGCTGGCAGAGACATTCCCAGGGCAGGAGAGAGGGAGAAATCCCCCGGCCTCTCCCTTCCCCTCTACTCTCAGTGGCGAAACCCAGCTGACACAGGGGAGCCTGGGCTGGGCTGTCTGTGGGAAAAACAGGAGAGCAGGGACGGGATCCGAAGACCAAGACTGGCACAGTAGGGACTGTCCACTTCCCACAGGAGGACACTGGGACCCAGAAAGATTAAGTAACTTCCTGAGGTCACACAGACTCCCCTTAACCCAGTTCCAATCTGTGCCCATAAACCCTACACTATGGTACCTCCCATACGATGTTTCAAGGGTCATTTAGGGTTCTTTTTTTTAATGAAGTATAGTTGATTGTACAGTATTAAATAAGTTCCCGGTATACAAAATAATGATTCCCAATTGTTTATTATGTGTGAATTAGAGCTCAATTTTTTTTTAGGATCCTTTTTCTTTTTTGTTGTTGTTTAGTCACTAAGTAGACTTGTTGCAACCCCACGGACGGCAGCATGCCAGGCTTCCCTGTCCTTCACCATCTTCCGGAGCTTGCCTGCTCAAACTCAGGCCCATTGATTCAGCGAGGCCATCCAACCATCTCATCCTCTGTTGTCTCCTCCTTCTGCCCTCAGTCTTTCCCAGAATCAGGGTCTTTTCCAAAAAGTCAGCTCTTCGCATCAGGTGTCCAACATATTGGAGCTTCAGCATCAGTCCTTCCAATGAATAATCAGGGTTGATTTCCTTTAGGATTGACTGGTTGATTTAAATTTGGGATTTCCCTGGCAGTGCATCGGTTAAGACTCTGAGCTTTCACTGCGGGGGCACAGATTCAATCCCTGGTTGGGGAAATAAGATCCTGTGTGCTGCATAGTGTGACCAAAAAAAAAAAAAATTTTTTTTTAATTTTACTTTTTTATTGAAGTATAGTTGCTGTATCACATTATATAAATTATAGTATAAACATAGACATTCACAATGTTTAAAGGTTATACTCCATTTATAGTTATTATAAAATATTGGCTATATTCCCTGTGCTGCACAATATATCCTTGTAGCTTGTTTATTTTATACAGAGTAGTCTGTGGCTCTTTAGACCCTACCCCTATCCCGCCTCTCCCCCCAGCTCCCTCCCCACAGGGAACCACTGGTTTAATTTTTTTTTTCCATGGGTACCATTTTTAAAAGCTTTATTGAATTTGTTACAATATTGTCTGTGTTTCATGTTTTGTTTTTTTGGCCTCAGAGGTATGTGGGATCTTGGGGCTTCCCTTGTGGTTCAGATGGTAAAAAATCTGCCTGCCAATGTAGGAGACGTGGTTTCGATCCCTGGGTCCAAAAGGGAGTAGGTGGACTCCCATCCACTGTATCACCAGGGAAGTCCCAATCTTCTCTTTCTAAGTCACTTAGGGTATAGTTGAATGGGCTTCCTAGGTGGTTCAGCAGTCAAGAATCTGCCTGCCAATGCAGGAGATGCAAGTTCGATCCCTGGGCCCGGAAGATCCCCTGGAGGAGGGCATGGCATCCCACTCCAGTATTCCTGGAGAATCCCATGGACAGAGGAGCCTGGCAGGCTCCAGTCCTTGGGATTGCAAACAGCTGGACATGACTGAGCAACTAACACACAAACACACACACACACGTGGGATTGAGTTCCCTGACCAGGAATCGAACCTAAACCCCCTTGGAAGGTGAAGTCTTAACCACTGGATCGTCAGGGAAGTCCCTGGTTTGTGTTTTTTTTTAAGGTGCCATTGGTTTGATGCCAAAGTGACCGGACCTTGACTTCTGAGTGACCAGGCAGGATGCACAGCTGGGGAGAGAAAGCAGACGCTGGCCCTGAAGGCAGGCGGAGGTGCTGGGGTTTGACCTGGAGGAGGGCAGCGCCAGAGTGACCAGGAGAGGAGACAGCCACCTTCTGCAGTCGGAACCGCATCAGCAGCGATTTCCCCGAGGGGACGGGGACAGGAGTCGCCAACGGGACTGTTGCCCATTTGTAATCGCACAGCAAAGCATTTTTCCACCCTTAATGGGGGACCCAACCAATCCCTGAGACACCCTATTTCTCTTTGTCTTTCCCCTGCCAAGTCAGCAGGCTGACTGATCTCCCCCGGGTGATTAATTTTCCCCTTGACACCCTGGGGAATGAGACATTTGTCCCAAGGGTAGAGAGACAAAGAGGCCGTGCTCAAGTACAGGCGGGCAGTGGGGCATTGCGGGCCTGGCCCGCCGTCCCAGGGAACCCAGCTCCTGGGAGGCCTGAGTAGAGGGCAAGCCAGCTGGGGGGCAGGGTTTACAGGGTTAGCGGGCCCTGGGAAAAGGCTGCCCAGAGTCAGGGTTGCCAGACAGAAGAGCCAGGGGAGAATGAAGGGCCCAGGGGAGCAGATTGGTGAATGCCTGAACCTCGCTGGGGGAAGAAAGGGGATTCTCACTGGACCCAGCTCAGGCTAGGTGTCAATAGCTCCACTGGCTATTCTGCTTCCAGAATTGCTAAGACTCTGGATCACACCAATTAGAGAAATAATCCAGGGATGGTCATGCGGCAGGGAGTGTGTAAAACATATCCTGGGTTGGCAAAAACAGTTCATTTTCCATAACATCTTATAGGAAAACCTGAACGAACTTTTTGGTTAACCCAATATTATCTTTGGGTGTCATCACCTGTTCCTCTTCTGGAATTGCAGCCTGGTGGTGGTGAGCACAGTCCTTGAGAGCCAGACTCCCTGGGTGCAAGCCCTGCCTTGGCCATTTGTTAGCTGTGAGATTTGGGGCACATTGCTTAACCTCTCTGAGCCTCAGTTTCCTCATCTGTGAAATGGGCTACCAATTTTAACTTACCTCCTCGGGCTTTTGAGCAGTCCTCAGTCCCAAGGCCCATTTAGAAATGTGTCTAGCACATAGCAGGCACTATATAAGTGTTAGCCATTTACTCTTCACAAGTTTGGATATAGTGAGAATCTCTCAAACTTGACTCTTTTCCAAAAGCCCCAGCATGACTCTTGTCAGACATTAGCACTCCTAATGTCATTTACTTCATACACTTATTTGAATTGACTCAATTTTTACCTAAATTTATTTTTTTTAAGACTTATTTTTGATGTGAACCATTTTAAAAATCTTTATTGAATTTGTTACAATATTGTTTCTGTTTTATGTTTTGGTTTTTTGGCTGCAAGGCATGTGGGATCTTAACTCCCCATCCAGGGATTGAACCCACCCCCTGCATTGGAAGGTGAAGTCTTAACCCCTGGACTGCCAGGGAAGTTCCCCTAGATTTATTATAGAGGAAAACTTTTTATCCTGACCTTAAGTGGGAAACCACTGAAATGTCATAATCAGAAGCTAACTGAACAA
This sequence comes from Cervus elaphus, assembly GCF_910594005.1. Taxonomy (NCBI): domain Eukaryota; kingdom Metazoa; phylum Chordata; class Mammalia; order Artiodactyla; family Cervidae; genus Cervus; species Cervus elaphus. The sequence continues at coordinate 11,871,357 of NC_057819.1, read as the reverse complement.
ATAAATATCACAAGAAGAAAACATTATTATTAAATTCTAGCTAGTTCCTGCTATCTGCTGAAAGATCGTTTTCTGGGTTGGCTCTCTCTTGTTAAAAATGGAGATTAGCCGGTGTTGGGTGGTGTTACAGGCAAAGCAGTATCTAACTGAGACTTCATCCTTGATGGAATTGAAAGAATGCAAAAGGGAATCACTTTCTCACCATGAGATTCAGTGTCAGATAGTGTCTTGCACACATAGCAGTAAAAACCCTCTCCTGGAGCCCCACGGGGTTACATTCCACCTTGTGGACCATGACCTTCTGGGGCTATTCCAGCCCTGATTTCTGGGCAGTTGGTACCTCTGGGTCCTGGGATGAGTGAGACCAGCTTGCTTCTGAGAGAAGCATCAATGGTTTTCCCAAACAGAATGGTGGGATTTGAATATTTGATCAATATCTAACTAGGGTCTGGGTTAGGCAGCATGTCCACTTCCTGTAGGTTTCCATCTTGGTTTTTTTAAAGAATCAAACCAAAACCACTGGTGTGGTGTTTCCTGCCGTCCCTTTCTACCCACTGAACCAGCAGTCACTGAAATCAAGAACCTTGCGTGTTGCCTTTAACCAGCTCTTGTTGAGAAAAGAAGGTGATTTGGGGGTCACTGATTGCTTAAGGCGCCAGTAGGATCACACGGAGGAAATGAGAGTGGTAACTTGATGCCCTAGGATTTGTGGGAGAGCCGGGAAGCCATGAGGCAGGATGCTAAATGGGGAAGGATTCAGCACAGATTTCTATGTTCTCTTTCTCACCTCTGACATCTCCCCTCTCCTCCATCCAAACACTTCAGAGGGGAATCATGTTTACCGCTAGATTGCCTTGGGAAATCTACTTGAGGTCACTAAGGTTCAATAGGGGCTGGGGAACTCTCATAGGAAATCCAGTAACCAGTCTTGATTGAGTACCTACTATGTGCCTTGTTGAACTCATCTTTGAGCTCTCCCTCTGAGCCTGGCATGCAGGCAGTTGAATGTTTGTTGGAGGAATAAACAAATGAATGGCTGACTGAAATGAATTGATTGGATAGATGGATGGATGGATGGGTGGATGGATGGAAAAGCCGAAGAACAGAGGAAAGGAAAGAAGGGGAGACTACAAAAGACTGGTAGAGGATTTATGAAAGGAAAAGAGGAAGGAGGATGGGTAGATGGATGGACTGATGAATAGCTGGATAGATATTTGAGTGGATGATTAATTTTTTTAAAAAAGAATGGGTGTATAGAAGAATAGATACATGAATGGAAGGACAGAGGAAGAAAGCAAGGAAGGAAGGAAAGAAAGAGAGGACGCTGGGTAGCTGCCAGGAAGTTCAAATATATTCAAGGAGCTGCTGGTAGCAAGGGGTTGTCTAGAAAGGACACCATAAGAGGGGAAACTCCAGCACACAGGATTAGCACATCGACCTTATTTTAAATTTCCCCTGGTAATGATCGTCCACTCCAGATGGACCTATCTCCCACTGTCCCATGTACTGTGACCTTCCCACCACTGTGTCCTTGCTCACATGGTCCTTCTCACCTGGAGTACCCTGCCTGCCCCCATCCATCCAAGCCAGCCCATCCTCTGGCTTGACTCAAGGCCTCCTCCATCAGGTGACAACAAGCTCCCTCCCAGTTTCCCCTGTAGGCTATCAGGGAATATAAATTGAGCTCGTCTGTGTTCTAAATAGGAGTGTGTACTTGAAAAGTGGTTTGCAATCTGAAAATAGTGCTCAATGGCTGGTGAATGGTATGGGAGGTATTATTGTTATTGTGGATAATGAAGGACTTCCGCGGTGGTCCAGTGGTTGACTCCACACTCCCAATGTCAGGTGTACGGGTTTGATCCCTGGTCAGGGAACTAAGATCCCACATGCTCCATGGCTCAGCCAAAACAAAAACAAACAAAGGATAATGATAACCTCAAAGTTTACTGAGTGCTCACAATATAACAGGCGTTGTACTAAGCTCCTCCGAATGCGACAGTAAGTAAATCTTCACAACAGCCCTACCATCTTCAACTTATAAATGAGAAAAAGAAAGCTCAGAGAGGTTAAGTGATTCTCTTGAGTTTGCACAGCTGCCTAGGGGCAGGGCTGGGACTGGAATGCAGAGACCTGGCTTGCCGTAAAAGGCCTGTATACTGTAAGCCCTGCCTCCCTCAACCAAACTGTGGAGGCAGGAAGTGGGTGTCCAATTCTCTGTAGGTCCTGCTCCCAAGCCAACAAAGCAAATCTCCCTTGATTCTTGAGAAAGCTGCCATCCTCTTTAACCCTTCGTTTCCTCCCAGATACACAGTAAAATCCATGGGATAGGGCCCCATCCCCCCAACCTCAACCAAACCATGAGCTTTGCTGCTTCAGACACCCATTCACCTCTGCATCTCCTGTTTCTTCTCGCCAGAAAGTCCTACCCTCAGATCCTTGTTACATAAGTGACTCAAATACGCAGGTATAAGAAGTAACCTTTATAGAAATGTGTCCACGATGATCCCGTAGGGCAGGAATTAGTCTCCCATTTTCCGGATGAGCTGCTAGGTTGCAGGCCTTGCCTGCAGCTCACCAGGGATGGCGTCTGCAAATATCAGGTCTTTCCCAGCCCGCGGGGAGTGGAAACAGGATGGAAACAAGGGCTCAGTTTTGCACAAGCCTTTCTAATCCAAAGCAAACAAATAAAGCCAGGGAAGAGAGAACGGGAAGCAGGCCCTCCTACACATCAATGCCCACCGCCAGCTCGGGGGTTTCTAATTGCCTGAGGAACCACCTGGTCTCCATTTAGCAGAATACTGTCCTCTTCGCTTGGCGCAGTGGCCGTGGGGGCGGCAAGGGGAGGTCAGGTGCTTCTCGGCCAAAAGCGGAGAGGAAGCCGGGACCTGTGCCTCCGGCCAGTCTGGACTCCCGCCGCCCTGGGCTGGACCGAGTGGGCCAGACGGGCGACTCCTCCTCCTGGATGGAAAGGGGGTTGCTCTCCAAACGTTTCTGGGGTTTTGTTTTCTTCCTCCTGCTCCTGGCAGGGCAGGCTGGCAGAGTTGGCTATAAGCCCTGTCCCTGGAATTTGCCATCTCAATTAAGACCCAAGATGAGCAAAAAACCTGATGGGGAGAGGCGGGGGAGGGGAGGAGAGGAGCCGGGGGATGGAGGAGCCTCCAGGCAACGCCTCCGGAAAGCAGAGATCCAAAGAGAGAGGAAGCAAAGAAGGACCTAAAAATCCTCCCGGCCTGCTCAGTTTGTAGATGAGGAGAGGGGGGGCAGGCAGAGCACCCAAGGAGCTAAGAGCAGTGGGTTGGACAACTATTACTAATAAGAGTTACCGTCCAGTGAATACCTGCTACATGCCAGGGAGGGTGCTCAATATTTGACATGCAGTATCTACATCTTTCTGACAACCTTTGCAAGGTGAGTATTCCTTCCTTCCTTCCTTCCCACAAGTATATCTTGAGTACATACAGACTCAGGCACAATTCTCCATCCTGAGCATTTGATGATGACCCTTCCAGACAGACACAGTCCCTTCCCTCGTGGAGTTTACAATCTAGCCGAGGGAGACAAGCAACGAACAAATAACTAAGTAATTTAAGTATTTTTTAGAAGGTGATTGGAAAAGTTCTTTCTAAGAAGGCAGGCAACATGTGAGCCGAGAGCTGTATGAATTGAGGGTACAAGTCATGTTGATGGAGGAAGAGCCATCCAGGTAGAGAAAATAGCAAGTGCAAAGGTCCTGGGGTAGGAGTGAGCTTGTGGGTTGAGTGACAGCCAGAAGACCAGATGGCTGGCAAACAGTGAGCCAGGGAGTGGGATGGTAGGAGGTAAGGATAGGAGGCAAAGGTGTCAGCTAGCGAGGCTTTGGGAGCCACGGGAAGAAGGTAAGGCGCTGAGGGTCTGAGCTGGGAGTGATGTAATCTGACTGATAATTTACAAAGTTCCCTCTGGCAGAGTGTGTGGAACGAGGGATGGGAGCTGGGAAACCAGTGAAAAGGCTGACGCTCTAGTGCAAGTTAGGGAAGACCATCGCTCAGACCAGGGCAGTGGCAGTGCAGATGGAGAGAAATCTGGGATTTCAATTTGGAGATACAATTCAGAGATGAAGCTAACAAGCATAAATAATCTTCAATCACAAACAGGCAAACTAAGGCTCGGAGAGTTAGCACACCTTGCCTAGGCTTCCCAGTGAGTTGGGAGAATTGAGACCCATACTCAGGATTCCCAGATGAGAATCCCTTCTACACCCCAAGTCACCATCGTAAACTGGGGTTTGTAAAGCTTTCCTGTAAAGGACAAGATCATAAATATTTGGGGCTTTGCAGGCCATACAGTCTCTGTTGCAGCTATCAACTCTACTGTTGTAGCTCAAAAGCAGTCCTCTGCAGTATGTAAACTAGTGGGCATGGCTGTGTGCCAATAAAACTATTTACAAAAACAGGTGGCGGCAGGAGGAGGGCAGAGTTTGCTGGTTCTTGACTTAAAATGGCCCAGGAAGACTTTCAGAAGAAGTGAGTGATTTTAAAAGAGCCATTGAAAGATGCAAAAATAGCCTTGTTAACTGCTTTAGGCTCACTGGACAGGCTTTCCAGGTGGCGCTATAGTGGTAGAGAATCTGCCTACCGATGCAGAAGATGCAAGAGACACACGTTCAGTCCTTGGGTGGGGATGATACGGTGGCGTAGGACATGGCAACCCACTCCAGTATTCTTGCCTGAAAAATTGCATGGACAGAGGAGTCTGGCGAGCTATATTCCCTGGGGCCACAAAGAGTCAGACATGAGTGAACGACTGAGCACACACACACAGGTTCACTGGACAGAACTTCTGTGCCCTGAGAAAATGAAAGTGCTGAATGCAAAGAAACAGTAACGTTTGACCTCCACTAGCGGCTCCACTAAAAGCCCTGCCTTGGCCGCACTGGGAGGAACGACTGAGCGGGGGTCCCCGCCCAGAGGTGTCTGGCTGGCTGATGACAGGACCTGAGGAGATGGGGGATCTTGGCCACCCGAGTCACCAACATCACAGATGTGTGGGCTGGCAACACCTCCCATCCATTGGCACTCCGTGATCGTCCCAGGAGAGAAAGCAGGACACAGATGCTACTCCGGAGCATGAAATGGGTTTGGGAAATGGAGACCTCGCCGAGGGGAAGAAAACACCCCAGAGGGTCTTCGTCATCTGTGTTAAGAAAGGGCTGGCGCCACTTGTCAAGCGGAGGTTGCTGTTTTGCTTGGTGTGAGTTTGTGCCTGCTACTGTTTAGAAGGCGTGGATATTTTCCCCTTTAGATGTGATAGTTGGTTTAACAAAGGCGTTTTGGCAATACCTGGTTGGTATGCTGTGCCCTTCACCTGGTAGGAGACTTGCACGGCAACACTTAGGCTGCCTGAGCCTCCGTTTCCTTCTCTGTGAATCAAAAAATAATCGAGGGAGAAGTAACATCTCCCTGGGTGACCTCAATGACTCTCAACTTCGACCGTGTATCAAAATCACCTTGGAAATGTCAAGATGCCCCAATGCCTAGGGTTCTTCCCCCAGATATTCTGAGTCAATCACTTTGGGGTGGGGCTTGGCTATCAGCATGTTTCAAGTGGCCCTTTGGGGATGACTCTTGGACACAACACAATGGGCTAGATGTCTTACATAGACAGCAGGAAGGGAGTCTCAACCAGAGCAATCTGGTTAATATTATGGGCCTCCCTAGTGGCTCAGATGGTAAAGAATCTGCCTGCAATGCAGGAGACTGGGGTTCGATCCCTAGGTCAGGAAGATCCCCTGGAGAAGGGCATGGCAACCCACTCCAGTATTCTTGCCTGGAGAATCCCATGGACAGAGGAGCCTGACAGGCTACAATCCATAGGGTCACACAGAGTCAGACATGGCTGAAGCAACTTAGCGGGCATAGCATGCACTGTCAATGTCTGGAGACATTTGAGGTTGTTACAGCTAGGGGCTGGAGGATGCTGGCCTATCAGTGGGTAGAGACCAGGGATGCTGGTAAACATTCCACACCAAGGACACCCCCCAAACAAAGAAGTATCCACAGTGTCAAGACTGGGGAATGCTGAGAGAAGGGATTGCTAAGTGTTGTGAGAGCGCCAAGCTCAGGGAAGGTCCAACTAGGAAACCTTGACAGGGGACATTCAGCAGCACTCAACTTAGATGTAAGTTTGTGACACCGCTCCAAGTTCCCACTAGCTACAGGACATGCCCTTCCCCGGGATTCCCAGAACCCCCGCGTGTACCTGTCAGGGTCCAGCAAGGATGTCAGAAGCCACTTGAGGGCTCCCCTGGTGACGCAGAGGTAAAGAATCAGGAGACATGGGTTTGATCCCTGGTCGGGGAAGATTTCCCATGCCACAGAGCAACTATTAAGCCTGTGCTGTAGAGCCTGCAAGCCGCAACTACTGAGCCCCCGTGCTGCAACTACTGAAGTCTGAGCACCCTAGAGCCTGTGCTCCGAAACAAGAGAGACCACCGCAATGAGAAGCCCACACACTGCAACTAGAGAAAAGCCCATGTAGCAACAAAGACCCAGCACAGCCAAAAATAAGTAAATAATTTAAAAAAAAGAAGAAGAAGACAAAGAAGCCACGTGACGTGTTCACAGCAGAGGGAATGATGCAGGGTTACTCTGGTGATGAGTGTGTCGACAGCTGAGGGGGCACAGTGGGGACACACTGGGGATTAGCAAGAGCAGGAAGTCGTCTCCATCCTAACCAGGAAGGACAGGGGAAGGAGGGTGGCAGCAGCAGAGCCCAGGCCCTGGGGATCCTCAGAAGGAACTACAGCCGCAGCCGGTAGCCCTCCAGAAGGAGCTGGAGCCACAGAGATGCAACTGCTGTCAGAGAAGAGAAAGAGAGCAATATCCTGGTTTCTCCCTTCCTCCTGCTCTCCAATCCCCTGAAGGGGCCTCCCACTGGCCAAACCTTTGACAAGCCTAAAAGAGGAATCCCGAGCTTTATCCCTCCACCCTAAGATGCCCTGCCCAGGTGCAATGGTCTCTGAGTCATAAAAGGCAGGCGTCTACCCCAGAAGCAATGGCTCCCCACTCCATGTTCTTAGGCTTCGCTGGTGGCTCAGACCATAAAGAATCCTCCTGCAAACCCAGGTCAAACGGGAGACCTGGGTTTGACTCCTGGATCGGGAAGATCCCCTGGAGAAGGGAATGGCTACCCACTCCAGCATTCTGACCTGGAGAATTCCATGGACAGAGGGGCCTGGTGGGCTATAGTCCATGCGGTCCCAAAGAGTCAGACACGACTGAGTGACTTTCACACACTCACACATATACATACAATTAATAAAAAATCCAGATACTGTTTATTAAACACTCATATGTGCTAGGCACTGTTTCAAGAGCTTTATACATATTTATTCATTTAACAATGATTATATAATAATTGTAATGTATTGTATATAACATACATATACTATTACTAAGTATTATATATCATATCTGTGCTATTGCATAATAATAACCTTGAAAGGCAGAGACCACTGTTTTTGGAGGATTCTTTTAAAATATTTATTTATTTGACTGCTCCAGGTCTTAGTTGTGGCACACGGAATCTGGTTCCCTGACCAGGGATTGAACCCAGGCACCCTATGTTGGGAGCACGGAATCTTAACCACCGGACCACCAGGGAAGCTCTGAGACTAGTTTTATGATGAGAAACCTGGGCACAGAGATTACTTGTCTGTAGTAACACAGCTCATAAGTGGAAGAAAAACTGAGGTTTGAACTCATGCAGCCTGACTACAGAGCCAGTCAGTTTCATTTTTCCACTGTCGCTTAGGTTTTCCTCCTTTGCTTTCCAGATATACAGTGACGTTATAAAATTACATGATAGGATGAGAAATGCTTTTTCAAACTGCACACACCCCACTGTTCTTTCCTTCAAGATTTGGATCTGACTCTTAGTTGTTTATTCAGCAGAATACTACTCCATGGAAAGTTCTTTACTAGGCGCTGGGGGTGGCCCCTAGCTCCACGCCCTGGCAGAGAGAACTGGAGAGGGCATTCTGGGGTGGGGGCAAAGTGAGGGTGTGAGTGATGTCAGGCCAGGGAGATGGGGGAGGGGGAGGGCAGCTGCGCAGAGCAGAGGGGTGCAAGGTGGCGAGGCGATGGAGCTTAGCAGGAATGCTGGGAAAAGATTTGGAAGTCAGGTGGTATTTGGGCAT